>NC_050576.1:226120352-226437692 GCF_011100635.1 Trichosurus vulpecula
AGGATTACCCAAATGGAAAAGGAGGTCCAAAAGACCACTGAAGAAAATGCTACTTTAAAAATTAGATTGCAGCAAGTGGAAGCTAACGACTTCATGAGAAATCAAGATATTATAAAAGAGAACCAAAGGAATAAAACAATGGAAGACAATGAGAATAATTTGTGTAACATTTGTATTAATAGCTCTATAAATTTGACAGAATTCTATGATACCATCAATACTGTCTCTACTCCCATCTCCTTTGGTAGTTTCTTTATAGTTAGTTATATTTCCTTATCCAAGACTGGATTAGTTAAGATCTTTATTTGGTCTTATTTCAGTTTGGGTATTTTATATTTTTTAAGATATTACTCTATTCATGTGTGTATGTTCTCAGTTTCATTATAAGTGTGCTTAGTAGGTTCTAATAATTCTTTTTATTTCATCTAGTTTTATAGTGTTTTCACTTTAATCTCTTGCTTTTTTGTTTATTTGACTTTTGCCCTCTTCTTTTTAATGATTGGCTACAAATCTGTCCATCTTGTTAATCTTTTCAAAGAATGAGATTTTAGTTCTTTTGTCACTTCTGTATTCTTTTTTGTTTCCAAATTATCTGTTTTTCTTCTAATTTTCAGCATTTCCTTTTTGTACTAATTTTTTGTTAATTGACTTTCTAAGTTTCTAAACACATCTTCAATTCATTAATCTTCTTTTCTATTTCATTAACATATATATGTACATATATATTAGGGATATAATTTTTCCCTTGAGAAGTACTTTAGATTTTATCCCAGAAATGTTGTCTAATCATTATAATTTTCTTTCACATAATTATTCACTATTTCTATGATTTGCTGTTTGACTCGATCATTATTTAGCATTTCATTGTTAAGTCATCACTTGGTTGGTGCTTTCTGTACTCATTATTATTTTTATTTTGCTATGGTCTACAAAAGACGTGTTTACTATTTTTTTCCTTTTAGCACTTATCTCTGTGCCTTAACACGTGATCAATTTTAATAAAAAGCCTATGTGCTGCAGAGAAATGCATATATTCTTTAGCAGTGCAATTTAGAAGATACTATAACTCTTTTAGTTCTACTTTCTTGTGCAATTTGTTCTATTCTTTATTTTCCCTATAGTTAATCTGTCTGTATTTTATACCAAACTGAAAGACATTAAAATTTCCTAACATTATTATATTTCTGTCTTCTCATAATTAAGTTAATTTTTTCTTTATGATTTTAAATACTAGGAATTTGGAGCATGCAAGTTGATATTTACTTGTTTTGATATTTATTTTCCATCTATGGTTTCTTCCAGTATATTGTACTTTCCTTGTTTATCTCTACCTATATTGTGAATTTTTGGGTTTTTTACCTCCCTTAATAACATGATTGCAACTCTTGCTTTTGGGGATTCACCTGATACAAATTAAATTTTCTTCTAGATAACCCCTCATTTTTCCTATGGTATATTTTTACTTTTTAGTTCTGTTTCTTGTAAATGATGATTTGGGGGTTTGAAATTCTTTTATCCAGTGTGTCACTTTTTCATTTTATCCATTCACATTTAAAGTTATGAGAGTTAGGTTTGTGTTTGCTTCCATTTCTCCTAATATTTTTTTCTCTTATAACCATTGTCTCAAAGCCCATGTGAATAAAATAGCATAGTTCAACCAAGAGAAACTTCTAGATCTCATCCAAGGGGGACACACACCCCCCCAACTCCAATGTAGCAAGCTAGGAAAAAAGGACATGATGGAGCTGCCAACTCTTCTCACATCTTCCCAGAATCTTTTCCTTCAATAACCCAAAGTGAAATTGGTCTCTTCCATCTTCCTTCTCAAAACTAGAAGCCAGAAGTCAAAGCAACTTGAAGTTCCAAGAAGACTGGCTAAGAACTGAAGCAGGGCAATTATCTCCACCAGGAAAGAGAGAGTCTCCTACCGAAGGAATTTGGGATAAAGGTTACATTCTAATTAGGATATTTTTATGTTCCTCTTCTGAAAGATAGCACAAATAAGCATTTATTTTTGCTTAATGTACTCTAGAGTAACTTTATTCCAAAAGGCTCTTTCCCTCACCCTCAATACCCATAGCCCCTCATGTTTATCACCTTTTCCCCTAGTTTTGGACTTTTTACTAAAATTATTCATTCCTTTTTTCTTTCTTTACATGTAAGTCTTTCTTTCCTTTTTTCTCCTCTCAGTTAAATAGTCAAATAAAATTCCCTTTCCTCTCTTCAACCTCTTTTTTGTCATTGTTGCTATTTTTTTCTCATGTTTCTTTCTGGACAAAGGGAGAGATGTGGTACGTGATATTTTAGTCATGTGGTTTCAGAATATTTTGAATTGAATGGATCCAAAAAGTAATGACTAGTGTGATCATTGTAAACTTGGAACAGAAGGAAATCTGCCCCAGGACCTGTCTTTAACAGCATTTTTATTTTATTAGTTATCAGCATGAATGATCTATGTATCATATTTGTTATGAAACAAAGCTAAGACAATTAGTCTGGAATGTTGAATGCCAGAATCAAGATCTAAAGAGGTTTGCAGAGGCTAGAACAATGGAACATACATAATGAGATGAAATTTAATAGACTAAATAGGCTTAATCCTTTTATCTGAGTTTTAAAAAATCTAATGTATAAGCACAAAGTGGATATTTGTGTTAAAAAATAGCTTGGTGTTTTAGTGGAGTGTAAGCTCAGTGTGATTCAACAGTGTGGCATAGCAACCAAAAAAACAAATCCATGTAGTGAATAGTTTACTCTTTGTCAGTGGAGGCATTCAAAAGGGAGTAGGAACCAGAGCCTTGGCTGTTTTTCACTGCTCACCTGTTTATTCTTGGTGTGACTTCACAGAAAATATCTGGTTACATACAATGCTGTAAAGGGAGAAGCTTGAGGTCTTTCCCCTAATAAGGCCAATACATGGCTCCATGGAAATAGGCCTTTTGTTTCTTTGTTGGATACTATTCTATTTTAGATGAAGATACTGGAGACTCTGACCTTGTGAGGAAAACAGTGTCCCAGAATCCAAGTTTTGCAGCCAGCCCAGCATTAATTCCCTGAGGTGCAAAAAGTGGCCTTCAGGAGTGACCTTTGGGAACCATCCCAGCAGTAGCTCAAGTGAAGACTCATCTGGCAGTCATGACACATCTAGACCTGAATTTGGTGGAACAAATGTTATGTAGAAACTGAGTTAAGATTGAACCCAGAGACTTAGACTATCATGTAAGGGGAGTGTTTTTCCAGGTGTATGTGGAGAAGGGGGATGGGAAGAGTGCTTGCCCAGGAGGGGTATGGGGAGGGCACAGTGGGGTAGTTATGGTGGATGATGTACCTTTGTTATTGCTTATGCCCTTGAAGAAGCTAGGTGGCACGGTGAACAGAGTGAAGGGCCTGGAATTAGGAAGACTCATCTTCCCTACTTCAAATCTAGCCTTAGACACTTGCTAGCTGTGCAACCATGGGCAAGTCACTTAACCCTGTTTGTCTCAGCTTTCTCATCTGTAAAATGAGCTAGAGAAGGACATGGTAAAGCACTTCAGTATCTCTGCCAAGAAAATCCTAAATGGGCTCATGAAGAGCTGAGCACAACTGAGAAACAATTGAACAACAATGCCTTTCTAAAAGCTAATTGATGTTAATTGGTTAAATGGAACTGTGGAACTACTCACTGGTACTGAACAGGAAGAGGAACATAAATGGTAGGATCTGGATCTAATGGTATTACAGAAGAGACAAGCAAAATCCCTTAGCAGACCCCCAAAACACTGAAATAGTATGGATCTGGAAGAGTGAGTCAGAGTATACTCACTACACCTACACTTTAAAAATAAAGGAGGCAGTGAGTGTTACTGCTATTCTTGACTCAGTAACAAAGAAGAACTAATTGCTGAGATAGCAATAAGGGAAAATGGAGGCATTGATCTGTCAAACACTCTAAAGTAGTATCATAATAAGAAGAAGTGTTGACTTATAGGTCACATGAACAAGATGGCAGACAAGATATTTTTCCCAATACTCACAACCTCTCAAAACTCCAAATAAAAGTTATGCACCAAAGGTAATCAATTGCAGCTACCTCCATATGCTAAGACACCAAAAATTTGAATGAGATAACAACCCAATGAATTAACAGAGAAAGTTGATCCCTAATCCCTAACTTGATCACTCACCACCCCCTTCCCACCTATCCCCATACTCTGGCAGAGGTTTGTGCTCTAGTATCTACTCATCAATTTCCTTGCTGCTGCTGCTGCCATATAATAGCACCTCACCCTGCTCTTACCCTTGCCCCACCATTAGATGGTAATAAACAGAAGAACTCAAGATGCCCATACCATTTGTGGAGGAGAGGGAGGTAATGGAAAGCATAAATATGATCTTCCTGGGGTAGGTATTGGGTGAGTGAAACAGTATTCCATCAGACCTGAAGGAAAGGTGACAGGCATCCAGCTGTGGCCAGTTCTGTCTCCACCCTCTCGCTACTCCCAGGTCACTTTGGGCAGGGCCTAAGGTCAGAGGAAAGGAAATTCCCTAGCTTGGGAAGAAGCTGAGACAACTTTAAGGTCAAGTCCTAGAGGGTATTCTATTAAAGGGGAAGGAATCAGAAAGTGAGTGACAAGGGAATATAAGGTAAAAATGACTAAAATTACTAAAGATCTCAACAGAAAAAAAAACTCACTTTAAAAACTTGAGCACACTCAGATAATCAAAAGTGAGGATACTAATAACAGAAGAGAATATGGCATCCAGCATACCTAAAATATCTCTGATTGAATATTGAGTATTGAATGACAAAGGAGAATAAATCAACAAAAAATGAGGCAGAAGACATTGTCAAAAGAGAACAGACCCAGAGGAGGGTGTTCCCAAATAAAAATCATGAAAGTAGAATTTATGGTCTGCACAACAGAAACATTTGGCAAAATAGAAAAGTAGTCCATAGTGGTGAGTCCCTCCCAAGAAACTAAAGGGAAGTTGAGAATGTAAATACACCAAAGTGAAGGACAATCGTGAGTCAGAGAAGTAAAGGGGAATAATGCTAAAAGAACAGATGATTTCCATGCAAGAAAATCATATTGATCTCGAAGATAGGGTGAGTAGAAACAATTTAAGGATCATCTCCCTCAAAAAAATGAGAAATTAAAAAAAAACCCTGAACACTATAATGTAAGAAATAGCGCAAGAAAATTGCCCAGCATGTCCGAATCCCAGAAAACAAAAAAAAACTCTCTGTCCTTACATAAGTTCGTCCTTGGAAAATAGACTCAGTCTTTTTTCATTATCCTGGCTTTACAATTTGATAGAACCCACCAGCTGTTATGTTTTGTTAATATGCCCTTCTAAAATCTAGGATGACCACTATGCCAAAATCATTCATTGGAACAGAACTGTGCAGAAGATCTTATTACACCAAAAGCCACAATAAATTCCAAAAGTATCAATGATGTAAATATTGCACCATAATTAAACTAGAGGACAATGAAATTTTATACCTTTCCAAAGAGTGGGAGAAATATTCTTAGAAATTGTGATTTAGAGGTAAACATGAGGCAAAATAGTTGATCTTATTAAAAGCTGTTACACAATAAAACAAGAATAAGAAGGGAAGAATAAATCTTTGTATCAAATATTTCTGATAAAAGTCTGAAATCCAAAATGTATAAGAAACTATCAAAAAATTTTAAGAATAAAAGCTATTCTTCAGTAGTTAATTACTTAAGTCTATATAGCACTATGTATGTTATCTCATTTGAGCCTATGATATAGATATTTTAGGTATTTATTATCCCCATTTTACAGGTAAGGAAACTGAGGTCCAGAGAGATTAAATGCCTTGCCCATCATCACACAGCCAATAAATACTGGAGAGAGTATGACTTCCATTTCAGCACTTTTCTCACAATTATTAGCTGTTTCTCAATAAGTGATTAAAGGATATGAATAAGCAGTTCTTGAAATAAGAAGCATGAGTTATCTCCAACTTCCAGACAGTATCTAAAACAACTAATAATCAGAGAAATGTAAATTTACAGCCATTCAAATAATGCCTCAAATCTATAAAATTGGCAAAGATATTAATTCTTTGATATTTGGATGATTTATGATCTCTTAGACATGGATATTTCCTACAACAGTGCAAATCACAACCTATTTATATTTCCTTATAACTTGGAACTCCTGTCCATGTCCTACTACAGAAGGGTCAAACTTGAAAACTTCCCAATGCAGCCAGAACCAGATTAAAATATAATTGGGAAATATTTAACAAAATAAATAAAAATACAATATAACATAGATAATTTTAACTTGTGGTTTTCCAAGTTAATATGCTCCCATAGGGACCTATTTCTAGTTGAGTTTGACACTGCTGCCCTATAAATGTTTAAGTAATGTTTTTTTTTTCTTTCTTTCTTAAACCATTGCTATTCCTTGGGTATCTCTCAGTCCAAAATACTTCTTCATAGTATTTGTTCTTTTCTTTGTTTTGCTTATCACCAATCTCAATGTTTGAGTTGGGGGATTGTGTTTATGTCAATCTATTTTCCTGTATTCATGAATGGTGTGGGTAACCATCCCTGGTCCTGAGCATGGTGATTATTATTAGGACCTTCTGCTGGAATGGTATGTACTTGTCTGCTGCTGTGATTCAGGCCCAAGCTACCTGAATGCTAGATTGGACCAAGTATACCTAGACACTATTTGGGGCCCTTTTTCTGTGGCCATGGCTCCACACTGCCCTGCTGCTGAGACTTTTTTTCTCTGATCCAAATATCACAATTTGTTCAACCCTTTCCCAATTAATAGGTAATGATTTTGCTTCTAATTCTTCATTACTACCAAAAAGTACTATCCTTTCCCTCTTTCTTTGACCTCCTTGAGTTACATACCTAGGAGTTGTATCCCTGGGTATAATCAGTTTAATGATTTTCTACTATAATTCCACATTGCTTTCCAGATTGATTGGATCAGTTCACAGCTTCAATTTACAATGCTCTAGCAAAGCATTAATTTACCCATTTTCTTTTCCACATTCCTTCCCATATCTACTTTAAAAAAATCATCTTCGTCAAGCTGCGAGGTATGATTTGAAACCTCATAGGTATTTTAATTTATACACATTAGCAATTTTAAGTAATATTTCATGTGTCCATTCACTGTTTACATATCTTCTCTCAAAAATGCCCTGTTCATGTCTTTTGACAGCTTATTTATTTGGGAACAAATCTTGCTATCATATGTTTGTATCAATTCCTTATATATCATACCTTTATCAGCAATACTTTCTGTGAATATGACTTCCAATTAATAACTTTTATTCTAATAACAATAACAACAATAATAATATTTATATAGTGCTTGAAGGTTTACAAAGCACTTCACAAGTATTACCTCAACTTTATTATCACAACAACCCTGGGAAGTGGGTGCTGTTATTATCCCCATTTTGTAGTTGAAGAAACTATGGCAGACAGGTTATGGGACTTGCCTACAGTCATACAACTGGCATTTGAGGCCACATTACTGACGTCAAGTCCAATACTCTATTATCCAGTGCTCCAACTAGCTGCATTCATTTTATTTACAAAAAACCTTTTAAATTTTATATTAATGGAAGTTGTCTCATCTTTTGTGATTATCTCTCTTCCTCGTTTTACAGTGTTTACGTATTTCTTTGTTGATAGTATGTTACAGCCTACTCATGACTACCATGACCCTGTCCATTTCCCTTAAATTCCCAAAACATTAATTTTTGGAGGCTATGGTATTCTATAACTCACAGGCACATAGCACCAAAAGAATATTGATATCTACTAAAGAGGGATTCCATATAGATATCCCAAAGATTCATGTGTTTGGATCTGGAAAGGACCTTAGAAGTCAGGTAAATCAATCCTTTTATTTTATAGATGAAAGAATTGAGGCCCAGAAAGATTAAGTGACTTGTCAAAGGGAGTTAGCTAAGTCAGAATTTGAACCCCAGTTTGATAACTCCATGTCCTGTGCTCTTTTTATTTCATAACACTACCTCTCTTATGAGTCCAGTATCTGCTGCTGTTTGTGAATTATATCATGATTATTTCAATTCCTCCCCTGAAGATTTAAAAGAACAGAAAGAAGGGGCAGCTGGGTGATGCAGTGAGTAGAGCACCGGCCCTGGAGTCAGGAGGACCTGAGGTCAAATCTGGCCTCAGACACTTGACACACTTACTAGCTGTGTGACCTTGGACAAGTCATGTAACCCTAATTGCCCTGCCTTCTCTCCAACAAAAAACACATAACAAAAGAAAGAAAGAAAGAAGAGAAAGATTCTAAATTTCCATAGATTGAGGTAGGTTTTTCCCTCCTAAAAGTAGGGAGGCAAATGAGAAGAATTTTGAGGTCCCTTTCTATCTGTGATTCTATGAAGCTTTTTCCAGGTACCAGCAACGTTTTATCATATTCCCAGTTTGTACCTCAATGGCAACTCTAGTCCTAAGCCTATCACAGAAACTACCTGCAAATCTTGTAAGCAACAATGAAGACCCCCTTGTAATAATTTTTATTTTATAAATTAGTCAAGGGCCTGTGGCCCAAAAGAATAATTCCTTATTTGATCAGTTTCTCTTAATGTTAAAATAGATGTTTTGGTCATTCTACTTTTCCTGCTACTGGACTTAGAATTTCTATAAATTAATGTTTGGGTACAAATATAATATACTAGAGCCCCAACCCATAATATACTAGAGGCCCAACCCCTAAAATGTCCTCTTCATGATAGAAAGATTGGCAAAACATCACCTATGTCAGATGTTAAAGGACAGAATCAGATCCTCTGATGAACTACTTTAGGCCTCGCATATATTTCAGGGTTGCACAAAAGACTCCATGTCCTTTAAATACCAGTTTCTTCTCTGTATCAATGTAGTTGTTTACCTCTCGGAAGAATATTTAAATGTGGATCTCTTCTAATAATCTGGGACTAATCAACAATATGCTTTTTCATTCCTATGCTTCTATGAGAGTTCAGTGAGGAGAAGAGATAGTTGTTCTCTCAGAATGGTCACCATAGCGCCTGGAAATGTCTTCGGTTACACAGGAACTCATAGACAGGATTGAATATGCTTTAAAGCAGAAAAGGTCACTGTGGTTGTTGAATGATGTTGGCAGAGAGAGGGTGGCAGTGGGGAGGAAGAAGTATGCCATCTTCCGAACCATGGGTCAGAGAGCATGACAGAGCAAAGAGCCTTGGAGAATATGTTAAAAGATGTGATGTCTTCAAAAGAAAAATGAGTTTCACTGAGCACCAAAACTGGAAAGAATGTGAAGGGAAGAGGCCTAGAATGAAAGAGAAATTATTTTTAATTAATTTATTTATTTTTAGTTTTCAATATTCACTTCCATAAGATTTTGAGTTTTAAATTTTCTTCCCCTTCCTCCAGTCCCCGCCTCCCCAAGACAATGTGCAATCTGATATAGGCTCTATATATACATTCATACTAAACATATTGAAAGGGAAATCATTAACAAGAAAGAGGTTTTCAGGGACTCAAAATCTTGTGGAACTGAATGTTGTAAATTAAAAATTAATTATTTTTTTTAAAAATTTAAAAATTATATTTTTTTAAAAAGTAAAGGCACCATAAAAAAGAGGGTTTTAGAGAGAACTGAGAAGGGCTAGGGCTGAACTGGTTAGGGATGAGTACATGGAAAAGGGTAACAGGAGAAAGAAGTTTACAAAATGATGGGAATTCAGGAAGCCCCTGGAAGGATTGGAAGAGGGAATGGTCAATTCTCTTCCCAAGAATGTGCTCAAACCAGTTCTGATCGCAGATGCTACAAATCAAGGTTGATTTACTGTTTTGCTGATTGTCTAGACTTAAGAAAGTGATGGAGAAAATGTAATGAGGCAGATTAAATTTTAAAGTGTCATATATGCTTTTTTTGGAGAGCCAGTTGTAAAGCACTTACCAGCACACCTCTGCCCTTCATACTTCCTTGACAATGTCTGTTGACTGAACTCACCTTCTCGTAGATCTGTCTGTCCTCCCTTCTAACCCCCGTAGGGGCCATGAGATGAGAGAGAACCATGAGCCATAGAAGCAATGATATCTGAAAAATATTGGAGAAGCACTGCCCTCCCAGATGTCAGCATCTGTTACAATGTTCTATTTTTAGTTTTGACTTCACATGAGCTTATGACACATATGGGGTTGATACAACAACCCCTCCAAACACCACCATCAACAGCAGAAAACATGACCAAACAAGGCATTATTTTGCTGTGTATATGATATGTTGTGAAGTTGTTTTAGTCATATCCAACTCTCCATGACCCCATTTGGGGTTTTCTTTGAAAAGATACTGAAGTGATTTGAGATTTGCTTCTCCAGCTCATTTTACAGATGAGGAACTGAGACAAACAGAATTAAGTGACTTGCCCAGGGTCACACAGCTAATAAGTGTCTGAGGCCAGATTTGAACTCAGATTTTCCTGACTCTAGGCTCAGTGCAGTATTCACCGTGCTACCTAACCACCCACATATGATACAAGGTAAAATATTATTGCTTTTTGGAGGAAGTAAAATTGAAATCCTTACTGGGAGTAGGGGAAAATATTAGACTTACTAGGTAGCTTTCAGATCAGCTGGTCACCAAATTAGTGTATATTGTACACAAGTAGTCAGTAAAGACTGGGAACCTCAATGGAAAAGTGAAGGAGATAGGAAAGAAGGTGCTAATGGCCTAGACATTTAATTCAACAAGCATTTTGAGTGTTTTCTTCAGGTAAAACAAATTTCTGTTATAATGGTAATTACTAGAAATGCATATCTCATCTACAATCTATCGCCTTTCCACAAAGAGATGAGTGGCATGCTTATCATGTTTTCTGGAATCAGGATCCTGCCATTGCATTGATCAGAATTTTTAAGTCTTCCTAAATTGTTTTCTTTTATAATGTTGCATTCCATTCAGTGTATAAATAACTCCCTTGGTTCTGCTCACTTCATTCTACATCAAGTTCATAGAAACTTTCTCTGAAAATATCCTTTTTATAATTTTTATGGTACAAAATAATTCTAATATATTTGTATAGCATAATTTGTTCAGCCTTTCCTTGATCCTCTAAGCCCTTTATGGAAAAGAGTTCCCCAAACCAACCCAGAGAAAAGGAAACCTGCCAATTGAGAGGGACCTGCACTGCCTTTCCAGAGTGTACAAAGCCCTTTGAGGGGGCCAGGACCTTAAAGCCAAGGCGCTCTGTGCTGAGGAAAAGAATAAGGGAAGGTCACCTCAAACTATGTCCAAAACCAGTTCATTCTTATCAGGTAAGTACTCTTGAAGATTAGATCCCAGAAACAACTGGGCCAGAGATCACCTCCTCTTTCTAGGGTGGCATTGATTTGTCATGGACCTGATACCTATGCAGTCAGGTGCATGATAATTCAGCCTTTGAGTAGCAAGAACAAATCTCTTGCCCTGAGATTACAGAGTATAATTTCACCAGTCAGGGACAGGCCGAGGATCACTTGGGATCCTGAGACTGAAAAATGGGAAAATTTGCTGTCTTACAGTATATGTTGTTACAGGATTAGTGGCTACTAAAGTCTGGTTTCATATTCCTTTCTTATAGTGGATAGTGCCATTGGTAAGCCAAGCAAAACAGCATTACTCTAAAGCCAGGTCCTTGGGAGGGGGGTGGGGGGGAAGGAAGAGGGAAGAGAGATTGGGACATCAGATGGAACAGAGTTCCAGAGACTCTGGCATAGGTGCCAAGTATTTATGAAGAGTACTGACACTAGGGGTACCTGGGCAATCATGTTTTTTTTTATTATACTGCTTCCATTTAACAAATAGAAAACCCTTATGCTCTACCCATCTAGTTAGAGACCATCTTGCATCACCCAACCCATGATAGGCAACTCTGAACAAAGAGTGAGTGGATGACCTTGTATCAAGTAGCAACTAGGGCCCAGGAACAGGCAAGGAGCTGCTTTACAAAAGTGATGGAGTGCATATTGGAGATATAACAAATAAGGTGACAATATACAGCCTTAGTCTCATTTCTTTTCCAATCTTCAAACTCTCAGTTGTTCCACGTTCACTTCTAATTGTTGCTTCTTGGCATGCAGGTCCCTGAGGAGACAAGTCGGATGATCAGGTACTCCCATCTCTTCGAGGACTTGCCACATTTTGCTGTGATCCACACAGTCAAAGGCTTTAGTGTAGTACTCAATGAAGCAAAATAGATGTTCATTCTTGTTTCTACCAGATATTAGTGTTCCCTCTCCCACTAATCGTACTTTGCAAATTATTTTGCATGTATTTTGCTTTTACTTATCTATATACAGGTTTCCACCACTGCATTTCACCCCAGTAAAATTTAATTTTCCTGAGGCCAGGTACTTTGTTGCATCTTTGTATCTTCAGTATCTAACATAGTGCCTGGCACATAGCAGGTGCTTAATAAATTCTTGTTTAGCGGAATTCAAATGAAATAGACACTGAAGCTGTTTAGTTTTTGTTTTTATTTTTTTAATCAGGGTAGTGACACAGTTACACCCTTTCTTTAGGAAGACTGTTTTGAGAGCTCTGTATGGATGTGCTAGAAAGGGGAGAGACTGGAGGCAGGGAGACCCATTGAGAAGAGGTTATTGCGCAAGAGAAGTGATAAGGACTTGAACTAGGACAGTGGCTGAGTAGAAAAAAAAGGAAAAAATATAAGCAATATTGTGGAACTAAAATTAATTTTTAAAAAAGATAACTAACTGGGCATGGGAGTGTGAGGGAGAATGCAGAGTCCAGGATTGGACTCAGATTAAAAACTGAAAAGATATCGATGCCCTCGGTGTAAAGAAGGGATTTGGAAAGTGGGATGGGTTTCATAGAGTTCCGTTTTGGAAATGTTGAGTTTTAGAGTAATGATATTGAAAACTGCATTTTTCAATTTCCATGTAATTGCACTTTGAGAGACCATTACACAGGGCCTTTTATGAATGATATGATTACAAAATAGCAGAATTTTAGAGTGGGAAGAAACATCAGCAATCATCCAGTCCAACCCCCTCATTTCCCTTTCTTTTTTATTATGAACTTAACAACATCAACAAAATGAATATTTCTACATACAATGAAGAAGAGAATAAGAGGCCTGTATGTGAAATTAGAAATCACTAAAAACAGCTAGTTTTTAGCTATATATTAAATTTATCATGGTAGTTCCAGTAGCTCCTTGTTTGTGACCCCTTCTGAACCTCCTTCTAGTATCTTTTACATGTTTTAAATGTTTCATTAATACTCTTTTCTTCTCTTTTGTCTCACATCACCTTCTAAATCCCCAATGTCCCACTTCACCGCCCAAATAAGCTGTCCCTTGTGATAGTTGAGTTGTTAAAGCAAAGCAAAAGTTGTTAAGCAAAACAAGTTCACACATTGTTGGTGCCTGAAAATATGTTTCATTCTGCACCAATAGTCCTCTCTGCCAAGAGGTGCGAATCATGCTTCATCATTAGGCTGCTGGAGTCATAACTGGTAATTGCATTTGTCAGAGTTCATAAGTCTTTCCTTTATAATATTGTATCTATTATACAAATTGTTCTCCTGGTTCTACTCACTTCACTCTGAATCAGTTCATACAGACCCTCTCATACTACAAATGAAGAACTTGAGATCGAGAAAGTGGGATCGATTTGACAAGTTGCCGAGGAGATTGTATTGGGAATCAAGATGGGCTCTTAGCACTTATTCAACAAAGTGCCCTTGAAGAGTTTGGCCATTGTTTCCTTGATTAAATTAGGAGTCCTTCATGACCTTCTTGCCTTAAGGGAAAGCCTAGTTTACATGGGTTTGAGTGACATGTTTGTGACATCAGAGGCTTAAGTCGCATTTTTGTGACGATTTTAGGTCACGTGGGTGAATCGCATGTGTGACTCACCTTTGACCCTGAACAAGATATATAAACCCAGAGGTTGACTTGCTCTTTTGGAGCTCTGAACCACAACAGGAGTGGTGTGTGACTCTAGGCAAGCCGTTGTTATGAGCTCCCCGGCTTTGAAGAAACCCCAGATGTTGATGCTTCTCTGGTAACTGTATATTGTGATTTTGTCAGACAGAAATCTATCTGTTGATTTGTGTTAATTTGCTCTGTTTGTATTTGCTCTGAAGCTCAGGGTGCTGGCTTTTCCCCCTGAGCTGAGTGAATAATATCTGTGTGTTGGATTAAAGCAAGATTGTTAACCCCTTAACGTTGCTTTCCTTAGTAAAGCAGATCAAAAGAACCTGGGCTTGCAGAGTTCTTGTTATTGGGCTCCTGTTGGTTTCTCTTTTTTTGTGTTGGTTTTTCACCCCCACAGCAGCTACTAGCCAAATTGTTGCAACAGAGATAAATGTCAGAACCAGAAAAGAAACTCAGATCTAGCACTTCTACAGTGTTCTTTCCACTACTATCACTTATTTTATTACCCACTCTCAATTCTAATTCACATGATCAGGCTTGAATTAATTTGCCTCCTTGACTTCCTTTCAGGTCATTAAGCAGGGAAGCAACCTAACCTCAGACTTCCTATACACTTCACAATAAGTAATTCCAAGTACCATTTCTCTAACTCAAGCCCCAGAGGACTTGGTGCTGAAGAAAACTAGTCCTTGTGCCACATTATGCAATCCCTGGGCTTGTTGTTGACTGCTTTTTCCTAGAAAGACCTCCAAAGCTGTCACCACCACAATAAAGAAAGACAATTTCAGCTCCATCGACTTTCATTACCATTGTGAAGAATGAAACTGTTAATTTTAACACACCTGTAAATGATTATAGCTCTCTGTGACTTGATAGATTAGGCTCTCAACACTCAGCTTCAAGACTCAGTAGCCTTGCCTCTTATCTGCCTTGCAGCAGCCCTGGTATTTGGATAGAGATCATTTTGCCAACTCAGAATTGTAGCACATTGATTGTTAAATCTTGAGCCCTAATTAATTGCTATGATATCCAGCTCCAATCCCATTGACAGGTCTGATGGCTCTGGAGATCCTGACAAGGTATATTCCTGTTCTGAGGATTCAAGGAATGTAGGAATGGGGGAGGAAGCAGAGTAATAATGTAACCCACTGATAAGTAGTCTGAGTGACATGATATCAATTATAATAAGTCATATGTACCTGGTCCCAGGAGAGGTCTGGAAGTAAATTGATAATAAAAGTGTTTTTACTTTAATAAATTCAATTCATCGACCATTTATTAATACCTTTTATCTTTCCTGCAATATACTACATTCCAAGGAAGATCCAAAGATCAGTGCATATAGTAGATCCTGGAACTAGAAGATCTAGATTCCAATCCTAGTTCTGACATTGACTAGCTGTGTAATCCTGGGTAAGATCCTTCACCTCTTCTAGGCCTCTGTTTTCTCATTTGTAAAATGAAAACATTAAACCAGATCATCTAAATTTTATGATATTTGCTATTAGTGTCCCCAGCCACCCTATGTATCCTAGTCTTTTTAAAGTCTGCTCCTTTGAGCTAAGATAATTCCAAAAGACTAGCTATCCACATCCAGAGAAAGAATGATGGAGTCTGAATGCAGATCAAAGCATACTATTTTCTCTTTCTTTTGTTCGTTTTCCTTTCTCATGGTTTTTCCCTTTTGTTCTGACTCTTCTTTCACAACATGACTAATGTGGAAATATGTTTAATACAACTGTACATATATAGCCTGTATCAGATTGCAGGTGTCTTGGGGAGGAGGGAGAGAAGGGAGGAGAAAAAAAATTGAACTCAAAACCTTATAAAAGTGAATGTTGAAAACGAAAAATTAATTAATTAATTAATTTTTTAAAAAGAAAAAATAAGAACTCCAACTTCAGATATAACTGAATGCCAGCAAGGAAAAATAAAACTAAATGTTGTCCAATTATAAAGATCTAACTTGATGCCCAGTTGTAAAGATGAAAAATTGTTCCTACCTTTCTTCATTAGTAGAAGTAGGTGACTGTGAATTTGGATGTTGCATATGCTGTCAAATGCAGTTGATGCACGTTCTCTTTTGAAACAAAAAATAAAATAGAGTCCATTCCTTTAATAAAGTGCTTAGCACACTGCCTGTCATATAGTAAGTGCTATATACATGCTTGTTCTCTTCTCCCTCCCCTTCCCTTTATCCCTCTTGGAGAAAATGTAGCATTTTCCCATTGCCTATAGCAGAATGGATAAATGAATGAAAAAAGAATTAAATGCTTACTTTGTATGAAACACATATGCACACACATACATATATGTATATACATATATATGCATATGCACACAGATATATAAACCAGCAAGAGAGTCCATGCTTTTAAGGAGGACATCCTTTTAAAAACATATTTAATTGTTTTCAGTTAACAAACATTTATTTTCTCTATCTTCTACCTCCCCACACTCATTGGGGAAAAAAAGAAATTAAAAACAAAACCTTTGTCACAAATATTCATAGTCAAAGAAAGTAAATTTTCCCCATTAACTATATACAAAAAAAATATCTCATGTTCTACCTTGAGAAGGAGCTTACATTTAAAAAGGGCAAGAATTGGAATAGAGTAGATGCACAAATGTATTCAAGTGGAGGCTGGGATTGGAAATGGCCAAAATTTGGCATGACAGCCTGATACTAAACAAGATAAAGTCAGAGTTTACCTGTCAGAGCTCAGTGTCCCAGTGACAGAATCCAAGTTCTTATGGAAAGGAGAAAGAGTGACAGATTGCAGGTTTGGAAATGTCCAGGAAGTTTATACTCGTTATAAACTTATATGCCATGTGGGTGGAGGGGGTGATGAAGTGAGTTCCCTGGTCAACTTGATCAAATTTTGTTCAAGACTTTGATTATATCTTCTTATAGAAGCATGGACATAATCACTGACATCTTTGGGACATGCCAAGTAATATCTCATTGAGATTAAGGACATCTTAAGTCTCATTGATTGTCTCAGGCTATTGTGAATATGTGATATTGCAACCTGACTCTCCATGGCTGGGTCCTGGAATGTGAAGTCAAGAAATTCTTGTGTTTTACTAATTGCCCCTATGGGCTGCCATCTTTGGAAGGTGAGGGGCTGTGGTGGCAAGCAGGGTGGGACTTTTTGATGTTTGAGTGTGGGGAGGTAGAAGATAGAGAAAATAAATGTTTGTTAACTGAAAACAATTAAATATGTTTTTAAAAGGATGTCCTCCTTAAAAGCATGGACTCTCTTGCTGGTTTATATATCTGTGTGCATATGCATATATACGTATATACATATATGTATGTGTGTGCATATGTGTTTCATACAAAGTAAGCATTTAATTCTTTTTTCATTCATTTATCCATTCTGCTATAGGCAATGGGAAAATGCTACATTTTCTCCAAGAGGGATAAAGGGAAGGGGAGGGAGAAGAGAACAAGCATGTATATAGCACTTACTATATGACAGGCAGTGTGCTAAGCACTTTATTAAAGGAATGGACTCTATTTTATTTTTTGTTTCAAAAGTCGGGGGTTGGATGGTCATTTAGTTCTTTGGGACTGTGCCAATATGCAGGCAACCCACCAAGAAACAAGATGATTTCAGCTCTCTGATTTCTAACCTGTGCTTGGCTGTCCCTTGTTCATTCCCCAAAATGAAAAAGATAACTATAACAGGCAAGCTAATAGCCCTCAATTTATTCCCAAATGACTGTCAATAGCCCAAGTGCAATGAACATCCTAAACAAAGACTCATTCACCGTTTAAGCTTATCAAGTCACTCAAGAAACTCCTCTTACGAACGCCCTATATTGACATTCAAAAACCCAGAAGTCTGGCTCCAACCTTTCCAACATTATTTCTATTCCGCAACAGGAATTGTTCTAGCTCTATTGGGAAAGTCCTCAATCCCTTTTCCCAACTTTTTTTTAGCAGTATCTATTTTATTTATGCCTGAGAAAAGGTAGATGTCACAGCACACACCCCTCAGGAGTGGAGTGCTCTCCATTTGTCCAAGGGGCCCCAGCTAGGGATTTATTTAACCCCATAGCCATCAGGAATGAGTTGCTTCTCAGCTATCATATCCTCAAGGTCATTGGCATTGAATTTGGTCAAACCCCATTTCTATTTTTTTTAATGGTTAGCAAACTTTTATTAAGTACCTACTATGTGCCAGGCACAGAAAAAAAGACAAAAGATAATCCCGCTGTCATGGAGCTCACAATCTAATGGGGAGACAATATAGAAACAAGTATGTATGTACCATCAAAGTACAAACAGGATAAACTCCACAGAGTGCTTCAGTCCCAGCTTGGCCTATGACTGCCATATCCTTCCCCCTACTGACTCCACCCTTGGCTGGCTGCCTTTCTTACTGCTTTAAATCTTTATTGGCCTAGCTGATTCTTGGGTAAAAGCTCCTTTAAGTCCCCAAGTGGCTTGAACAGACTGGGTGACTGCTCTCCTCCAGCCAGAATCTCCCCACAGATTCCTCATTTCTGTTTATTGTACCCCCCACAATCCCAGATCAGGAATCCTTAATCTTGCTTGTGTCAGGGACTTCTGCCAATCAGGTGAAGCCTATGGACCCCTTCCCAAATGTTTTTAAACATATAAAAGAAATTGCATTAGATTCCAAAGGGAACCAATCATATTGAAATAGTTTTCCAAACATTACCAAAAACAAGTTCAGAGAACCAGATTGAGAACCCTTGTCCTAGACCCTCAGATATGCAATCTGGGGGTCACCCTTGACAAAGCTTCTTTCTCACTCTCTGTATTCAGCTAGTTGCCCAATATTGTCATTTCTCCCTCCCTAAGATCTCTCACAGCTGTCCCTTCTTCTCTACTCATCCTAGGTCAGTATCTCACCTCTTACCTGGATTGCTGTAATATGAATAACAACTCTCATCTCTATGATACATATAGATTTGCAAAGCATTTTCTTTGAACAAACGGTTGAGGTAAGCGGTGCCAGTATTGTTCATCCCATTCTGCAGATGAGGAAATTGACATTCTGAGAAGTTAAGGTACTTGTCCATGATAATGCAGCTAGTATCTAAGGCAAGATTTTAACCCCGGCAACTTCTTAATGAGTCTTGCCACCTCCAGCGTCTGCCCTTCCCAACCCATCCATCCTAAGAGAGGATGGACTTGAGAGATGTTGTAGGGCAAAATGGCTCTGCGAATGTCTCTATGTGGGTGGGAATGTAAGACGAGGAATCAGGTCCCAGAGCCCTTGGGCAGCAGTTCTTAGAATCAGACTTTTAAAAATATATATATTTTATTTTCCCCCTAATTACATGTTGAAAGAATTTTTAAAAGGTTTTTTTTAGGTTTTGAGTTCCAAATATTTTTTTTGGCTTTCTATTTGTTTTTATTTTTTTTATTTAATATATTTAGTTTTCAGCATTGATTTTCACAAGAGTTTAAATTACAAATTTTCTCCCCATTTCTACCCTCCCCCCCATTTCAAGACAGCGTATCTTCTGGTTGCCCTGTTGCCCAGTCAGCCCACCCTTCTGTTACCCCTCTCCCCTCCCACTCCCTTTTCCCTTCCTTTCTTGTAGGGCAAGATAAATTTCTACACCCCATTGCCTGTGTATCTTATTTTCTAGTTGCATGCAAAAACTATTTTTTTTTGTTTTTGAACATCTATTTTTAAAACTTTGAGTTCCAAATTCTCTCCCCTTTTCCCTTCCCACCCACCCTCCCTAAGAAGTCAAGCAATTCAACATGAGCCACATTCGTGTCATTATGTATAACCCTTCCACAATATTCATGTTGTGAAAGACTAACTATATTTTGCTTCTTCTTAACCTATCCCCCTTTATTGAATTTTCTCCCTTGACCCTGTCCCTTTTTGAAAGTGTTTGTCTTTGATTACCTCCACCCCCATCTGCCTGCCCTTCTATCATCCCCCCCTTTTTTATCTTCTTCCTCCTTCTTTCCTGTGGGCTAAGACACCCAATTGAGTATGTATGGTATTCCCTCTTCAGGTCAAATCTGATGAGAGCAAGATTCACTCATTCCACCTCACCTGCCTACTCTTCTCTTCCTATAGAACTGCTTTTTCTTGCCACTTTTATGCAAGATAATTCACCCCATTCTATCTCTCCCTGTCTCCCTCTCTCAATATATTTCTCTCTCATCCCTTAATTTGATTTTATTTCTTTTAGATATCTTCCCTTCATCTTCAACTCACCCTGTGTCTGCTCTGTCTCTCTCTCTCTCTCTCTCTCTCTCTCTCTCTCTCTCTCTCCATATATATATATATATATATATACACACATACATGTATACATACATACACACTCACATATCCATATATACATATATATATATATATATACATATATATGCATATTCCCTTCAGCTACCCTAATACTGAGGTTTCATGAATCATACACATCACCTTTCCATGTAGGAATGTAAACAAAACAGTTCAACTTTAGTAAGTCCCTTGCAATTTCTTTTTCTTGTTCTTTTTCTTGATTATCTTTTCATGCTTCTCTGGATTCTTGTGTTTGAAAGTCAAATTTTCTATTTAGCTCTGGTCCTTTCACTGAGAAAGCTTGAAAGTCCTCTATTTTATTGAAAGTCCATATTTTGCCTTGGAGCATGATACTCAGTTTTGCTGGGTAGGTGATTCTTGGTTTTAATCCTAGCTCCATTGACCTCCGGAATATCATATTCCAAGCCCTTTGATCTTTTAATGTAGAAGCTGCTAGATCTTGGATTATTCTGATTGTGTTTCCACATTACTCAAATTGTTTCTTTCTGGCTGCTTGAAGTATTTTCTCCTTGATCTGGGAGCTCTGGAATTTGGCGACAATATTCCTAGGAGATTTCTTTTTGGGATCTATTTGCAGAGACGATCGATGGATTCTTTCAATTTCTATTTTGCCCTGTGGCTCTAGAATATCAGGGCAGTTCTCCTTGATAGTTTCTTGAAAGATGATATCTAGGCTCTTTTTTTGACCATGGCTTTCAGGTAGTCCAATAATTTTTAAATTATCTCTCCTGGATCTATTTTCTAGGTCAGTGGTTTTTCCAATGAGATATTTCACATTGTATTCCATTTTTTTACTCCTTTGGTTCTGTTTTATAATATCTTGATTTCTCATAAAGTCACTAGCTTCCACTTGCTCCAATCTAATTGTTAAGGTAGTATTTTCTTCGGTGGTCTCTTGGACCGCCTTTTCCATTTGGCTAATTCTGCCTTTCAAGGCATTCTTCTCCTCATTGGCTTTTTGGAGCTCTTTTGCCATTTGAGTTAGTCTATTTTTTAAGGTGTTATTTTCTTCAGTATTTTTTTGGGTCTCCTTTAGCAAGTCATTGACTTGTTTTTCATGGTTTTCTTGCATCATTCTCATTTCTCATCCCAATTTTTCCTCTACTTCTCTAACTTACTTTTCCAAATCCTTTTTGAGCTCTTCCATGGCCTGAGACCAGTTCATGTTTTTCTTGGAGGCTTTTGGTGTAGGCTCTTGCACTTTGTTGACTTCTTTAGGCTGTATGTTTTGGTCTTCTTTGTCACCAAAGAAAGAATTCAAAGTCTGAGTGTGAATCTGGGTGCGTTTTCGCTGCCTGGCCATGTTCCCAGCCAACTTACTTGACCCTTGAGCTTTTCAGCAGGGTATGACTGCTTGTAGAGCAAAGAGTTCTATGTTTCAAGTTTGGGGGGATGTGCCAGCTCTGCCACACCAGCACTCCTCCTTCCCCAAGAACCCCCAACCCGGACTGGACTTAGATCTTCAGCAAGCTCTTCATTCCTGCTCTGATCCGCCACTTAATTCCTCCCACCAGGTGGGCCTGTGGCCAGAAGCAACTGCAGCTGTCATTCTGTAGCTGCCCCACCTCCACTGGCCCTGGGGCAGTGGCTGAACTGCAAACTCTATCCCCCTGTCCCCAGAAGCTTTTCCCACTAACCTTCTCTGTTGTCTTTGGTGTTTGTGGGTTGAGAAGTCTAGCAACTGCCACAGCTCACTGATTCAGGGTCCTAAGGCACGCTCCACCTGTCTCCTGGTCAGGCTGGTCCGCATGGCTCACGCTGGGCTCTGCTCCGCTCTGCTCCACTCCCAGCTCTGTGCGCGAAAGACCTCACCCAGCTGTCCTGGGCTGGAGCCCTGCTTCCCTCTGCTATTTTGTGGGTTCTGCAGTTCTAGAATTGGTTCAGAGCCATTTTTTATAGGTTTTTGGAGGGACGTGGTGGGGAGCTCACGCTAGTCCCTGCTTTCCAGCCGCCATCTTGGCTCTGCCACCCGAAACCCCATGTCTTGGAGACGTGGATCTTCTGGCAGCCAGAGAACTTGAACTTGGCTCTCCGCAAAGCTTCAATCACATGTTCTTTATTCTGGACCTTGGTTCATATAGACGTGATAACTTGGCCAATGTGCCCTGGGGCTTCCCAAAAGCTCCCTGCATGCTGTTCTGGAGCCTATCAGCCCCAGCACATGACAACATCTTATTGATGTGGGTGGCATGAAATGAATGTAGCCGAACTCGAATATGAAAGCCATCCTTGCCACATCTCTTCACCGTGTACTTGTTGGCACAGTCCTGAGTGGCCTCTAAGGCTTCTGATGAGAGCTGTTCATATTCATCTGACACCAAGTCACAATGGAAATTCATCAACTTTCACTTTCTTACTACCAAGATCGAAGATTCACGTCTTGGCATCAGGAACTCCCCTGCAGAAACAATACCTATAACATATAAGAGAGGGTGGGACAACAGCCCATGGTGCCAGCACCAGCAGGGACTGTGTCTGCAAGGAGAGAAGGGAAACAAGAGTGCCTGTCAGGGCTGGGGCCAGAGCACAGGGCTCTCCCTTTTCCCAACTAAAAAAAAAATTTCTTTTAGTCCCTTAATTTAAAAGTTATTTGTACAAGTCATTAACATATTTGACATTTGACAAGTATCAAAGCTTAAAAACAAAGAACTGAATTTCTATCATGGGAATTTTACACACCAAGTAAGTGGCAAAAGTTTTTTGGGGGCAATCACCTGTAAAATCACACCAGATAGGCTTTTGCCCACACTCTCACAGAGATTCACTAGTTTATGGCTTATTGGGGAACTACCTTTTCCAAGAATAAAAGAACATAGAGGAAAGGAAAGTGTTTCTGTAAGATAAATTCAGAGATCATTGAATCTAGAGTTGAAGAGATCTAATTCATCTCCCCCAGGAGATTTGGGCCCAGAGAGGTGAAGACTTGCCTATATGAACACACAGGTAATTAACAGAGCCAGCATTTGAAACTAATTCCCTTGACTCCATGGCACCAAAATGTTCCACAGACAAAGGCCAGAGGAGAAAATGGGTGCACAAAATAGAATAGGACTCTTCCAGGGGGCAAAAGAAACAGTCTGATATAGAGAGGAGTATGCTGGCAGCAGCTCAAACCAACTGATTGCTAAATTCTCAATGTAAGCATTTACACTGTGGAAATCAACAATTACTACCAGTCAGGACCTGATATATTGTTTTGCTGATTACCTAGATTTATGAAACTGATGGAAAAATATTTATACAAATTAAACTTAGAAGTGTATTCTTGGTACATTATTTTTTTTTCAGAAAGCCAGTTGGCAAATATTTACCAGTCTAACCCAGAGTATAGTGGAAAAAGCATTGGATTTATTTAATGCCAGAGGTACTGGGTTTGCATAACACCTCTGCCACTAACTGACTGTGATCTTTGGCAAATCATGTCACCAGTCTTAGTTTCCTCATCAGAAAAATAGAGATAATAATGCTTGTTGTAGTTCCCTCACAAGACTTTAGCAAGAAAAATGTTTTGTACACTCTAAATATCTATATCAATATGAATTATTAGATACCAAGCAACATCTGATAGGTCAGGTAGGTGGCACAGTGGATAGAATGCAAGGCCTGAAGTCAGGAGGACCTGAGTTCAAATCCCTCAGACACTTAATTTTAGCTGTGTGACCCTGGGTGGGCCTCATTTCCTGATCTGTAAAATGACCTGGAGAAGGAAATGGCAAACCACTCTAGTATCTTTGCAAGAAAATCCCAAATTGGGATCACAAAGAGTTGGACATAACTAAAACGACTCACCAACCAACAGAAAAAATGTGATAATTGAATAAAAGAGTTGTAAGTAAAGCATTGTTGCAAATATGAGGAAAGAAAAACATAATTTCAAATAAAGAAAAGGCTTTGTGAAAAAGGTAGTATTGTAGATGAATTATTCTATTCATGTCAGTGAACATTTATTAAATACCTTCTTTGTATAGAGCACTAAGTAATATGAGAGATAAAAGATAAGGACATCAAGCTTACCGTCAACCAGGAGATATGACAAACACACAAATGTCTGTATTCAAAACAATACATAAATCTCTTATTTCATTTGGAGTCTATTGATGCTGAGTTGTCCACTTAGCCACCTTGCAACTCCCTTTGCCCTTGCCTTAGAACCAGGCTTAGTATGTTCCCTGAGAAGAATCTTCCTTGACTCTGGATTATCTCAGAATATACTTGCTGCTGTACTCACAATCAAGTGAATGTATAAGAAAGGCTCAAAGTTGCCATGCTATTCACAGTCACAAGTAGCAAAACAAATGCTAAGATCCCTTTCAACTTTAACATTACATAATCATATTGTAAAACCTCGAGAAGGATATATTGAAATAGATAGTGGAGACTTTCTAATATAATTTAAATTCTTAGCTCAAGGCTAGTTGAAGGAGCGCTGAGGAAGGAGCTGGGAAACGTGTATTCTCATCCTAACTCCATTAGTAGCTCTATGACCTTGACTAGGTCACTCAGGATCATAATATTCTGGGTGTCTGGTGCACGTACAGAGCAGCTGGGATGGTATCTTTCCATGTGAAGAAGATGAGGAGCCTGATTCTAGGAAAATCTTAGATTAATGGCATTTATTGGAAGTACCTTTGAGAGACTATGGATCATAAATAGACATCTTGTAGCATGTACCTAGACATGTCTGCTCACCATATAGTTAGGAGGAACTTTTTTTTGGATTGTCCACATAGCCAGAACTGGGGGAATCTCCAAAAGGTCTGAATTAACCTTGAGCTGGACCTCTTTGGCCATTTGCTTTTTAGGCACTCTCTTTGGGAATATTAGTGACTCTGTCCCTCCTAGTGTCCAGAAATAAATAATGCTATAAGAGAAGAAGCCTTGGGACCTTGAGAAAAGACCTCAGTCCTTGGCCTTTATGTTTGATCTTTTCCATTTTAGGTGAAGAAATTGCAGCCTCTAATTTTGTGAGTTTCAAAAGATCATGAGCATACTTAGGTGTCCCAGCATTCCAAAGACTGTGCTTGTAGCCAGAGCACTACTGATGCTCTGAAGAGCAAAGAGTGAGCATTGGGATGATCTTCTGGACCCAATCCAATGGTAACTAAAATGAGGGCTCTTCCAGAAGTCAGGCTGCATCTGGACATGAACTTAGTGAAGACAGTGCTGTGTAGGAACTAAGCTAAGATTGTTTCCCTGAGGTGTTGAGGGGACATGTTTATATATTTGTTCTTGCTGTATCTTTGAAGTTAATATTGCTTTCAAAAAGGCAACTGATTCTAAATGTTTAAATGGAACTGGAGTACTAGTCATTGGGGGTTTAAGCTGGTGGCAATAGAGACACCTCAAATGGCTCAGGAGACCCTGAAAAGTAAATGCAGCTTTCCTGGATCTAAGAGTGTGAGCTACACAATACTCTATAGGACAGGCTGGAAGGGATCTTATGGGCCATCTGCTCTAATTCCCTCATTTTATAGATGAGGCAGAGAAGTTAAGTGACTTTTCCAGGGTCAAAAAGTAATAATCATTGGGGCAGCTAGGTGACACAGTGAATAGAGCACTGGCCCTGGACTCAGGAGGACCCAATTTCAAATCCAGCCTCAGATGCTTGACATGTACTAGCTGTATGACCTTGGGCAAATCACTTAACCCCAACTGCCCTGCCTTCCACCCTCAAAAAAAGAGAAAATTAATAATCATTTCCTTAAATACATCTAAATATATGTCCGTGTTCACATGTATATACACACACACATGCCTGTGTGTGTACACACATACGGGCAGCTAGGTTACACGGCAGATAGAGTGCTGGGCCTCAAGTCAGGAAGACTCGTCATCCTGAGTTCAAACCTGTCCTCAGACACTAGCTGCGTGACCCTGGGCAAATCTCTTAACCCTGTTTGTCTCCATTTCCTCATCTGTAAAATGAGCTGGGAAAGGAAATGGCAAACCATCTGAGTATCTTTGCCAAGGAAACCTGAAATGGGGTCGTGAAGAGTTGGACATAACTGAAAAATGACTGAACACACACAAACATGTACGCACATGCATAGTATATGTTTGTTGAATTAACCAGTGTCAACAACATCACATACCTGGGGTCAGAAGAAGCTAGATTAGTCTCTGAATTAACTGGGTGGCCATGGCAAGTCACTTAAATTCTTTGAGACTTTGTTTCCTCGTATAAATATACATAGCACCTTCCTCAGAGGTTTGAGGATCAAATGAGATTAAAGTATAACATTTTATAGAGCCTATATAACTGTTAGAGAAGCACCATGGGATAGTGGATAAAAAGCCAGCTTCAGAGCCAAAAATTCTGGGGAGGAAGTCCTGATCGCTCCTGGTTATGTGCCCCTGAATAGATCACTTAACCTCTCATTTTCCCAGGCAATTCTTTGAGACTATTGTTTTATCAGCAAGCATTTTTAAGTGCCTGCTGTGTGCCAGGCACTGGGCTAAATGCTGAAGCAAAAGGAGGCAAAAGCAATCCCTGCTCTCAAGGAACTCACAGTCTATTGGGGGAGGAGACAACATGCAAATAATTACGTACAAACAAGATATGTACATGACAAATTGGAAACAATCCCCAGTTTTTGTGAAGACACTAATAATTAGAAACAAGATATTAACATTAAGGAAGATTACAAAAGATTCTCATAGAAAGTGGGATTTAGCTGAAACTTGAAATAAAACCAGAGAAGTCAGGAGATTGTGGTGAAGAGGGAGAGAGTTCCAGGCATGTGGGACAGACAGCCAGCAAAAAAATGTAGAGTTGGGAGGTAGAGTAAGGAATGGCAAGGAAGGCAGTGTCATTGAGTCACAGAACGTGTGGAAGGGTGAAGAGTGAGATGTAAGAAGATTGGAAAGGCAGGGGTATGCGAATGCCAAACAGAACATTTTATATTTGATCTTGGAGGCAACAGGGAGCCAGTTAGAGTTAGACCAGAGTTTTAGAAAAATCGCTTTAGTGACTGAATTGGAGGATGGATTAGATGAGGCAGGCAGAGCCACCAGCAAACTATTGCAATAGTCCAGGCATGGGGTGATGAGGGCCTGCACTACAGTGGTGATCTTACATGTTTTCCAAATCTTTAGGAAGGAATTGTGTTAGAGGAGTTTGAGTATACACCTCCTTGTTATTCCTCTATCTTGGAGCCATCATTTGTCAAGTGAGTAGACTGAGGACCCAAAAAGTTAAGTAATTTATATAGGGTCACATAGGTAGCAATTAACAATGCAAGATTTAAACCAGAGTTCTCTGACTGCAGAGTCTTTGTTCTCTATCCATTATAGCACTCTGTCTCTCCCAGTGTTAATTTATGCTATCTGTGTTACAGCTTTTACTGTGGAATATTTGACATTAAGTGAATGAAATTGTCTGTTTTCCTTCTGTTTTGACCCTGGTGATAGTGGAGAAGTAACCTGAAATTATCCTAAATTGTATGGCTGTTTCCAGATGTTATTGGCGCGGAGAGAAATTGCTGGCTGTGGTTAATGTTGTGTTTTTAAAGGCCCAGAATCCCTGGAACATCCACTCTCTGAAAGCATACCAACATATGAAATCTCACTGGACTGGTGAGCAGATGCTAAATCACACCTTGGGTGGAAAGAGTAGAACAGGCAGATTCTGGTACTCTAAAAGCTTGAGTATGGAGATGAGTGAAGTAGTAAATCCTAACAAGCCTTACATAGCCAATTTGTAATTTCACATTAAAGGTATTTGGGAAAAACACTTGAGATGCTAATGTATGCTCTTAATGTCTTCCCCTTCTTCCATGACTTCTTGCTTAAGTAGAAGAGACTGATTTGTACAGTGTGAACACACACAAACTACAGGTGTGAATACACACATATACATATCTACACACATTGTTGTGTACCTGTTGCATACCTGTTGCTCAGCTTCTAAATCACTATAATTTAAGAGAAGGAATAGAGGATGTAAATGAAAATTGGGGTCCTCCTCTAACTTTCCTTCAACGCCCTGGCAATAACACCACCATAGAAATAGCTTAGATGAAGGTACCAGTTTTCTAGACAGTTGAATAATTTTTCCCACTTAATACTATTTTCTTTTTTCCAATTGCATGTAAAGATAGTTTTTGACATTCATTTCTATAAGATTTTAAGTTCCAAATTTTTCTCTATTCCTGCCCAAGACATCAAGAAATCTAATAGAGGTTATACATGTATAATCCTGTTAAACATATTTCCACATTAGTCACAATGTGAAAGAAGAATCAAAACAAAAGGAAAAAAGCATGAGAAAGAAAAAGGAAGTGAGAATAGTGTGCTTTGATGTTCATTCAGACTCCATAGTTCTTTTTATGGATGTGGACAGCATTTTCCATCATGAGTCTTTTGGAGTTGTCTTCGATCATAGTATTGCTGAGAAAAGTTAAGTCTATCATAGTTGATCATAGCACAATATTGCTGTTACTGTGTACAATGTTCTCCTGGGTATGCTTACTTGAATCAGCATCAGTTCATATAAATATTTCCAGGTTTTTTTCTGAAAATCCACCTGCTAATCATTTCTTATAGCACAATAGGATTCCATTACATTTATATACCACAACTTGTTCAGCCATTCCCCAATTGATGGACATCCCCTCAATGTCCAATTCTTTGCTGCCATAAAAAGAGCTACTATAAATATTTTTGTATATATGGGTCCTTTCCTCTTTTTATGCTCTTTTTGGGATACAGACCTTGTAGGAGTATTACTGGATCAAAGGGTATGCACAGTTTGGATCCCTTTGGGTATAGTTCCAAGTTGTTCTCCAGAATGGCTGGATCAGTTCACAACTCCACAAATACTGCGTTAGTGTCCTAATTTTCCTACAATGACCCCCAACATTTATTATTTTCCTTTTCTATTATATTAGCAATCTGATAGGTGTGAGGTGGCACCTCAGAGTTGTTTTACTTGGCAATTCTCTCATCAATAGTGATTTAGAGCATTTTCATATGACTATAAATAGTTTTAATTTTTTTTCATTTGAAAGCTGCCTGTTCATATACTTTGACTATCAATTGGTGAATGTTTTCTATTCTTATAAATTTGACTCAATTCTATATGTATTTGAGAAATGAGGCCTTTATCAGAAACACTGGCTGTGAAAATTGTTTCGCAGCTTTCTGCTTCCCTTCTAATCTTGGTTGCATTGGATTTGTTATTTAATTTAATGTAATTAAAATTATCCATTTTGCATTTCATAATGTTCTCTATCTCTTGTTTGGTCATAAATTCTTCTCTTTTCTATAGATCTGAAAGGTAAACTCTTCCTTGCTCTCTGAATTTTGCTTATAGCATCACCCTCTATGTCTAAATCTTGTACCCATTTTGACCTTATCTTGGCATAAGGTTTAAGATGTTGGTCTATGCCTCATTTCTGTCATACTATTTTCCACTTTTCCCAGAAGTTTTTATCAAATAGTGAGTTCTTATCCCAGAAGCTGAAGTCATTGGTTTTATCAGATAGGAGATTACTATAGTCAGTAACTACTGTGTCTTGTGTACCTAACCTATTCCATTGATCCACCACTCAATTTCTTAGTCAGTACCAAATAGTTTTGATGATTACTCCTTTGATGATTACTGGTTTTAGGTTTGGTAAGGCTAGGCCACTTTCCCTTGCATTTCTTTTCATTAATTCCCTTGATATTCTTGACCTTTTGTTCTTCCAGATGAATTTTGTTATTATTTTTTCTAGCTCTACAAAATAATTTTTGGTAGTTTAATTGGTATGGCACTAAATAAGTAAATTAGTTTAGTTAAAATTGTCATTTTTATTATATTAGCTAGGCCTACCCAAAAAGTGATAATTTAGTTTCTTCTTTGCCTATTCTAATTCCTTCAATTTCTTTTTCTTCTCTTATTGTTACAGCTAATATTTCTAGTACCAAATTGAATAGTAGGGGTGATAATGGACATCCCTGTTTCACCCCTGATCTTATTGGGAATGCCTCTAGCTTATCCCCATTATAAATAATGCTTATTGATGGTTTTAGATAGATGCTACTTATAATTTTAAGGAAGGCTCCATTTATTCCTATGCTGTCTATTGTTTTTCATAGGAATGGTTGTTGTATTTTGTCAAAGGCTTTTTCTGCATCTATTGAGATGATCATATGGCTTCTGCTAGTTTTGTTGTTGATATGATCAATTATGCTGATAGTTTTCCTAATATTGCACCAGCTTTGCATTCCTGGAATATATCCTACCTGGTCATAGTGTATTATTCTGGTGATAAGTTGCTGCAATCTTTTTGCTAATATTTTATTTAAAATTTTTGCATCAATATTCATTAGGAAAATTGCTCTATAATTTTCTTTCTCTGTTTTGACTCTTCCTGTTTTAGGTATTAGTACCATATTTGTATCATAAAAAGAATTTGGTAGAACTGCTTCTTCACCTATTTTCCCAAATAGTCTATGAAGTATAGGAATTAATTGTTCTTTAAATGTTTGATAAAATTCACATGTAAAACCATCCAGCCCTGGAGACTTTTTCCTAGGGAGTTCATTGATGGCTTGCTCAATTTCTTTTTTTGAGGTGGGGTTATTTAGGAATTTTACTTCTTCTCCTGTTAACCTGGGCAATTTATATTTTTGTAGATATTCATCCATATCCCTAAAGTTATCAAATTTATGGACATACAATTGGGCAAAATAATTCCTAATTATTGTTTTGCTTTCCTCTTTGTTGGAGGTGAATTCATCCTTTTCATTTTTGATACTGGTAATTTGATCTTTTTCTTTCTTTCTTTTAATCAAATTGGCCAAGGGTTTATCAATTTTATTGGCTTTTACATAAAACCAGCTCTTTGTTTTATTTTTTATTCAATAGTTTTCTTGATTTCAATTTTATTAATTTCTCCTTTGATTTTCACTATTTCTAACTTGGTATTTAATTAGGGATTTTCAATTTGTTCTTTTTCTAACTTTTTCAATTGCGTTCCCAGTTCATTAATCTCCTCGTGTAAGCATTTAGAGATATAAAACTTCCCTTAAGAACTGCTTTTGCTGTATCCCACAAGTTTTGGTATGTTGTCTCATTATTGTCATTCTCTTGAATGAAGTTATTAATTGTTTCTCTGATTTGTTCTTTGGCCCACTCATTCTTTAGAATTAGATTATTTAGTTTCCAATTAATTTTCAGCTTATTTTTCCATGGTTCTTTGTTACGAATAATTCTTATTGCATCATGATCTGAAAAATGTGCTTTGACTACTCTTCCTTTCTGCACTGGATTGTGAGGTTTTTATGCCCTAGTACTTGGTCAATTTTTGAGTATGTGCCATGTACCGCTGAGAAGAAAGTATATTCCTTTTTATCCCCATTTAGTTTTCTCCAGAGGTCTATCATATCTGCCTTTTCTAAAATTCTGTTTACCTCCTTAACTTCTTTCTTATTTATTTTGAGGTTAAATTTATCAAGTTCTGAAAGGGGGAGGTTGAGGTCTTACAATATTATAGTTTTGCTGTCTATTTCTTCCTGTAACTCCCTTAACTTCTCCTCTAAGAATTTGTATGCCATACCACTTGGTGCATACATGTTAAACAATGATATTGCTTCATTGTTTATGGTGACTTTTAGCAGGATATAATGTCCTTCCTTATCTCTTTTCATTAAATCTATCTTTACTTTTGCTTTATCTGAGACTAGGATTGCTACACCTGCTTTTTTTACTTTAGCTGAGGCACAATATATTTTACTCCAGCCTTTTACCTTTACCCTCCTTGTTTCAAATGTGTTTCTTGTAAACGGCATATTGTAGGATTATGGTTTTTAATCCATTCTGTTATCCACTTGAGTTTTATGGGAGAGTTCATCCCATTTACATTCACAGTTATGATTTCTATCTGTGTCTTTTTCTCCATCCTATTTCCCCCTGTTTATGCTTTTATTTCTCCCTTTCCCCTTCTCCTCTTCAACAAAGTTTTGCTTTTGACCGCCACCTTCCTCAGTTTACCCTCCCTCTTTATTCCCCTCCCTTATCCTACTGTTTCCCACTTGCTACTTCTCCCCTCCTTTCTGACCACCCTCCTCCCTTTTTTCCCTCCTTCCCCTCCTACTTCCCATAGGCAAGTTAGATTTCTAAACTTATCAGGGTATGTTATTCCCTTCTTGAACTAGATCAGATGACAGTAAAGATCAAATACTGCTCTTCTCCCTCCCTTCTTTCCCTCTACTATAATACGTTTTTGTGCCTCTTCATTTGTTGTAATTTACCCTTTTCTACTACCTCCTTACCTCTTCTCTCATAGCCTTCCCTTTACATCTCTTACTTATGTTTTTTATCCTTACATCAGTTAATTTATACAGGCATTCACAATCTATGTGTATCCCTTTCAAATGTCATAATAGCTGTACCATTCTCAAGACTGACATATATATGTATATATATAAAACATACATAATATGATATAATCCCACATAAAGATGCAAACAACCTGCCCTTATTTGTTAATAAGTTTTGTGGGGGGTTTTCCTCCGGTTACCTTTTTATGTGTCTCTTGAGTTTTGTATTTGGAGATCAAATTTTCCATTGAGTTCTGGCCTTTTCATCAGGAAGGTCTGGAATTCCCTTATTTCGTTGAATGTCCATCTCCTTGCCTGAAAAATTGTGCTTAGTTTTCCTTGGTTGTAGTCCCAGCTCCTTTGACCTTCGGAATATCATATTCCAATTTCTCCTGTCTCTTAATGTGGAAGCTGAGAGATCCTGCGTGATCCTGACTGTAGTTCCACGATATTTGAATTGCTTCTTTTTGGCTGCTTGCAGTATTTTCTCCTAAATTCTATTGTTCGGAAAGTTTGAAAAGCAAGTAATATCTTCAGATCTGTTTTTTTTTTCTAAAAATGTTTCAAGCATGCCTTTGTTATTGAAAATGCATCTTTTCCCCTGTATGGTTAAGCCCAGATTTGTAAGACAGGTCATCTTGTGCTACATCCTGAGCTCCATTTGAACATATTAGTCTATCCTTCCCTACATTTTCTGGTGGGTGCAGAATAGTCTTGTGTTATTTGAATTTCCTTCCCTTTGTATTTGAAAGTCTTTCTCTTGATTATTCGCAGAAGTTGTTTCTGAATTGGATTAATTTAAGCACTATGTTTCTGATTGTGTTTTTTTTTTTCTAGAGGTAATCTATGAAGTCTTTCAATTGGTATTTTATTTTCTGTGTTAAGAAATTCTAGGAATTTCTGTTCTATTATTTCTTGCATTATGATTTTAAGGTTTTTTTGTCCTATTATGTTCTTCTGGGTTATCTATGATTCTTAGGTTGCTTCTGTGCATCCTGCCTTCAAGATCCATGTTTTGCTTGCATAATGAATATATTTTCTTTCAATGTTATTCTTTCTTGCTTCTCTTCTTCTAGGTTGTCCTTCACTCCTGCATATTTGCATTCCCAGTCTGTTTTTCTCTCTTTTGTTTCTTTGGTGACTTGCCAATGTAGATTCCAGTTTTTCTGCTCTATTCATTATTTTTTGCTATGCAGGACATAAATTCTGTTCTCATAATGTTCATTTCTCTTTTGAACCACTCAAGAACTACAAGTTGTGATTTTATGTTCTCCTTATATTCCACAGTCTTCTATCTCATCGTGTTGAATTACTTTCTTTTATTTTGCAGCATTTATTCATAGATGCTTAAACTTGTTTACTAGATCTAGAAGCCACATTTCTTTCTTCTGCTAGTGATTTTCCTATTGATTCATTTGCTTATGCTCAAGGTCTTTGAGTTCACTTCTTCCTGAGATCTTTAGTAATTTCAGTCTTTTTTTCCTCTTATTTTCCCTTATTACTCACTTTCTGAGTCTCTTCCTCTCCCCATTAAATGGTAATTTCCTTAGAAGCTGAATTTCAAAGCATCTTAGCCTCCCCTAACACTGGGAAATTTGTGGTATACCAGCCTAAGTCTCTGTACCAAGTAACTTTTGAATGGACAGAACTGACCTCAACTGGGTACTGAGTAGTCTCCCTCAGGATTAGTAGAGTGTTGCTTAACTATGCCCCATCCTCAAGTACACACTGTGTCCTTTTCCAGGGTCCTGTCCTGTTTCTTCTGCTTCTCAGCTCTCTGGCCTGGCCCTGGCAGTCTACAGAGCTGTCATGCTGATGCTATGGGGTTGATTTTTGTAGTTTTTTTGTAGTCCTCCCCTGGGGAGAGGGAGTGGATGGTATGTGGGGCTGAACTCTACTTTAAACCCAGGCATGTAATCTGTCCCTTTCCCTCTGCTCCTGGCTCTCCTACAGAGATCTTTTGCCACATAGATTGTCCCACTGCTAGCTGTGTGGCTCCAGTGAGCTTCCATAATGTGCAGTGCTCCAGAGGTGAGGGGCTATCTCTTTTGGTTGAAGCTGACTTCAGCCTATAGCCACAGCATCCAATGCACTGGAAAGAGGAAGGGAAGATAGGTCTTGGGTTGGGTTTTGTTGCCAGCCTGTGTGTCAGCCTTGCTGACCATACCAGGGAGGGGTCCTGAAGGAGTTCAATTTAGAAGTCAGATAATGAGTTTTATTTTGTTCTGTTTTTATCTTCTTTTTTATTCTAGGTGTCCTAAATCATGGAGACTACTTAAGTTTCTTTATCTTTGGTACATAATTTCTGTTTTGAAGAGATTTGAGATGTCTATTCTCCATCTTGTTTATCCCATGACCTAGGAGACACATGGACAGGATATCTGTCCTCTTTGATATCAAGTCCTCTGATATCAAATTCAATGCCCTTTTCCTGCATTTAGGTGATCTTCAGATCCTAGCTTGGTTCCTTCTTCATTCTGATTGTCCTCCATATTTTCAATTTTCTTTGTGAAATGTGGTCCCTGGGGAAGATCTGAGTATGTGAGTATGCAAGAAGCCATTTGAGAGTTTTATGATTTTGGAGAGGAGATGATTTATAGAGAAAATCTCAAAAGGAAATAGGTTGGAAAATGGGAATAGGAGACATTTCTCTCTATGAAATAGGAAGAAGGGAAGAGGAAATAAGGAAAGATTCTGACATTTGTTGGGATTGAGAGGAAGAAATATGTAGTCCATGACTGATTGCTACTATTTTCTCAATGAAATGGGAGACAAAGTTATCTGGTAGGAATAGCAGTGGGAGAAAAAAAGGACTTTAGGAGGGAATGTGTGTGGAATAGCTAATATTGTGCTTAGAAGAGGGCAAGAAAAGCATAATAGAACAATAGAGGAGTGAGTGGTTCAACCTCATATTCCCTACCTCCATGACATTTCTGAAAGCTAGAAACAGTTCGTTGGTAAGAGCAATCCAGGATTTGCAGTATAGCGGACTCAGCCACTTGTCTGAGACCTCACTATTTCTGGCTCAAAACAATCCCTCCCCAGGCTCCAAACAGACCAGTGATTTCAAATGCAAAGGAAATAATTTTCCTCTAATCACTGATAAAGACTGCTCAGGGCTGGCTATTTATATCTAGTCAATGGGATATATCACCCTGGAGATAGCTGTCTCCAGCTGGATCTGAGAATCTAATGCCTCCATATGCCCTCATACTCCTCTCCCTGCCCCCAAAACACATGAAAAAGGCAGAGGAAGAAAGACTGGAAATTTATTCAAAAGCCCATTGAATCAGGAAAGGTCTGGGGTCTCTAGGACCAGGCATAACATAGTTAAATTCATACTTTATATGCAAACTTTCTTCTGAATATGCCTCATCCTCTGCCATTTGGGGATGATGCGTTTCCATGGGTGAAATCATATGATCCCTAGGTATCTAGAACTCTGGGTCAAACCCTTCCCCTTCCCCTCCCCCCCCAGCTACCCTGAATGCATAGAGGGAAAACAAAACCACCCTCCATCATTATAGGACAAGAAGATGGATACACAACTAACTAGTTCTTCCTTCTACAAATGTCACACCTGATTCCCTAATAGTGTTTCAGGGTTCTCATCTTTCCAGGCAAAAATTCCCCTTTCCTTATTACTGTTTCTTATACTATCATCGCAAGTCAATTCAATATTACTTTATCCCAGTTCCTTCTCTTCTTTGCCCTCCCTCCTTTAGGCTTGTGCCTTTTGGAATCTTCACTAATTCATAACCAACTTCCCTGCCTCCTTTGTCTCTTCACATTCTTTCTATCTTTTTCCACTTATTGCAACCTGGCTCTTTCTGGACCACCTTACATAACTGGCCATCTAGTTCATCTATTTCCTTCTCTTATATCCCCCAATGCACTTGCCTAGGAGGAGAAGTTGGCATACTTATAAGATCAAAGGAACATAGATACAAAGCCAGAAAGGACTTCAAAGGTCATCAAATCTAACTCCTCATTTTGCATGCAACATCCCGACCTAGAAGCTGTTAGGATGGTTCCCTAGCATGTACTGTCTACATAGAGGGAGATGAGATTCCTAATTGGCTAAGAGACCCTCAAGCCTACAGTGCTACATAAGCATAGAAAAACTTTGGAGAAGAGAGGTGGAGTTCAAAAGAGATGCAAGCATGAACTTTTGAATGATGGAAAAGCTGTAAACCCAGAGTCACACACATGTGAGGAAGTTGCCGCCCCACAATATTTCCCTTGATTTCCAGCACCTGCCACTGTAGAGGCTGCTATAGCAGCTTTATCCAGGAAACCATTCTCTCCTTGGTTGAGCTGAAATTTTATCCCACTCCAGTTGACGAGCTCTGTGTATTCTACCATCTAGTATAATCTGCATAACTTCCCCAGTTTCTGTTAACTGTATGCTTGGATAAATATGCTAGCTTGCTGAGACTGTCCTTTGTGTTACAAACATTTGGTGGAAGGGAGCTAATTAAGTTGGCCAAGAGTAAGCTAAATACTACTACCTACTTCAAAATGACCAGACAAAGTGGATTTTATTTTGAACTGCTAAAAATAGGTATTTTTTCATTCTTTTATTTTAGACTATAATTATGAAAGTCGGTTTTTCTGTTATGTTCACAAGTCAGATCAGTTCCTTTTGAGATGACTTCTCCATAGTCAAATATTTAAGTATTGATACCTATTATCTTAGTGAATCCTTTACAGGTAAAGCTAACATAAGAGGTACAAATTTTGCATCCCTATAATGCTGGTGCTTAGTTGATAAATGTTTATATATTTTCTTCTGCTTTTAAATAGATCCAAGCTGTATGCCTCATTGTGGGATCTTCATGAATACAGATTCATAGGATAAAGTTTGCTTCTTGGCCTAGAAACCTCGAGTAACCAACTCTTAGTGCTTAATCCTTTTTCTATGTGGGCTGGGATGCTCTGTAGAAAAGAAACTTATTTTCTTTTTCTTTTCTCTATTGTCTTTAGGTTGGAAAAGGCCATTTCCAGGACAAAGACCAATTTTTTTATATCCTAATTGAGCTCTGATGTTCCTTTTTTATGGGGATAACAACAGTGAGAGGTGGATCACTAAGATATTTCTTTTTTAAAGTACACAAGGAGATAAGGGCAAAAGCGGAACTCAAATAGAAGTAATCATGGAAAAACAAGCTTGAAATTTCATGCACTAAACCTCACAACACTTCACTTCCACTTCATTTCCTCTCACTCTCTTCCTAACTCTTCAGTCTCTAAAGTACAATTTTATCATTCAACTAAAACCACTCTCTCCAAATGCACCCATGATCTCCTAACTGCCAAATATAATGGGCCTTTGATGCTGTTAGTCACCCTCTTTTGTTATACTCTAACCTCTCTCCTGGTTTCTAGTTCTGTTTCTCCAATTGACTTGGACATCTTGAGCTTGTTTATGTCTCATAAACATTTTAAAATCACCTTCTCCAAAATTTAACTCATTATCTTCCCCCTCAAAGTGTTTTCTCTTCCTAATTTCCCTGTTATTGTTGAGGGCACAACCATCTTCCCAGGCACAGAGTCTTACAACCTAGGTGTCATTCTCGACTCCTTATTCTCTCACTCACACTCCTTATAAATTGCCAGCCCTATCAATTTTACCTACATTACCTCCCTCACATCCTCTTCTGTCCTCTGACTCTGCCACCACCCTGGTTCAGACCCTCATCTCCTTATCTGTGTACTATTGCAGTGTCCTGTTGGTTAGTCTCCCTCAAGACTTTCCCCCTCTCCAGTCCTACCTCTGCTCAGCTGTTAAATAGATCTTCTTAATGTAGGTCTGATCTTGTCATTCTCTTCTCCCCCATCGAATAAACTCCAGGAATAAATACGTGTTTGATTTTTAAAGTCCTTCATAATATTGCCCCTTCCTACCTCTTCAGACTTCTTACCTGTTATTTCCTTGTACTTATTCCAACCTTTGCTGTTCTTTTCACATGAAACTCCATCACTTGACTCAAAGCATTTTCACTGACTGTCCCACATGCCTGCAATGTTCTCCCTTCTCTCCATCTCCTGGCTTCCCTGGCTTCCTTCAATTCTCAGCTAAAATCCCTTCAACAAGGGATATTTCTTGATCTACCTCAATTCTAATGCCTTTTATTTGTAGTTCTCTCTAATTTATCCTATCTTTATCTTATTTGTACAAAGATTGTCTGACCCATTAGTTTGTGAGCTTCTTGAAAGCATGGACCATGATTTGCCTTTATTTAGCACAATTCCTGGCACATGGTAGGTGCTTGATAAAATCATGTTGACTTGACTCAACAAAATAGAGATCTTAAATAATCCAGTCTTATAAAAAGATATCAAACTAGCTTTAAAGGAACTACCAAAATAGAGGGAGAGGGAGACTATTGGATTCACATGGATTCTGATGGATTCACAAGAGAATTTTATCCTTCAAAAAAAACAATACTACAATGCTACAATAGTAACAATACTACAAAATTATTTACAAAAATTGAGAAAGAAAACATTCCACTAGACTTTTTTATGAAAGAAATATGGTACTAATACCTAAGCGAGCAAAGGAGAACTATGGGCCAATATTATCATTGAATATCAATTCAAAAACTTTAAATTAAATCCTTGTCAGACTACAGCAACTTATAACAAAAGAAAACCCATTCATTATAAACAAGTTCAATTTATAACAGGAATGCAGGGATGGCTCAACATTCGGAAAACAATCAATAATGTTTTTAAAAAATCCAAAATCATATGATTATCTCAATAAATGCAGAAAAAGCTTTGGATGAATATAACATTCATTCATGCTAAAAACTCACAAAGTATAGGTATAGGAGGACATTTTTTAACATAATAAAATTTGTCTGTTTAAAATCAAAAGCAAGCATCTTATGAAATGGGGACACACCAGAACCTTTCCTATCAAATATAAAAGTAAAGCAAAAATGCCTTCTCTCCACACTATTATTTAATATTGTTCTGGAAATGCTAGCAATAACAATAAAAGAAGAGAAAGAAACTAAAGGTATAAAAACAGGTAAAGTGGAAGCAAAACTATCTATTTGCTGATTATATGGTGGTCTACATAGAAAATCTTAGAGAATAAGCAAAGATACTAATTGAGACAATTAATAGCTTATGAAAAGACACAAGCTACAAAATCAACAACATTTCTATAAAATAATAAAATCCAAAAAATGCATTAACAGAAAGGTAAATCCCATTTAATGTAATTACAAATAAATAAAATATGTAGAGGAATCAATTGAAGGACACAAATAACTTGTACAGATTCAATTACAAAAGAAAGAACAACTGTGGGAGGTACACAGGAATAGAAATATTTTCACTTTCAGCTTTTTTTTTTTGATTTGTTGATCAATACTGATGATTTGTCTCTTTTTTCCTTTGTTTTTTCTTGTAAAATATAGTTATCCTGTTACATGTCTCTCTGAGAGGAGGAGAGAGACACTGGGAGAAATTCTGGTGATATATAATACAAAAGATAAAATTATTTTTAAAAGAATAGTTAGTAAAGATATGTATCAGTAACAGGTCATATCTGACTAGTTTCATTTCTTTTTTTAATAAAGTGAGTGAACTGGTTTATCAAATGGATTCTATAAATATCATTTACCTAGATTTGAGCAACGCATTTGACAAAATCTTTGCTTTGCCTGTGGATAAGACAGAGAAGTGTGATCAAGGCAATAAAGTTAGTTGAATTTGCAACCTGATTGAATAGCTGTATCCAATAGTAGTTATTAATTATTTAAGGTCAATGTAGAAGTTGATTCATTGAGTAATGACCCAGTAACCTGTGCTTGGCTTTGTGCTGTTAATATTTTTAATGAGAGAATGACATGTGGCAGATCCATCAAAAATGCAAAGGATACAAAGCTAAGATAGAGAACTAGCTCATTGGACAGCAGAGCAAAGAACCCTATGCTCTGGTAGTTCTGCAAATTACATGGCATTAGGCTCCAACAAAACAGGAAATTGTGCTAGCTTCTGTATGTGGACAGTGTCTCAATATATACATACTCTAGGATTCTGATTCCTCAGGTAAAATAAGACTTCCCTCAGCCTCAAACATTATCCCTCCTTCCCCTACCCCATTTTACTCTCAGATTTAGTATTTTAATATCCCCTCTTCCCTCAACAATTTCCCATAGCCTAAGGTTTCTTGAGAATGTCAGTCTCTACTTGACAATTGTGGACAATGAGACTGATGGGCAAAGTGATTTGTCAAAGCTCATACAATGTGCCAAGAGTAGGAAGAGCCTGAACCTCAAGCTAGCGATTATACTATGGTGGTTGAGCAAAAAGAAAAGCAAAAACAAACAAACAATCAAAAACAAAAATGAGAACTCACTGCAGCAAAGGAATGTAGCTCTTGCGATCCTGGTTACCTGGGCCACTTTTCCCTGCTGTGTTAATGTTTCTGGTTTTGTTTTGTGTGTGTGTGTGTGTGTGTGTGTGTGTGTGTGTGTGTGTGTGAGAGAGAGAGAGAGAGAGAGAGAGAGACAGAGAGACAGAGAGAGAGAGAGAGAGAGAGAGAGACAGAGAGAGAGACAGAGACAGAGAGACAGAGAGAGAGAGACACAGAGAGAGAGAGACACAGAGACACAGAGACAGAGACAGAGAGAGATACATCATTAGGAGATAAATTTTGCACCCTGGACTTAAAAGCAAAGCACAGCATTGATGCACTGATAGTCATATCCTTGACAACACCTTTCAAGCACTAACCTTTTTCTTTCAGGTTTCTCTACATCAGAAGCCACAGGACTTGTAATTAGTCATTGAAAGAACCCTATAATTTGCCTATTATTTCTTCTGAAGGGTTTCCTGATGCACATAGCAACCTAGCAACCTCTAGGCTTTTGAAAGACCTCACTCTGTGTTATGAAACTAGTTAGAACTTTGTCTAATTTGCTATTTATTGTTGTTATTTCAACCAGACTTGTGATTTCATGAGTACAGGGAACTCATAGTGAGGAACTTCCTTTTCCAATGCAGGTCTACACCTTCTCTGCAACAGATAGTTTTGGAGGGCTGCCTGGGGCACTGAGAGGTTAAGTGACTTCCTGAGGATTCTTATGTGTTAGAAGAGAGACAATGGAATATACTCTGGAGCTACTATGCCAATTCCCATTCAAACTAATGAGATAGGTCCCCAGAGCATAGCCTCTCAGGGCTCTATGGATATCCCTAGGGAGTTGGGAAGTATCTTCTAACACTTATGACTCCCTATCGAGTGTGCTTCCTCCCAAGATCATCAGTTGAGAATTAATTTTGTCAGTTATCTTTATGTAGCTTAAAGTGGTATAGTAAGAATGGTTGGTACAAAACATCCCCACAAAAATCTGTGACCTCCTCTCAAAGTAGTACATACAGAGTCCAGGGGAAAGTGGTCTCAAGCTTAGATAAAATGTATGGCAAAGGGTAGTCATAGCTCTTGATGGCTGAAAGTCCTTTTCTCCCCCATACTCAAGAAGTTCCCTTTATGTATAGTCTTTGCTGGGCTCTTTGTAGAACTTCATCCAGTCTGTCCTTGATTCCCAGAGCAGGTACTGCTACTAGCCACTGCTTTGGAGAACAATGCCCAAATCCTCTGGAGCATTTGAGGGTAACAAAGTCCTATTCTAGCCAAAGTGGGAGTGGAGGGGAGACCAAAACCAAATCTGAAGTGTATGCTTGTCCCTCTTACTCCAAGGAGAGAGTGAAAGTATAGCTGCTTTACAATAGCCACCTGGAAGACTCAGTAAGCCCAGGCTCAAGTCTTCTTTTTGCTTGCGTAGAACAAAGATTATGTCATACCAAATTCCTATAAAGTCCCCATTCCCCTTCCCCCACCCAACCAGTCTCCTGGCACTGCTTGGTTCCATTTGCTTTTACAGCAATAAAGCTCCTCCTGAGAAACCAGTCTAGCTCTCAGGTGATTTTTACCCTTCGAACTCACTATCTTGCTCCAGTTCTACCAACAGTGTACAAATATGCCACAGCCCCCTCCAACATCTGTCATTTAGGATTTGTGTTAGCTTTGTAAATCGGACCTTACAGAAGTAACCTCAGAGCTGCTTTAATTTGCTTTTCTTCAATTTTAGATTTTACAGTATTTTTTCATATAGCTCTAGATAGCTAGGCTCTTTTTTTGCTAGAGAAGGGCCTGTTCATATCCTTTGACCTTTTGCCAATCATGAAATGACTCCACTTCTTACAATTGTGAATCATTTCTGTGTATATCTTGAGAATAATATCAGAGAAACTTGTTACAATTTTTCCCCAGTTAACCAACTATTCCAGGGCTTTTAAAACTTTTTCCCATCAGGACACCTTTTCTCCTTGCAGCTTTCATTTGCATTGCATGGCTTGAGAACATGCACAGTGCAAAGTGAGGTTGTGGTGTGTTCAGAACCAAAGCTACAATGAAGTTGCAGGATTCAACAGGGGCAAAAGCTTCCAGAAACCTCAGATTCATTATGCATTTGATTTTGAATTAATTTTTGGTCATTGTGCATTCAGAAACCTTTTACTGTTGCCAAATTTTTTATGACCCATGTGGGATCTTGACCCATAGTTTAAGAAGTGCTGATTCCCATTCTAATCTTATTTATATGGTATTTGTTTGTGTGAAAACATTTTAAAATTTTTGTGCAATCATGTGTTTATTTTATCTTCTGTGAGCCTTTCTGTCTCATTTAGTCATGAATTCTTCCTCTATCCATAGATCTGAAAGATAATTTCTTTATCATTCTTCTAATTTGTTTATATGTTGACCTTTTGTAGATAGGTCACTTTTTCATTGGCTCATATCTTGGCATATAGCATGAGGTGTTGGTCAAAACTTAATTTCTGTCAGATGGCTTTCCATTTTTTCTAGGAAGTTTTGTCAAATAATGAGTCCTTAACTCAATAATTAAGGTCTTTGGCTTTATCAAACATTAGGCTAATAGATCTTTTTTTTTTTTTTGGTGTCTTGTACACCTAACTTGTTCCACTGATTGATCTCTATTTCTTAACAAGTACCAAAAATATTTTGATGATCACTACTTTGTAACACAATTTGAGATCTTGGCACTGTTAGGGCCTCTTCTTTTTCACTTTTTTATTTCATTATTTCTCTTGAGATTCCTGATCTTTTTTTTTTTCTCCAGATGAACTACTTTTTTTTCTCTAGTTCTATAGAGTAATTTATGTGGCATTTGATAAGTTAAAATAATTTAGGTAGTATTGTCATTTTTATTATATTGATCCTGGGGTTGGGAACCTGCAGCTTCAAGGCCACATGTGGCCTTCCAGGTCCTTGGGTGTGGCCTTTTGACTGAGCCCAAGTTTTACAGTACAAATCCTTTTACTAAGGGGATTTGTTCTATGAAGTTTGGATTCAGTCAAAGGGCCACCCTTGAGGCCCTAAAGGGCTACATGTGGTCACCAAGCCACAGTTTCCCACCCCCAGATTAGTCTAACTTATTAGCAATTCATATTCATCCAATTATTTAAGTCTGTTTTTATTTCCCCAAAAAGTATTTTTTGTTTTTTTTATATAGTTTTTATATACATCTTGAAAGGTAAACAACCAACTCCTTCACGCATTCTTTAGTTATTTTCAGTGGAATTTCTCCTTTGATCTTTTCCTACTGGGTTTTATTTTTTTTTTCAGAAATGCTGATGATTTCTATAAATGTATTTCATATTCTACAACTTTGCTGAAGTGATTGTTTCAATCAAGTTTGGTCAACTCTCTAAGATTCTCTAAGTATACCATCATATCATCTTCAAAAACTCATCATTTTGTTTCTTCTTTGCCTATGCTTATTCTCTCAACTTCTTTATCTTACCTTCTAGCTAGAGCTGGTATTTTTAGCACCATGGTAAAAAGAAGTGGTGACAGTGGCCATCCTTGCTTCACCCTTGATCTAACTGAAAGGACTCTAGTCTATCTCTGTTACAAATAGTGCTGTCTCTTGCTTTTAAATAAGTGATTTTTTTTGGCAACACTTTATTCTGTGTCCAGAGATATAATCATATGATGTCTGTGGTTCCCATTACTAGTATGGTCAATTATGTTTATAGTCTTCTTGATACTGACCAGTCCTACTTTCCTGGTACAAATACAACCTGGTCATAGTTTATAATCTTTGTGATGTGTTGCTGCAGACTCCTTGCTAATATTGTATTGAATTTTTAAAACAACTTTAGATATTGGTCTATAGTTTCTTTCTGTTCTGACTATCCCTGGTTTAGTTGTCAAGACTTATTTTTTGTCATAGAAACTCTCTGTGACAATAGATCACTTCTTTTAGGAGTCCTACCAAATTCTTTTTATGATACGAATATGGTGCTGATACCTAAAACACAAAGAGCAAAAACAGAAACAAAATTATAGACCAATTTCCCTAAAGAATACTGGTGCAAAAGTTTTAAACAAAATATTAGCAAAGAGATTACAGCAACTTATCATGAGGATAATACACTTTGACCAAGTGAGATTTATACCAGGAATGCAGAGATGGTTCAATATTAGGAAAACTATCAGCATAATTGATCATATTAATAACAAAATTAACAGAAATCATATGATCCTCTCAATAGATGCGGAAAAAGCTTTGGACAAAATACAATACCATTCCTATTAAAAACACCAGAGAACAAGGAATAAATGGATTTTTCCTTAAAATGATAAGTAGCATCTATCTAAATCCATCGGCAAGCATTATACTGTACTAGCAAGGCAATAATCACAACATTGATGGTAATTGTGAATATTCCTGTGTAGTTCTGTGTTGCAAAACATAAGAGAGTCCCCATATAGAAGGGAGAAGAAGAGAAACATTTATTCAGACACCAAAGAACCAAATCCGAAAACCAATAAGTCCGACCCATCCAAGCAGCAGCCAACTCCCAAAACCAGTAATCCCAGCATAACAGCAAAGAATTTAAAACACAATATCAGAGCATGGAGCCTCACCATCCAATTAGCCTTCACCCCTGCTGGGGTCTTCCCAAAAACACACTCACAGCACAACTAGCACACCTCCTCTCTCTCTCTCTCTCTCTCTCTCTCTCTCTCTCTCTCTCTCTCTCACCTCTAATTCCTCTGAGCATTTCCTGCTCTACCCTTTCCTGTTCTTCTCATTCAGCAAGCTCCTCTGACCACATGTGACTTGGGCTTCCTGTGACATAAGCAGGTCACTAGGGCCTATTACTGGGTGGGAAAGATCTTCAATCTTACATTACCATTACATATATGTCATAGGGATAAGCTAGAAGCATTCCCAATGAGATGGGGGGTAAAACAAGGATGTCCATTATCACTAGTGTCATTCAATATTGTACTAGAAATGTTAGCTTTAGCAATAAGAGAAGAAAAAGAAACTGAAGGAACTAGAATAAGCAATGAAGAAACAAAGCTAACACTCTTAGCAGATTATATATACATATATATATATATATATATATATATATATATATATATATATAAATGATGGTATAGTTAGAGAATCTTAGAGAATCAACTAAAAAACTACTTGAAATAATTAACAACTTTAGCAAAGTTGCAGGATATAAAATAAACCCACATAAATCATTGCTACTTCTGTGTATTACTAACAAAGCGCAACAGCAAGAGATAAAAAGAGAAATTCCACTTAAAGGAACTGTAGCCAAAATATTTGGGAATCTACCTGTCAAGACAAACCCACGAACTATATGAACACAATTACAAAACACTTCTCACACAAATAAAGTCAGATCTAAATAACTGGAAACATATCAGTTGCTCATGGGTAGGCTGAGCTAACACAATAAAAATGACAATTCCACCTAAACTAATTTATTTGTTTAGTGCCATACCAATCAAACTACCAAAAAATGATTTTATAGAGCTAGGAACAAATAATAACAAAATTCATCTGGAAGAACAAAAGTTCAAGAATATCAAGGGAATTAATGAAAAGAAATGCAAGGGATGCGTGTTGGCAACCAAAAATGGGCTCCTTAGCACTTAGTCAACAAGTGCCCTTGACTAGTTTGGCTTTTTCCCCTGAACTGAATGCTGTTTGTATGTTGGACTGGAGTAAGCTTGTCGGCCCCTTCACCTTGCTTCCCTTGCTTAAGCTGATGGAAAGAACCTGTGCTTTCCCGGTCAACCCCTTCACCTTGCTTAAGCTGATGGAAAGAACCTGTGCTTTCCTGGTCAACCCCTTCACCTTGCTTAAGCAGATTGAAAGAACCTGTGCTTTCCCCAGCGTACCTTACACCCCCGCAGAAGCCGGATGATTAAAAGCAGCTCCCGTTGGAGCCAGAGGCTGCTACAGCCACAGCCACAGCCACAGCCACAGCCACAGCTACAGCTGAAGCAGGAACTGCCAGTAGCAGAGCTGACCTACGGGAGGAAGCTGAACAAGGACTTCAGGCCAGTGGGAAATCTTTTTACAATAGAGGGGGAAGCATAATTTTGCTTTACACAATCATGCTTCTCTGTAGCCTCCTGGTTACTCTTTCAAGGCGTACTTATTGGGCCTGGAAGCTTTTGATCAATATATCAAAATGGGGTTGCTGGTTCATGGGTTGGTTACTGTGGAGCCTAAATATATGTTTTGATTCTTCTGCCTTCTACTTTGAGAGTTTCTTATATCCGGCGGTTCCGAACCTTTCAGACATATATATGATCCTCTTTGAGATTATAAACTCTGCCCTCCTAATACAGGATGGTGGCCTACCTCTACCAGATCTAAAACTGTGCTATAAAGCAGCAATCATCAAAACTATTTGGTACTGACTAAGAAATAGAGTGGTAGCTTAGGTACACAAGACAAAGTAGTCAATGACCATAGTAACCTACTTTTTGATAAAGGTTCTGGGATAAAAACCTCACTATTTGACAAAAACTGCTAGGAAAACTGTAAAACAGGATGACAGAAACTAGGCATAGATCAATATCTTTCAACATATGCCAAGATAAAGTCAAAATGGGTATATGCTTTAGACATAAAGGGTGATACCATATGCAAATTAGGTGAGCAAGGAATAGTTTACCTATCAGATCAATGGCAAAGGAAAGCATTTATGACCAAACAAGAGATAAGAGGACATTAGGAAATGCAAAATGGATAATTTGATTACATTAAATTAAAAAGTTTTTGCACAAACAAAGCCAATGCAACCAAGATTTGAAAGCTGGGAAACAATTTTTACAGTCAGTGTCCCTGATAAAGGCTTCACTTTTAAACTATGGGGTGTTCCTAAAGTCTGGACACATAGGCAAAAATGCATATTTTCAAGAAATGAAATAAAATAAATTTTCAACAGCATTTTATTTAATTGGAATATTAACAAATACCATCTTCAATGTGATTTCCATCATTTGTGATGCAAATGTTGATGTGCTTTGCAAGATTCACATGAATTCAATGAAATAACTCCATATTGTCACTCTGCATTCAATCAAGTGTGTTGCATCTGTGATTTTCATTGAGTATACCTTCTCCTTTAGTATTCCCCAGAAAAAAGAAGTCAAGGGGGGTAAGGTCTGTTAATATTCCAAATATTTCAAAATATGTGTTTTTGCCTATGTGTCCAGACCTTATGGACACCCTGTATATAAAGAACCTAATCAAATTTATAAGAATACAAGTCATTCCCCAACTGAAAAATGGCCAAAGGATATGAACAGGCAGTTTTCAGAGGAAGAAATTAAAGCTATCTATAGTGATATTAAAAAAAAACACTCTAAATCACTATAGATTAGAGAAATGCCAATTAAAATAACTCTGAGGTACCACCTCACACCTATCAGATTGTAAATGTTGGAGAAGATGTGGGAAAACTAACAGTAATACATTGTTGGTATTGTGAACTGATCCAACCATTCTGGAGACTAACCTGGAACTATGCCCAAAGGGCTATAAAACTATGATTGAGCAATACCACTACTAGGTCTGTATCACAAAGAGACCATCAACATGGATAAAGGACCCACATGTGCAATAATATTTATAACAGCTCTTTTTGTGGTGGCAAAGAATTGGAAATTGAGGGGATGCCCATCAATTGGGGAATGGCTGAACAAGTTGTGGTACATATGATGAGCAGGCAGACTTCAGAAAAATGTAGATTTACTTGAACTGTTGCTAACTGAAGTGAGCAGAACCAGGAGAACATTGTACATAGTAAAAGCAACAGTGTGCAATGACCAACTTTGATTAACTTAGCTCTTCTCAGCAATACAATGATGTAAGAGTATTCCAAAAGACTCATGATGGAAAATGCTATCCATATCCAGAGAAAGACATATGGAGTCTGAATGCAGGTAGAAGCATACTATTTTCTTTTTTTCTATTGTTTATGTTTTTTCTTTCTTGTGGTTTTCCCCTTTTGTTCTGATTCTGCTTTCACAACATGACTAATGCAGGGAAACTGTATGATAGAAAATAGGCATAGATCAACATCTTTCACCATATGCCAATATAAGGTCAAAATGGATACATGATTTAGACATAAAGGGTGATACTATAGGCAAATTAGGAGAGCAAGGAATAGTTTACCTGTCAGATTTATGGAGAAGGGAAAAATTTATGACCAACAAGAGAAAGAGAACATTATGAAATATATAGAGAATTGAGTGAAATTTAGAATCACATAAATAATTCCCCAATAGAGGAAGAAATTAAAACTATCTATAGTCAAATGAAAAAAATGCTCTAAATCACTATTGATTAGAGAAATGCCAATTAAAACAACTCTGAGGTACCACTTCACACCTATCAGATTGGCTAATATGACAAAACAGGAAAATAATCAATGTTGGGGAAGATGTGGGAAAATTGGAACACTAATGCATTGTTGGCAGAGCTGTGAACTGATCCAACCATTCTGCAGAGCAACCTGGAACTATGCTCAAAGGACTATAAAACTGTGTATACCATTCAATCCTGCAATATCACTTCTAGATCAGTAACCTGACATCATAAAAATGAGAAAAGGACCTACATATACATAAATATTTATAGCAGCTCTTTTTGTGGTAGCTAATAACTGGAAATTGAGGGGATGCCCAACAATTTGGGAATGGCTGAACAAATTGTGGAATATCAATGTAATGGAATACTATTGTGCTATAAGAAATGACGAGCAGGTGGATTTCAGAAAAACCTGGAAAGACTTACATGAACTGTTGCTGACTAAAGCAAGCAGAACCAGGAGAACATTGTACACAGTCACAGCGACATTGTGTGATGACCAATTTTGATAGACTTAGCTCCTCTCAGCAATATAATGATCTAAGACAATTCCAAAAGATTCATGTTGGAAAATGCTATACACATCCAGAAAAAGAACTATGGCATCTGAATGCAGATTGAAGCATGCTGTTTCTCTTTCTCTCTCTCTCTCTCTCTCTCTCTCTCACTCCCTTCTCTCTCTCTCTCTCTCTCTCTCTCTCTCTCTCTCCCCTCCTCCTCCTCCTCCTCCTCTTCCTCCTCCTCCTCCTCCTTCTTCTTTCTTGTGGTTATTCCCTTTGGTTCTGATTCTTCTTTACAATATGACTAATGTAGAAATAAGTTTAATATGACTGTACACATATAGCCTATATCAGATTGCATGCCATCTTGGGAAGGCAGAAAATTTAGAACTTAAAATCTTATAAAAGTGAATATTGAAAACTAAAAATAAATAAAGAAAAAGGAAAAAAACTCCTTAAATTAAAAAAAAAGAAATACTAGACCTAGATATATAAGCTTATATCATAAAGAAATTAGAGGAATAAGGAAGAAATTGCCCTTAAGGGGATTAAGAGAAGAGGTCACAATAAGACAAGTGATATAAAGGATCACAAAAGATCAAGTGGACAATTCTGATTACATAAAACTGAAGTTTTTGTGCAAATAAAATTAATGCAGTTAAAGCTAGAAGGGAAACACTTAAATGGGTAAAGTGAGGCATTAAATAGGGAGGTGTATGCTCAACAAAAAATACTTTCCACTATGATAAAAGATGTTCAGTGTGGAATACAAATTAAAGAGAGAATCCCTATAGATGGTGAAGTCCTCCAGATATTCCCATTGGTGTGTGATTAAATCAAGCTCCAAGATATTTCAGAGCCTCCTAAATAAGTGGTAACAAAGAACATTTCAATTACTGAGAAACCACAGTGAGGATCACATAAGATATAGAAACAATCACTATTCTGGACTGGATAGCATTGAAAGCTTAATTCTAAAAGGCAAAAAATATAGGACTACAACCACGAAGTAAGAATAACTTACTCAGCAAAACTGAATATAATCCTCCAAGGAAAAAAATGATTTTCAATTAATAGAGGACTTCCAAGCAATTCTGATGAAACAAGCAGAGGTGAATAGGAATTTTGGAATATAAACACAGGAGTTGAGAGAAACAAAAAGGTTGAACAATCAGAAGAGATAAGGATAAATTGCATACATTCTAATAGGGGGACATGATACCAGGTCTCTTCAGAACCACAGTATCATTAGGAGGTATAAAGGGAATCAAATGAGACAGAGGGACTGAGTGGTTTTGTTATGTTTTGATGATGTTGAAAGATGGAAGAAAATGGAAGGGAGAAAAGTAATACATTGGGTACAGTAGGAAGAAAAGAGGGACATAGGATAGGAGAACTTATATAATCCCTTAATCTTACATCTCACATAATCATGGAGCACAAGTAGAAGTGTATACAAACATGAGAGGAGTGGGGAGAGTGGGCATGAATTAGACTCACTTTATCTGAATTGGTCAAGAATGTAGAATATGCAGAATATAATCACACATGCAAAGAGTTTGATTTAGAAATACATTCAAAAGGGAAATAGAAAAAGGAAGAGGGGAAAAGAGGGAATAAAGAAAAGGCTGGTAGATGTGGGAAGTTATTAGTCATGACAGAAACAAAGCTTAAACTTGAATGAAAGATCATGAAGAGTTGGTTAAAATGAAAGAAAGGATCAGAAGCTATATTAAAGAGAAAATTGGAGACAGGGAAAGAATAGGATAGAGAGAAATACATAATCAATGATCATAATTGTGAATATGAATAGATCAAGCTCACCCATAAAATAGAAGAGGATTAACAGAATGGATTAGACATAGAACCCAAACATTATGTCTGCAAGAAAAACACTTTAAACATAAAAGCTCATACAGACTTGAAACAAAGAAGTGGAATAAAATCTGTGATGCTAGAGTTGAACTCACAAAAAGAGGGGTGAGTAATCCTGATTTCAGACAAGGCAATAGAAAAAAATAGACTTGATTAAAAGAGATAAGAAGGGAAACTATATTTTACTAAAAACACCATAGACCACTCATTTCAGTATTTAATATATATACACCAAATGGCATAGCAGGCATGCGCAATTTGTGGCCTGACAAAGGATTTTGGATGGCTTGTAAAAAATGTAGAGGATGCTTTCCTCTACATTTTTCTTGGGTCACCCAAAATCTTTTGGCAGACTGCAGGTTGTGCGGGCCTGGTATAGCATCTAAATGTCTAAAGGAAAAGCTAAAAAGATACCAGAATCATGTCCAACCCTTTGTGACCCCATTTGGAGTTTTCTTGGCAAAGATATTGGAGTGGCTTGCCATTTTCTTCTCCAGCTGATTTTACAGATGAGAAAACTGAGGCAAACAGGATTAAGTGACTTGCCCAGGGTTACACAGCTAATAAGTATCTGAGGCTGGATTTGAACTTGAGTCTTCCTGACTCCAGGCCAAGCACTTCATCCACTGCACTACCTAACTGCACAGAAGTATAATAGTGGGAGGCTGAGGGGGAGGGGTGGAGAGATCCATTAATTTAAATGTTTTAACCCAGACAAATCTAAACAAAAATAATCAAGAAAGTAAGTAGTTAAGGACAGAACTATACTTTTTAGAAAAGTTAGATATGGTAGATCCTTGGTAATTATGGAATGAAATTAGAAAGGAGTATACATACTTAGCTGTATTTAGTACCTTTACAAAAACTAACCATGTTGTATGCTATACAAACTGCACAGACAAATACAAAGCAGCAATATCAAACATCTTTAGTGACTATGATAAAATAAAATTTATATTAAATGACTTCTAAAGTAATTATTTAAAAGCAAATGTAGACCAAATCTTAAAGAATGAGCAAGCCATAGAAAAAATATATAATTGCAGTAAAATAATGACAACACTAAAACAATCAAAAAATTTGTGATGCATTCAACATTATCCTTAGTGGAAAATATATATCTGTAGACACTTTTCTCAATAAGAGAAAGAAAGAACAGATCAATGAATTGGGCATACTAAAAAATATATAGAAAAACAACATTTTAAAAAATCTCAATTAAATGTCAAAAAAGAAATACTGAAAATCAAGGAAGATCTTAATAAAATTGAAAGCTTCCCCCCCACCACCACAAAAAAAAATTAACAAATACAACCAGAATCTTTTTCCTAAAAAAAGATAAATTTTTACCTAACTTAATTTTTTCAAAAAGAGGAAATCTAAACCATATTAAAAAGTAAAAAGGGATAATTGAAATAAATGAACAAACCAAAAAGATGTTAGCCCAAATATATGCCAACAAAACTGGCAAATTAAATGTAATATTTGAAGTTAAAAAAGAAATCTCTGGAACTAGATGTATCCATAAGCAAATTATGTTAAATGTAAAAAAACAATTAATTCAAATATCAATAAACTGATTGAAAAAGTATCAAAAGAAGTGATCTTTTCATTTGCTTTAATTTTCTAATTTTTATTTTTTCCTTCACAACAGTGATTTTATTAAATTAAATGCTTTATAAAACGTTGCAGATGTCATAATTGAACACAACAATTTACAAAACTATATTAACTGTTGCAGTTTGCTAAGCATGTTTGTAAAGGAAAGGAAATGCCAAAACCCTGTGAGAGTTGTTCTGTTTCATCTTAGGAGAACAAAGGAAGTTTTGTTTCTCAAACATTTTAAATCAGGCAAATAAAACAAGTCAATAATTTTCCCCCTCTTAAGAGCTGCATCAGTAGAAATATTCTGGTAAATATAAACTAGACTGTTTATATACTCGAAATACCACAAGTTAGATTTTGTCAAATGCAATGAAGGAGATGCAGCTTCAAGGTTGGTGGGTTTTGGTCATTTAATTTATAAAATGTCAAACTAGCTATTTGAGGCACAGTGTCTTTACTCTGAAATAAGCAGTCTTTTTTGCAATGCATTTTTAAAATCCTCTTTCTCTGCCTTAGGACAAACCAATGTTTGTTAGGTGCACACCCACATGCCCTTGTTGCAAACTGCTTTTGTTGACAAGATATGAAGGCTTTCAAAGAGGTATGGGTTAAGGCTGTATTATTGAATGGTACTGGTAAATACTACACTTTTTTTTGGTCATGTTTCCAATTTAGTGATTCTGCTGCCCTGGAATCAGACAGAAACAAGGACAACATTATTAAGATTTTTTACTGTGATCTACTAGCAACTGAGCTTCCCAATTTTAACCCCTTGGCAACAAGAACCAAGTTCCCCATTGCATTAGCACCTAAGTGTCAAGTGGTTAAATAACCAGAACAAAGAAACTGCACTTTTGGTTGTAGCATTTAGCAAAACTGAAAGGAAAGAAAGTTGTGCTACATGTTGAAGGGACTGTGGGCAACAGAAAAAGACAATGAGGAGAAGATGAAATGTCACATGAAGTCTACAAAGTCTGGCACATATCGTCCATCATAGCTACCAGTCAGCAAGATCATCTTCCATTGTTGCTTGTAATCTCCTCTAGGAACCACACCTTTCTTCTTTTTGGCTTTGCTTTGCTTTTCTTGTTTCTGTTTTTCACTGCATAGCACTGTCAATAAATCTGTAATCTTTTTCAAGTTATTAATTTCCAATGAAATACACACAGCTCAAACTAATGCTTCCAAGAAACTGGCAAAATATAGAGATTTTTCATATGTGTAGGAACTTGCCAAACTCTCTGAAATCATCTCTTGAAGAGAGGTTCATGGCATTTATACCACAGATTTTGTTGTTATACCAAAGGTTTCATTTGCTAATTCAAAGTCTGCCTCTTCCTGTAATTTCTTTAGCCATCTGCTCATTGTTCTTCTGGTGTAAGCTTCAGGCTCTTCCAACCTTTTCTTAATTTCTTCTTGTCTGTTCTTCTGTTGCCCTTCTTTCTCTTTAATTTTCTCTATTTTCTTCTTTTCTGAAACTTTCATTTCTCTCTCTCCTCTTTTTTTCCTTCATCACTGTCATTGTTCCAGTTTTCTTTGATGACGTCATCTTCTGCACTGGTTCCTCCACCCGGAATGTGTCCGTGTCCCCAGAAATCCAAGTACCCGGCCACCACCACCATCTCAGACTGTGTGTCTAGTTTTTATTGTTTTCACTTAATAGTATTTTTTCCAATTTTCTGATTACATGCAAAGGTAGTTTTCAACATTCACTTTTATAAGATTTTCTAGTTCCCCAAAAGAAGGCAAACACTCTAATATAGGCTATACATGTACACATTAAACCCATTTCCATGTTAGTCATGTTGTGAAAGAAGAATCAGAACAAAAGGGGGAAACCACAAGAAAAAAACCATAAACAATGAAAAAAGAAAATAGTATGCTTCTACTTGCATTCAGACTCCATATTTCTTTCTCTGGATGTGGATAGCATTTTCCGTCATGAGTCTTTTGGAATACTCTTACATCATTGTATTGCTGAGAAGAGCTAAGTTAATCAAAGTTGGTCATTGCACACTGTTGCTTTTACTATGTACAATGTTCTCCTGGTTCTGTTAACTTCAGTCAGTATCAGTTCATGTAAATCCAGGTTTTTCTGAAATCTGCCTGCTCATCATATATACCACAACTTGTTCAGCCATTCCCCAATTGATGGGCATCCCCTCAATTTCCAATTCTTTGCCACCACAAAAAGAGCTGTTATAAATATTTTTGCACATGTAGGTCCTTTATCCACTTTGATGGTCTCTTTGTAATACAGACCTAATAGTGGCATTGCTGGATCAAAGGGTATGCACAGTTTTATAGCCCTTTGGGCATAGTTCCAGGTTACTCTTCAGAATGGTTGGATCAGTTCACAATACCAACAATGCATTACTGTTAGAGTTTTCCCACGTCTTCTGGTACCTCAGAGTTGTTCTAATTGGCGTTTCTCTAATCTATAGTGATTTAGAGAATTTTTTCATATGACTATAGATAGCTTTAATTTCTTCCTCTGAAAACTGCCTGTTCATATCCTTTGACCATTTATCAGTGGGGGAATGACTTGTATTCTTATAAATTTGATTCAGTTCTCTGTACAGTTTAGAAATGAAGCCTTTATCAGAGACACTGGCTGTAAAAATTATTTCCCAGTTTTCAAATCTTGGTTGCATTGGCTTTGTTTGTGCAAAAACTTTTTAATTTAATGTAATCAAAATTATTCATTTTGCATTTCCTAATGTTCTCTATCACTTGTTTGGTCATAAATTCTTCCCTTTGCCATTGATCTGACAGGTAAACTATTCCTTGCTCTCCTATTTTGCTTATGGTATCATCCTTTATGTCCAAAGCTTGTACCCATTTTGACTTTATCTTGGCATCCTGTTTTCCAGTTTTCCCAGCAGTTTTTGTCAAATACTGAGTTCTTATCCCAGAACCTTTATCAAAAAAAAGGTTACTATGGTCATTGACTACTTTGTCTTGTGTACCTAAGCTACCACTCTATTTCTTAGTCAGTACCAAATAGTTTTGATGATTGCTGCTTTATAATACAGTTTTAGATTTGGTACAGCTAGGTCATCATCCCTTGCAATTTCTTTTCATTAATTCCCTTGATATTCTTGAACTTTTGTTCTTCCAGATGAATTTTGTCATTATTTTTTCCTATCTCCATAAAATAATTTTTTTGGTAGTTTGATTGGTATGGCACTAAACAAATAAATCAGTTTATGTGGAATTGTCATTTTTATTATATTAGCTAGGCCTACCCATGAGCAATTGATATGTTTCCAATTATTCAGATCTGACTTTATTTGTGTGAACAGTGTTTTGTAATTGTGTTCATATAGTTTGTGGGTTTGTCTTGACAAGTAGATTCCCAAATTTTTTATAGTGGCTACAGTTTCTTTAAGTGGAATTCCTCTTTCTATCTCTTGCTGTTGGGCTTTGTTAGTAATATATAGAAATACCAATGATTTATGTGGGTTTATTTTATATCCTGCAACTTTGCTAAAGTTGTTAAGTATTTCAAGTAGTTTTTTAGTAGATTCTCTAAGATTCTGTAAGTACACCATCATATATATCAAAGAGTGGTGGCTTTGTTTCCTCATTGCTTATTCTAATTCCTTCAATTTCTTTTTCTTCCCTTATTGCTAAAGCTAAAATTTCTAGTACAATATTGAATAACCATGGTGATAATGGACATACTTGTTTCACACCTCATTTACTGGGAATGCTTCTAGCTTATCCCCATTACATATAATGCTTGTTGATGAATTTAGATAGATGCTACTTATGATATTTCTACTAATGTTGTTATTGATATGGTCAATTATGCTGATAGTTTTCTTAATATTGAACCATCTCTGTATTCCTGATATAAATCCCACCTGGTCATAGTGTATTATCCTCATGATCAGTTGCTGTAATCTCTTTGTTAATATTTTATTTAAAAATTTTTGCATCAATATTCATTAGGGAAATTTTCTTTCTCTGTTTTTGTTCTACCTGGTTTAGTATCAGCACCATATTTGTATCATAGAAAGAATTTGACAAGATCCCGCCTATTTTTCCAAATATTTTATATAGTATTGGAGTTAATTGTTCTTTAAATATTTGTTAGAATTCACTTGTTAGTCCATCTGGCCTTGGATATTTTTTTCTTAGGGAATTCACTGATGTCTTGTTCAAGTTCCTTTATTGAAATGGTGTTATTTAAGTATTTTATTTGCTCTTCTGTTAATCTGAGCAATTTATTGTTTGTAAATATTCAGCCATTTCACTTAGATTGTCAGATTTATTGGCATACAGTTGGGCATAATAGCTCCTAATTATTGTTTTAATTTTCTCTTCATTGCTGGAGAATTCACCCTTTTCATTTTTGAAACTGGTAATTTGGTTTTTTTAATCAAATTAACCAAAGGTTTATCTATTTTATGGGTTTTTTTTCCATAAAACCAGCACTTAGTTTTATTTATTAGTTCAATAGTTTTCTTAATTTCAATTTTATTAATCTCTCCTTTGATTTTCAGAATTTCTAATTTGGAATTTAATTGAGGATTTTTAATTTGTTCTTTTTCTAGCTTTGTTAGCTTCATGCCTAATTCATTGATCTCCCCTTTCTCTATTTTATTCATGTAAGCATTTAGAGATGTAAAATTTCCCCTAAGAACTGCTTTGGCTGCATCCCATGAGTTATGGTATATTGTCTCATTGTCATTTTTGGGGGGTGAAGTTATTGTTTCTATGATTTTTTTAGGACTAGATTATTTAGTTCCCAATTGATTTTTAGTTTATCTTTCCATGGTTCTTTATTACATGTAATATTTATTTCATCTTCATCTGCAAATGATGCATTTAATATTTCTGCCTTTCTACATTGGATTGTGATGTTTTTATGCCCTAATGAACGGTCAGTTTTTGTGTAGGTGCCATGTATTGCTGAGGAAAAAAAGGTATATTTCTTTCTATCCCCATTCAATTTTCTCTAAGGGTCTACCATATCTAACTTTTTAAAAATTCTATTCCCCTCCTTAACTTCTTTCTTGTTTATTTTGTGGTTAGATTTATCTAGTTTTGAGAGGGGGAGGTTGAGGTGCCCCACTAGTATCGTTTTGCTGTCTATTTCTTCCTGTAACTCACTTAACTTCTCTAAGTATTTCGATGCTATACCACTTGGTGCATATATGTTTAATATTGATATTACTTCATTGTCTATGGTACCTTTTAGCAGGATGTAGTTTCCTTCCTTATCTCTCTTAATTAGATCTATTTTTGCTTTTGCTTTGTCTGAGATCAGGACTACTACTCTTTATTTTTGTACTTCAGCTGAAGCATATTATATACTGCTCCAGTCTTTTACCTTTACTCTGTGTGTATCTCTCTGTTTCAAATGTGTTTCTTGTAAACAACATATTGTAGCATTATGGTTTTTAATTGACTCTGCTATCCACTTCTGTCTTATGGGAGAGTTCATCTCATTCATATTAATGGTTATAATTTCTGTGTCTTTCTCTCTATCCTGTTCCCCCCTACCCCAATTAAGCTTTTCTCTGTCCTCTCTCCCTTTCCCTCCTCACTAGTATTTTGCTTCTGACCACCACCTCCCTCAGTCTGCCTTCCTTCTGTCAATCCCTCCCTTTTCCTTCCATTTTCCCCTACTGCTTCTTCCTTCCTTCCTATCTACCCCCTCCTTTTTCTTTCCCCTTTCTTCTCCTACTTCCTGTAGGGTAACTTAGATTTCTATACCTAACTGAGTGTGTATGTTATTCCCTCTTTGAGCCAAATCTGATGAGAATAAGGTTGAAACAATTCCCTCTAATGTAATAGGTCTTTGTGCTTCTTCATGTGATATAATTTGCCCTTTCTTGCCTCCTTCTTTCCTTTTCTTCCCATACAATCCCTTTTTTGCACCTCTTAATTTTATACCCACACCCTCTGTCTATTTATACCCCTTTTAAATGTCATACTAAAGATACAGTTCTCAAGAGTTACAAGTATCATCTTCCCCTGTAGGAATGTAAACAGTTTAATTTTATTGAATATTATGTTTTTTTTCTTTTCTATTTTTCTTTTTGTGTTTCTCTTGAGTCTTTTATTTGAAGATCAAATTTTCTGTTCAGCTCTGGTTTTTTCATCAAGAAAATTTGGAAGTCCCCTATTTCATTGAATGTCTACCTCCTGAAAGACTATGTTCAGTTTTTCTGGGTAGTTAATTCTTGCTTGTAATCCAAGATCCTTTGCTGTCCCAGAATATCATATTCCAAGCCCTCTAATCCTTTAATGTAGAAGCTGCTAGGTCCTGCATAATCCTAACTATGGTTCCATGATATTTAAATTGTTTCTTTCTTTCTGCCTCCGGTATTTCTCCTTGGCCTGATAGTTCTGGAATTTGGCTACAATATTCCATGGAGTCTTAATTTTGGTATCTCTTTCAGGAGGTGATCAGTGGATTCTTCCAATGACTATTTTATCCTCTATTTAGGACCTCAGGGTAGTTTTTTTATATATATAATTTCTTGAAAAATACTGTCCAGCCTCTTTTTTTGATCATGGTTTACCAATGGTAGACCAATAATTCCTAAATTATCTCTCCTGGATCTATTTTCCAGGTGAGATGTTTTTCCAATCCAATCAGGTATTTTATGTTTTCTTCTATTTTGTCATTCTTTTGATTTTGTTTGACTGATTCTTAATGTCCCATAGAGTCATTAGCTTCCACTTTCCCAATTCTAATTTTTAAGGAATTGTTTTCTTTGGTTAACTTTTGTACCTCCTTTTCCATTGGGCCTATTCTTCTTTTTAAGGAGTTTTTTTCTTCAGTCCATTTTTGTCCTTCCTTTTCCAAGCTGTTAACTCTCTCTTGCATGCCTCTCATTTCTTTTCCCAATTTTTCTTCTACCTCTCTGATTTGATTTTTTAAATCCCTCTTGAGCTTTTCCAAGAAGGCTTTTTGGGCTTGAAACCAATTCTCCTTTGAGGTTTTGGGTATAGGTATATTGCCAATGTTGTTGTCTTCTGATTTTGTGTTTCGATCTTCCCTGTACTCATAGAAATAGTCTATGGTCAGTGTTCTTTTTGGCTTCTTGCTCATCTTGTTTGCCTATTTCCTGGCTTTTAAAGTTGACCTCTGCTTCTGGGGAATAGTGGGCTCTGTCCTTAGCTTCTTGTGCTGGTGGCCAAGAGCCTGGTCACTGGCTTTGTGTGCTGGGGCCTCAGGTGCTGCCAGCTGGAGGCTGTAGGTGTCTGGCAGCTTACCTGGTGCTGAGCTGGGGTTCTAGTGGTGGTGTCTAGCATGTGCTAAGGCCAGGTGGAGTTTTTCTGCATTTCCCTGGGGCCACACTGAAGCATATGGAGGATACATGGCTTCCTGGTGCTGTGCTAAAGCCCAGGATGGTCTGCTGCTGGAGGATACCCATCTGGGGCTGCACCAGCACCTGTGGTGGTTTTCTGAGCTGGAGTCTGTTGTTTCCCTTGGCTATGCTAAGGCATGTGGTGTTCCTGGTGTTGTTGCTTGCTTCCTCCACCTCCCTGGGGCTCAGGCTCTCCTGCTGGTTTGCTTAGGTGGGGCTTGTTGCTGGCTTGCTGGAATGCTTCCTGTCCTTAAAATATGCTCCCTTTTTACCCAAGTGAGATAGATCTTTCTTGCCAATCCTTTAAGTTTCCCCAGTTAAAAGACCGCTCTACCCCATCTTTCTGCTGGCTCCACTGTTACAGGGTTTTTCCTGGGGCACTATTTTCTGGGTTTTTTAGAGGTCAATAAGGGAGAGTGACAATGACTTACTGCTTACTCCTGCCATCTTGGTTCCCAGAAGTGAAATCATAGTATTTCTTGGGGGCTTATTGTGGTACATAGTGTGAGATCATTGTCTAAACCTAATATCTGCTGGACTACTTTCCAGTGTTCCTGGCAAGTTTTGCCCAATACTGTGTCCTTACTCCTGTATTTAGGGTCTTTGAGTTTATCAAAGTTTATGTTACTATATTAATTTACATCTGTATGCTGTATACTCAGTCTGTTCTATTATTCTGCTTTTTAACCAGTAGCAAATAATTTTAATGATTATTGCATTGTAGTAGAGTTTAATATCTCATATTGCTAATTCCCTTTTTTCTCATTTTTCATTGTTTTCTTTGGGAATCTTGACGTTTGTTCCCCAGATGAATTTTATTACTTTTCGTGCTCTTTAAAGTAATCTTTTAGATGTTTAATTGGTATGACACTGAATAGGTAAATTAATTTAGTTGTATTTTATTATTATTATTACATTGTGTAATAGCAAGCAAAGTGGGACTTTTCGTTTTGCTCTTTTTTCTTTTGGAGTTCTAGTTCTTCTCAGCACCAAAGTAATCAAGTGCCTTTGATTGAGACTTGTCTTTGTTTCCATTCAGAGTTTTTGATGATCTACTTAAGTCACAAGAAAGCCTAAGTCACATGAGTTTGAGTCACATGGTTGTGATGCCCTCTGACCCTGAAAAGTGTATATATACTCTGAGGTTAGCATTTTGCTTTGGGGTCTCGCTCATTGGAAGAGCATTCCTGTGATTTCACCATATAAGACTCTGGGTAGCCATTAAGGAGCCCCCTGGCTTTGAAAACCCAGATATTGGTGCTTCTCTCTCTGATAACTATGTATGTATTGCTATGGACAGATGGTTAAAAGCCCTGTCTGCTAATTTGTGTTATTTACTCTGTTTATATAATTTTTACTTGTAATTTCTGTTTGTGTTTTCTCTGAAGTTCAAGGTGTTGACTTTTTCCCCTGAACTAAGTGAATAATATATGTATGACTAATTAAAATGAGATTATAAATCCCTTAAAGTTGCTTTCCATAGAAAAGCAGATCAAAGGACCTGTGCTAGCAGCCCTCCTGTGTGCTGGTATTGTTGGTCTTGTTTGTCTTATACCTCCACAGCAGCTGCTAGCAGCATTGTTGTTACACATTGGTATGGCCAAATGATGAACTATTGAAATCTCTTTATTTTTCCCCCTAAATACTTACCATGACCACTGCAAGATAAGATGTTCAAGTGTCTCTCTCATGAAATGATGTTTCTTGTTGCTTTTGGACACATAATATGATCAACTCCACTAACTCCTTTAAGTGCAGTTTTAAAGTATTATATCAATATCAGTTACTGTTATTTCAGAAGGACAAAGATAAGTATATGACAATAAATGTTTAAGATCTACCTCTCTGGAAAAAATGTATACACAACACACTTTTAATTTTAATTTCCATTATTAACATTTTCTATAACTGACTCCAGAACCTCCTTGGATAAGTATCTCCCCTGGTTTGGAGTTGAATACATTAAAACATTGTCACCTTCAGGCCCAGGGAATCTTAGAATTGTACCCTGAGAGAATGAGTTGGTGAGACCAATTGGATGTTTGTATTTTTTGGTCACACCACCACCACCCACCTATCTCTTTCCCTATCCCTTCTCCAAGTGTATAAGAGAAATGAAAGGTGGTTTTGGATGAGGTATTTGAAAAAAATGGCTTTAATATTTATTTCACTGTGACTGCTTATTGACATATGCATAAAAAATGCTTGCCTTACGTAATGGAGAAAAAGAAGTCATGAGAGGCAGCTGTGATGAAATGGAGACTATTGACTAAACTAGAAGTCAAGAGAACTGGTTTCCATTTCTGTTTGTGCCCTTAACTAAGTACAAGAGCATCCATCTAGAGTTAGGAGGCCCTCAGGTGTCATCTGGTTCAAACCCCTCATTTACAGAGGAGAAAAATGGAAGCTCAGCTAGGTTAAGTGACTTGCCCAAGGCTGCATAGAAACTAAGCATTAGAGAAAAACTACTGAGCAAGTCAATATCTCTCTGAGCCTTCATTTCTTCATCTGTAAAATAAGATTGTTGGACTAGCAGTAAATGGTCTCTATTGCCCCTTCCAACACTGACATTCTATGAATTTTATGAAAAAAACTTACATGAGGGGTTGACTTAGGATCCCCGGTGGAGGGAGATAGATTAAGCTAGATTCCAGTGTTATTCAAACTGAAGTCTTTCCTCACTGAACAACAACAGTGTCCTTTTGGACCAAAACAGTGGAAAGAATGCACCCTGGGGTTATTGATAACTGAAATTCATCCTGCATGGGAGGTGGGGATAGGAGAATTCTTGATCTACAAAGTTCCCTGCCAAAGTAGTAGCAGGAATGTTTTAATGGTTCCCTTGTCCTTCTTTCTTTCAGAAAAGCCACGGATGAACAATATCCTGACATCAGCCACAGAGCCCTACGATCTTTCTTTCTCTCGATCCTTCCAGAACTTGGCTCACCTCCCCCCATCCTATGAATCTGCAGTTAAGACCAACCCCAGCAAATACTCATCTTTGAAGAGGCTAAGTAGGTGTTGTTTCCTTTGGTTGCGCTTCAGTCTCAGATTGCAGCTAGATTTCCTTTTCTTTACAAGGATATGAGAACCTGTCCCATCTCTTTCTCCCAAGCATATAGAAAAAGGATGAGGATGGAGGAGAAAGGCAGTGTGGTTTAGTACAGTGATGTCAAACTCAAAACACAAGGATATCTGTGGGATGCACATTGACAGATTCAAAATGTAATATTATCTATATTTTATTTATTTTGTTAATTATTTCCCAATTACTTTTTAATTCAGTTGGGGCTGCACTTGGGAATGTTGTAGCTATGTGTTTAACATCTCTGGCTTAGCACTCATACTTTTGTGTTGTTTTTTTTTTCTTTTTTAAACCTAGATCTGTGAACTCTATTTCAATATAATTGATTCCTTTGTAATTCTTTGCATTTTATCTCATGCATTTAAAAGCATTATTCTGAGAAGAGATCCATGGGATTCACCTAATAGACTAAATGCATCTGTGGCACACAAGAAAATGTTAAAAACCCCTGTTTTAATGGACGTTATGTTAGATTTGGAGAAAAATGACCTGGTTCTCAGATCAAGCTCTTTCTCTTGCTAGCCCTGTGACCTTGAAAAATTAATTAATTTTTCTAGACTCAAGTTTCTCCATCTGTAAAATAAGCAGATTAAACTAGATGATTTTTGGGTCCCTTCCAACTCAAAAATTCTACAATTTCTATATCCTCTTATGGACTCATTGCTAAGCTCACTTATCAACAACTCTTCCCTTCTTAAGTTAGAAGGAAGCCTGGACATTGTAGAGGGTTAGTCTATGCTGCCCTTCCCTCCACTTTAAGTTCCAGAGCAGGATGGTCTGAGGTTATTCTGGTGTCCTCCCTAGAAGTCTACCTACCATTACTGACTTGTGGCCAACATAAATCCAGTATTGCCAAACTCATATCCCTTTACCCTGGCTACATTGCTTGCTGAGGAGGTAAAGTTCAACAGAGCAGCTTTCCATCCTTCCCACCTTCCCTTTTCCCTCTATCCCCCAGAAGCCCTGAGCTAAGGCTTAACTTGACTGATAATATGACAATTCTGGACTCCTGCTCCTACCATCAGTTTTATCAGTCTCTTCCTAGACCAGTGGCTCTAGGAACTCCACCATTGTTATTTGAATCCAAGGAGTCTTTGGGTTTGGGAGGAATTAAGTCTAAAAGACAGAGAAATGCTATGGAGAAGACTCACTTTACAAATACTCGAAAGTGCTCCATTATGATATTTTAGCCACAGGTAGAGAACAGAGACTGAGTACCTTCTTGAAACTGACAATGAACTTATTAAACGAAAAGAGGAGCCGTGGAGACTCCTAGCTGTCCTTCATGGTGGGAAACTTGATTTCTGTTACCAGGGATATTTATTTCTGATCATCTCAAGGAATTCTGACCTATTCTCAGTTAGAGGGTGAGCAGCAGGATCATTCATCTTGACCTAAACTAGAAATGAGGGATCCTGTACTTTGTGGAAATTTAAGAGATGGAGTCTGTGAGAAGCTTTGCTTCTGGAGATTATGTGTGAATAGGACATATGTGCATCCCCAGGGATACACATTGCTTTGGTTTGTGTGGAAAATATCATGTGTAAAGTTTCTACAGGTGCGTTGGTGTATATGTGTATGTGCACATACATACATACATATGTACATATATGCATCGCATGCATATGTATTTGTATATGGTATATGTGTGTATACATATACACATGTATGCATGTGGGGGAGTTTTTACAAACACCCTTACAAAATGTATGCTTAGAATACATCAAGTATAGGTGTAAAATATGTAAATCTGTAGAGTCTATAAAGATTATAGGCAGCAATGTAGCATAATGGACAGAATTCTCAACCTGAAGTCAGGAAGACCTGAGCTCAAATGCCTCTTCAGATACTTACTAACTTATTACCTGTGTCACCCTTGGCAATTCACTTAAACTCTGTTGACCTCAATTTATTCATCTTAAGAATAGTAAAATAATAGCACCCCCATCCCAAGTTGTTATGAGGATCAAGTGAGACAATATTTATAAAGTGCTTTATTATTGTTTTTATTAATTCAAAGGTAAATAATGCTTATATATAGACAAGTAGAATGTCTATTTAAGTATAGATGTAGAATGTGGGTATATGTGTAGTATGCATGTTAACATATGTACCTGATATTTGTGAGCATAGGATATATAAGTATATGGGGTTTATGTATGTGTAGAGTGGGAGATTTATATGTCTTAGAATAAATACAGGGGATAAGTATAGGATATGTGAGTTTATGAAATACATGTTATACCATATCGTTGATTCCTTGGGATCATAGACCTAGTGCTAGATGGGAATTCAGAGGCCATCTAGCCCTATAGGTATGCTTGGGATGTATTATAGATTATATGGAGAATAAGGTGTGATATATAGTTTTCATATGTGTTTATATGAATGTGCCAATTGGGTAGATAGATGTGGGTATTGTTATGTATTTATGATTTGTGCATACAGTATTTAACCATGTTCAATAAATATTGTGTCCACTAAGTACAAGGTACTGTGGTATTCACAAAGATATCTAAAATATGGAGGGGTAGAGCCAAAATGGCAGAAAAAAGGCAAGAGACTCATCTCAGCTCTCCCAAATTCTCTTCCAAACAACTTTAAATAATGCCTTAAAATGAATTCTGGAGTTGTAGAATCCACAAAAGGACAGGGTGTAACAATTTTCCAGCTGAAGACAACTTAGAAGTTTAGCAGAAAAAAGTCTGTTGCACTGGAGTGAGAGTAGAGCATACTCCAGCACAGGCTAAGCCATAATAGGCCATGCCCCAGCAAATCAGTGCCGGGCCTTGGGGGTAACTGAATCAGCAGTAGCAGCAGCAACTGCAGGAGTTGTCAGCCCACCAACAGGAAAGAAGTCAGACAACTGGTAAGAAAGAAATTATAGGGGTCCCTTTGTTGGCACTGGGTGCAGGACTCTGTTGCATTACCCATACACAGATCCAGGTCAGACTCCTGGGTGAGGAGAAGCACTAGGAAATCAGAATTTGCAGCTACAAGGGAGCAGGGGAACCCTGGTTACTGGTACAGGGTGGAAAAGAGTGCTTGTGGTCACCCAAAGACCAGATCACAGGCCAGGAGATCAGTGACCATGCCAAGAGATCAGTGACCATGCCAGGAGATCAGTGACCATGCCAGGAGATCAGTGACCACACTTCTTTTTAGATCATGCCACCTCTGGAGAACTGAAAATTTATAGAACCTCCCCAGAACTAGCTCTGAGAGTAGCAGCAAGAAAATCTTAAAATTTAAAACAGTGCTCCTTCCACTCAAGTATCAGAGCCCCACTTTAACATAAAGTTAAAAGTCAAGAAATAGGCTGGGAAAATAAGCAAACAACAGCAACAACAACAGAACTTTACCATAGAAAGTTACATGGTGACAGAGGAGATCAAAACACAACCTCAGAAAAAGATACTGAAGTCAAAACTGCATCATCCAAAGCCTCAAAGAAAAATGTGATTTGGTCTCATGCAAAAAAAAATTCCTGGGAGAACTCAAAGAGCAGTTTAAAAATCAAATAAGAGAAGTAGAAGAAACATTGGGAAAAGAAATTACAATGATGCAAGAAAATCAAGAAAAAAGAGTCAATAGCTTGGCAAAGAAGACACAAAAAATACTAAAGAAAATAATACCATAATGAAATGAATAGGTCAAATGGTAAAAATTAATTAACTAATTGATTTTTAAAGGCTCAAAAATTCACTGAAGAGAACTCCTTAAAAAACAGAACTGCCCCAATAGAAAAAGAGGTATAAAAATTCAATGAAAAAAAAATCTCCTTAAAAAGTAGAATTGGGTAAATGGAAAAGTAGGTACAAAAGTTCGCTGAAGAAAATGTTCCTTAAAAATTAGAATTGGGCAAGTAGAAGCTAATGACTCCATGAGACATTAAGAAGCACAAACAAAACCAAAAAGATGAAGAAATAGAAGAAAAATGTGAAATATCTCATTAGAAAAACAACTAACCTGGAAAATAGATTGAGGAGAGATAATTTAAGAATTATTGGTCTACCTGAAAACCATGATCAAAAAAAGAGCCCACACATCATCTTTCAAAAACTTATCAAGGAAAACTGATCTGATATTCTAGAACCAGAGGGTAAAATAAAAATTGAAAGAATCCACTGATTGCGTCCTAAAAGAGATCCCAAAGTGAAAACTCTCAGGAATATTATAGCCAAATTCCAGAGCTGCCAGGTTAAGAAAGAAAATATTGCAAGCAGCCAGAAAGAAACAATTCAAATACTGTGGTGCCATAGTCAGGATTTAGCAGCATCCACATTAAAGTATCAGAGGGTTTGGAATTTGGTATTCTGGAGGGCAAAAGAGGTAGGACTACAACCAAGTATCATGTATCCAGCAAGATTGTGTATACTCCTTCAGGGGAAAAAATTTGATGTTCATTGAAATAGAGGAATTTCAAGCATTCCAGATGAAAAGACCAGAGCTGAATAGAAAATTTGTCATTCAGACAGAAGACTCAAGAGAAGCATAAAAAGGTAAACAGGAAAGAGAAAGGATTCAATCAGGTCAAACTGTTTTTATTCAGACCTGGGAAGATGATACTTATAACTCACAAGAATTTTCTCATTAGGGCAGTTAGGAGTATCCATAGTCAGAGGACATGGGTATAAGTTAAATGCCATGGAATGACAGCTTAAAAATAAAATTAAGGTGTGAGAAAGAGGAATGCATTGGGAGAAGGGGAAAGGGAGAGGTAGAATGGGGTAAATTGTTTCACATAAAAGAGGTATGAAAGAGCTTTCACAGTGGAAGTGAAGATGGGAGAATGGGTGGAGGAACTCTTGAACCTTACTCTTGTCAGAATTGGCTGAAAGAGGAAATAACATACACATTCAGTTGTGTATAGAAATCTTCTACAGGAAAGTAGGAGAGAAAGGGGATAAGAAAATGGGGGCACTGATAGAAAGGAGGGTGGTTTGGGGGAGGCAATATAGTCAGAAACAAAACATTTTTAAGGATGGCCAGGGTAGTAAAAGGGGAGAGAAAGACAGAGAGACAGAGAGACACAGAGAGACAGAAAGAGAGACAGAGAGACAGAGACAGAGAGACAGAGAGAGAGAGAGACAGAGAGAAAGACAGAGAGACAGAAAGAGAGACAGAGAGAGACAGAGAGACAGAGACAGAGAGAGAAGGGAAAATGGGAGGGGATAGGATGGAGAGAAATAAACAGTAATCATAACTGTGAAAAAATTTATAGCAAGTTTTTTCTGATAGAGGCCTTATTTCTCAAATATATAAAGAACTGAGTCAAATTTATAAAAAAAAGTAAGAGCTATTCCCCAATTGATAGTCAAATGATATGAACAGGCAGTTTTCAGATGAAGTCATTAAAGCTATCTATAGTCATATAAAAAATGCCCTAAATCACCACTGAGTAGAGAATGCACATTAAAACAACTTTGAGGTACCACCTTATACCTATCAGACTGGCTAATATGACGGAAAAGGAAAATGACAAATGTTAGAGGGAATATGGTAAAATTGAGACACTGATGCATTGTCAGTGGAATTGTGGATTGATTTAGCCATTCTGAAGAACAATTTGGAACCATGCCCAAAGGGCTATAAAACCATGCATACCCTTTGACCTAGCAATACCATTACTAGGTCTATATCCCAAAGAGATTAAAAACAAAAGGAAAAGGATCTACATATACACAAGTATTTATAGAAATTCTTTTGGTGATGGAAATTGAGGGGATACCCATCAATTAAGGAGCAGCTGAACAATGGTTGAATTGTATATGATTGTGATGGGATAGTATAATACAATAAGAAATGACAAGCAGGAGGCTCTCAGAAAAACCTGAAAAGACTTACATGAAATGATGCAAAGTGAGATGAGGAGAACCAGAACATCATACACAGTAACAGCTATATTATACAATGATCAACTGAATGACTTAGCTATTTTCTCAGCAATATAATGATTCCAGACAATTCTGAAGATGCTGATGAAAAATGTTATCCACCTCCAGAGAAAGAACTGCTAGAGTCTGAGTGCAGTGGAAGTATACTTCTTTTTTAACTTTCTTTTTCTTAGGTCTTTTTTTGTCTATGTTCTCTTTCACAACATGCCTAATATGGAAATATCCTTTGCATGACTGCACATGTATAACAAATGTCATATTGCTTCCCTTCTCAAGGTGGGGTGGGTAGTGGATGGGTGGTGGGTGGGTGGAAGGGAAAGTTAACATTTAACATTTAACAAATGTTAAAAATTGTTTTTACATGTAATTTGGGGAAAATATAGTATTAAATATAGTTTTAAAAAGATATGACACAGACCTCATTCTCGAAGAGTTTATAATCTTATCTGTTGCAATCTAATTTCTGAATTTGGGTATAGAAAATCATGTATAAAAATAACTGGGGTATAATTGAGAGTATAAATGAAAAGAAGTCAATAAGTCAGTCAACAAACACATATAAAGTACCTACTGTATGCCAGGTTCTATGCTAAGTACAAGCCATGGAAGTCCTGGAAAAACATAATGAGAAGTTTAAGAAAGTAGGAATATCCTGTAGCTTTGGGTAAGGGAGTCTACATTTTGTTTTTTAAATCATTTTGAGGGGATTGAAATGACCCCACTAACCACAAGGACTCAATCTGATGATAGCATATATTCTGGTATACATTTATAGAGTGGGGATAGGTGGCTGTGTACTTGGCACACAGTAGCACTTAATAAATGCTTATTGAATTTATGTAAATTACATGAACATGAATGTGTGTTAGGAGGGTAGTGTATAGGCTGTGTTAAAAGAAAGTGTTGGATTGTTGTTTGGTTTTATTTCAACATTACAAGATTGGTTCTACTATTTTTAGCTGCCTGACAAGTTTCATGTACTTTTTGTGAAGTTATTGACTGCTCTTTGGTGGTGATAGAAGGAGGAGGATCTCAGGGCTAGGATACTGTATCAGATTGGGAGTCAAGATACTTCAATCTTAGTCCAAATTCTGGTACTAACAACATAACATTAAACTAATCTCATTTCTCTGGACCTCAGTTTCTTCCATAAAATGAGGGGAATCAGACTAAGTAAACTCTTAAGGCCCTTCTAGCTCTGATAATCAATAACTTTATTGTAGGGATTGGGGTTGAAGTGGTATTGTGCTATTGTGGAGCTTACTCTCTACCTAGCCCCATATCCCTGAATGGATTTGACAGTCCAATGCTCTTCCTTACCCCCCATTGTTCCACTTGTCTCTTCCCTGCAGCTGACAAGGAAGCTGATGAGTACTACATGAGGAGGCGCCACCTCCCTGATCTGGCTGCCCGGGGCACACTCCCTCTCAATGTCATCCAGATGTCCCAGCAGAAGCCCCCACCACGTGAGCGGCCTCGTCGGCCGATACGAGCCATGTCCCAAGACAGAGTTCTGTCTCCTGAAAGAGTGATGCCAGAGGAGTTCAGTATGTCCTATGACAGGATCCTGTCTGATGAGCAGCTGTTGTCAGCTGAACGCCTACATTCCCAGGACCCACTGCTGTCCCCAGAGAGGACAGCCTTCCCAGAGCAGGCTCTGTCTCGTGCCATGTCAAACATGGATGTCTTTGTGTCTACACCTGTGCTGGACCGCTACCATATGACCAAGATGCACTCCCATCCTAGTGCCTCCAATAATTCCTACAACACCCTAGGCCAGAGTCAGACCGCAGCCAAGCGCCAGGCCTTTGCAACTCGGAGACACAACACAGTGGAACAGCTGCATTACATCCCTGGACAACACACCCACTACCACACAGCCAGCAAGACTGAAGTGACTGTGTGACCAGAGTCAGAGCCAGGAATAGGCTGGGTGGAGGTAGCTAGGAGAGAAGCCTGATTGTGTTCCCTAAAAGGGCCTTGGGGACTGGGCAGGATAGAGAATCTTCTGGCCCTTGTAATTCTACCCTCTCCTACCTTATCCACAAGTGGATAATTACATAAAATATTCAAGGGAGGGGTGGGGGCCAGTTGGGCTGCTTCTGCAACAGAAAGCCATACCCCCTCCTAGAAGTACAGCCCAAGCCTCCTGGCATTGACTCACTGTCTTACATATCTCAAAGTATTTCTCTCACTTTTCCAAGTGGTATCAAGAATTTGTGAGGAAAGGAGATAGTTCTGAGCCTCCCCAGCAACACCAACTTGTCCCCACACACTCTCTCAATAGGGGTTCAGCTACTAGAGACCCTCTCCTCACTAATACCCTCCCTTCCCAGGCTGGGCTGACCAGGGTATGTGGTCAGTTGGCTGGTCAGGTTGGCAAATGTGATTTCATTCATTTAACTAGAACTACATCATGGAAATCTTCTAGTGCCTAAAAACTGCCTGCTCACCTGAGCAGTGGAGCTGCTGTGTCCATAAGCACAAAGATAACTTCCTTGCCCTTCATCAGAGTGCTCCCAGACCTTACTCTCACATAAGCCTGAGAGCAGACAGGTTTCCATCATTTCTTGTGCTCTTTAACAGAAACTCGGAGTTAGGGAAGCTAGCCAAGTCTCCCTTATTCCAGCATACTCTGCACCCCCTGGGTACCCCTTTCCTTCTGGCCTGTTCTCTGTGAGCCTGAATTCTCATGGTCCTCTAACTCAAGAGCTCAAGAGTTTTCCTAAAGTAATAATGACGTGAATTCCCATAAAGAAGGAAACCTTGGCCTTGGTGTTTTGGGAACTCATGCCAGAGAACCAAGTAGCCTCAGTATCTTCTCCAGAAGTCCTATGATCAGAGCCCTAAACCCAGGCTACAGCTCTCCATACAGGCCTATTTCCTCTCCCCAGAACCCAGCCTGACTCCCTACCCATGCCTGTCAGGCTCTGGGGGGACCCACTGTGATGGCCATGATCTGTAGGGGGTGTTATCATTCCCATCATTCAAGGCCCCCTTTTCTAAACCCTATTCATGTCAGACTGGACTGTTTCAGATACAGTCTGTGTTTTAGCCCTCTGAGAGGGCAACTCAGGCCCCAAGCAGAAAATTATCTTTAGACAACAACACTGCCCCTCCCATAAAGCAACCTGCCTTCTGCCTTACCCTTGTAAGTCCTATTCTTCTCTTTTGGCCAGAGACCAGTTCCCCAATATCCTCTACCTTTTTGTCCTTATCAGGACTTTTTTCCCTGCTTGCCTTTCCTTCTCTGTTCTGTTAGCTCTAAACCTAGTGACTCAATTCACATACTGACAGCTTCTAGAACTTATCCTTGGTCTGGATTAAAAAGACAGAAGGATTCTTTTTTTAATCTAACAATGGGATTTTACTTTATTTTATGTTTTACTTCAGGTCCCTTTCCCAACCTGGTTATTCTAGGCTACTTTGCAACCTTTCCTACTTCTTAGATCAGAGAGATGAGAAGTATTTTGGTGGGGAAAAGACCGACAGCCCAACAGATTATCTAGCTACATAAACTGATCATAGGGCAGGCACTTCTATTCACATCAAGTCCTTAGATTTTAGCCCTGAGTTGCTAGTAGCTAGACCATCTGCTGCTGTACCGTGACCCAGCCAGAGAAACTAAATGGAGCTCACACATATGCTGCTGTGTAGTCTCATCCTCTGGAGAGCACAGGCAATTAAACTAGCCTGAGGCTGAGTACTAAGAAGAAGGCGTGCCAGGTTATTTTCACTTCAGTAGGGAAGGGCATCTCCCTCATACTTAGGGCCATGGTGCCACTGCAGTTCCACTAGCTTCCTATCCAAGGTATTAAGAAAATAGTATCCTGAATGGAAGCTCTCAATTAGTGGCCCCAATTGTTCCCACTGCTCCAGCCTGTTGGAGTACAGTGTAAGAATATAATGTTAACAGAGGCAACCATCTCCATCAAAAAATTAGGATCCAAATGAAATGACCTTTAAATAGGATATCTTTTCCTCATCATGGAGGTAAAATATCTCCCACATTGATGTGGTGCCTTCAGAGGCCAGAGAATTTTTCCACAGGAGGCTTGTAAATTTTCCATCAAACTAGTTCAGAGATGACACTGAGATTAATCAGTTCAATCAATTTATTTGAAGAATTCCAAAGCTCTAATTTTTGTCAGAACTTTGGGAAATCTACCATCAATAGCAGTAAGGTATAGTGGGAAAAATATGTTGGTTCTGGCTCCAAATCTTGCATCTTTCACTTACTACCAATGTGACCTCAGACAGATCATTTGGATCACAGACCACAGACTTAGAATAGGAAGTGACGTTTAAGGCTACTGAATCCAACTTCCTCATTTTTACAGATAGGGAAACTAAACACTAAAACACTAAGTGACTTGCCCAAGGTCACCCAAATAATAGGTGGCAGAGCTGGGGTTTGAACTGCTGTCCTCTAATGACTCCAATTCCACTGCACCATAGAGCCACACTGCCTGCTCTGGGCCTCAGTTTCCTCTTCTGTCAAATGAGTGGGTTTTAGTACTTGACCTCTGAGGTCCCTTCCAGTTCTAAATCTATGATCCTATGACCTCCTCCCTCCCACCTTCCTGATTCACTGCTCAGGCCAGTCTCATTCCAATGTGGACAGAGACTCCTCAAATAATTGGTATGGGGCACCTGCTCCTTAGCTTCCCTACATGGGGAGTGACATGGCTTCAAAGAGCTAAGACAAGGACAGATTTTCTTTCTGCCCTCTTCCCCACCAAGCATGTAAACCTTCTGAGGGCTGGTCCCCACAGGTTTATCTGAGTGTGTTCTCTAAGCCACAAGTGGGAGAATTGGGCTCAATGAAACCAAATACACCTGTTACAGGATCATGAAATATTCTGTTGGCCACACTAGAAGTGAGGGCACCACTGTCAGAAGCTAGTTACAGTCCTATAGCACAATACCAGCAAATCAAGCCAACTTTACCCACTTACTGGTGAAAAGAGAAAGGCAGGGCTTCTCCCCTGCCAAGTGTTCTCCTCTGTCTTCTATACATGAACTTTCACAATCATTCATAACCAACAACTAATGCACCGATCCGCTTTTCTCATTCCCTCAAGTAAGTCAGTCAGTAGAACATCCTCTTCGTAAGTTTCCATAATTGTTGGCAGGGCACTCTCTCTTGGGATGTTTGAAAAAAAATTTCCAACTGGTTTTGGTCTCTATTCCTCTCTAAATTGTTGTGATGGAGATTCAATTTGATGCAATTTAATTTAACAATATTTATTATGCACTTACTAGGTGCAAGGCACTGTGTTAGGTACTGGCAGAGACATTAGCCTGTAGTTGAAGCCCCTTCCTTTTTATTCTTCTCCTATCATTGCCTCTTTCTCTCCTCCTAGACCTTAAAAGAATAAATGACTCTTGTTAAAAGTGAGTTCTCTTGAATGTTGCCATGGTTCCTGGTCATACAAATTTACAGGTCTCAAAAGCTTTATCAAGAAGTCCTTAACCATATGAATATTTCCATTGATGGATCTCTGTGTTCACTAGCCAATTAGATGATGAAACAAACTTCCAAAATACCAGCTTACAATCTCCTCTTATCTTTCTAAATATCTTTCTCTTCTACTCTCATCCTAATTTCATTCCTTTCTTTTCCCTATTTTCCAGCCCTGATCTCTCCTCTCCTCTACTCACTCCAAAAACTTGTCTTTCCATCTACTCTCCTCTGTTTTCTACTGCTGCCGTTTACCCTCTAGTGCTGGCCCCTTCTCCCTAGCCTTCCTCTTGCCTCTAGTTCTATAAACCAGAAATCTAGATGAAGATGATAGAATTGGAATCTAGAAAGGAATCTCACCTGCTCATTAGTTTTCACTGATTTCGTATTCCTCTAACACCACACCCCATGGCTACTTCTTGTCACATGGAGCCCAGATCCTCTTTCTGGCTACATTTTGGAGAAGGGGAGGGGCTGCTCAAACCCAGTGGTCATTGGTGTCAGCATAGCCCTATCTCTGGTCCTGCTTTTGATGGATGCTGTCCCTGAGGCTCCAGGTTCTTTCCTGTCATACCCAGCTCTGGCCACATCTCTTAGCTCCTCAGGGATCTCTCAATCACACTTGCTGTCTCCCTCTTTTGCTCTTATTAATAACAATATAATAATACCTTGTATTTAAGTAGTACTTAATAGCTAACAAAAGCAATTTACATGAATTATCTCATTTGATCTCTTCTGTTTGCAGGTGGTATTTGCCATTTATCTCCAAACACTTTAAGTTTAATTGATTTCCCAGAAATGGGAGGAAAGGAGATAATTCCCCATTCTATTTCCCAAGTCAACTCTACAATTATTCATATCAAGCACAAGTGAGAACTTGAACCCAAGAAATTACCTAAGAGTCTGCCTTTGACATACATACACATGACTACATTAATAAACCATTTATTTATCTTCTACTAAACCTGAAAACTTGTCCTGAGAGTATTTCAAGGGAGCTCATGTTTTAGTGAGGTATTTTTCAATGTTTAAATGCTACTTTCACAAGTAGACCATTGTCTTTCTGGAAAATCAGTAGGTAAAGGAAATCTTTCTGGGCTCTCATTGGATTTTCATCTATACCCTGACCCTGCTTTGCCCTTGCAACTCTTCTGACTCCTATCTGGTGTTCAGATTTCTCTTTTCTGAGCTGTACATGCCTCATTATGTCTGACCCACAGTGAAATTCTCAGCTATCAAGGGCATACCTGGTGTAGGGTTGGCTCAATATTCTTGGCCCACTCAGCCAAGATCTTGAAGCTGCATGTTTAATTATCTAACCATTCAATAGGCTTGATTCAATAGGTTGATTTTCATAGAAACTTGTTTATATCAGAAACACCCAAACTATTTAGGGCTTCTGCCCCTGAGGAATTTCTCTTTCCCTTTTCAATGTGGCCCAGGCTGTTGGAAGACAGAGCTCTTACCTGAGAGACAGCTGGCAGCAGGAGGGAATATTGAGAGGAAAAGGGGAGGTGGTTTTTTGCCATGAGGCCACAAATCTTGTGCTTAAGAGAAGCTCTAGGGCATTTCGAAATCCCTCAATGAGCAGCTTCCTGAAAAGAACAAGTTTTTGTGTTGTGAAAGTTTTTTTTTTCCTTAAACAGCAATGAGATTCTTGAAAACAGCTCTGGACACTAAATCTAATCTAGTTGGAGAAAGAAAAGAAGGAGTCACAGCTGAGCCTCTGTGTATTATATGGAATTGTTACTACCCTTGTACCTTTCTAATCCCTCCTGGTGACACTCCAGTAAAGGGTTATGAGATGAGACAAGAAGACAGGATCAAAGTCAAGATAACCTAGACCATCATGTAAATCTTCACATGTACCATCCTTCCTCTACTAGTGACAAAAATAACATTGTATGTCTCCTTAATGTCAACATTTATAAGGAGAAATTGTCACTTCTCAATTGTGTCATTCCTCCCCTCTTCAACCCCATTTCCCCTTGCAAAGGACCACCCCATGGGGTGGTCCCATTCATGTCCTTTGTTAATGGTGGATATACCCTTAGTTCTATAACTAAACTAGACATTTTGTAGTAAGAAATTCTCTAATAAAAGCAATTCTTACTTTAACATTTTAATTTGGGTACACTATTTCCTAAGAGGGATTAATGAACATTTTTATGCATTAGCCCAATTTATGGATTTCATGTTAATTATATGGTGGTACCAATGAAAAATTACCTTTATATCTGTAACTTTGCACAGATTCTTGATTAATCATTAAGCTTCAAGATGAGCAGTACACTTACTGTTTCCTCTGTATAATTCTCATTGCTCTACTTACCTGTAAAAGCACATTCTGTATGTACTGTAAACAATATCAGTTTAGTAAGATTTAGAGTCTTAAGGATTTTTCCACTTTTGTCAGTAACAAATATTTATGAATTTAAAAATAAAGCAGTTTCAACAAAAGCATTGTCTGTATAGCTCTGCAAGAAGTAAACACCACTCATTTAAGAATGTTCTTTCAGATCCTTATTGATAGGAAAACACAAAGTTTACATCTAGGAAGGGAGAGGGACTGGACCTATGATTTCATTAATATAGGAAACTCTCAGAAGAAATAATTTCTTCCACTAATACAGGTTGGCACCTTCTTTGCAACTTATTTTCTTAAGACTTGTCTGGAGCACCCAATCGCATCTATTTGCCTAACCATAGCCAGTATCTATTAGAGGCAGTACTTAAATCCAAGTCACCTGGCTTCAAGATTCATTCTCTAGCTACTATGCATATTGTCTACATCAGACATCTGATTCATTGGGGCAGCTAAGTGGCACAGTGGATAGAGCACAGGCCTTGGAGTTAAGAGGACCTGAGTTCAAATCTGGCTTCAGACATTTACTAGACATGTAACCCTGGGCAAGTCACTTAACCCCGATTGCCTCTAAAAAAAAAATCTGACTCATTTGTATGATTCATTGTATGAGTCGTAGGCAGGCCTCATCTAAAATAGACAAAAGAGTTTTCTTGGCAGAGATACTGGAGTGGTTTGCCACTTCCTTCTCCAGTTCATTTTACAGATGAAGAAACTGAGGCAAACAGGGTTATATGACTTGCTCAGATTCACACAGATAAGAAGTGTTTGAGGCTGGTTTTGGACTCAAATCTTCCTGACTCTAAGCCTACGATGTCACACTGCCTTTCTGATTCCTTTGAGAATGTATCATTTGTAGCTTTCTAGCCTTAACAACACATTGATATTAAAAAAGATGGATTTTTGTATCAGAAAAAAAATCTGAGGTCATTGAAAGTTCTATAAGATGTCCCCAAAATAATCCATCTTGTTTTCTTCCTCCTATGCAATTTGGTGCCCAGATGTCCAGTGTCTATCAATCAATAAATCAATCACCAAGAATTTATTAATCATCTATTATTTGCTAGGCATTGTGTTCGGCTCTGGGGATAAAAGTGAAAAAGTCCTTTCCCTCAAGGGACTTCCATTTCTATCTGGAAAGACCACATGTACACATACTGTATCTACATTTTGTATGTACAAAATAAATATAAGAGGAAAGGGGAGAGGAAGGTATTAGAATCCAGGAATATTAGGAAAGGCTTCATGAAAAAAGTGGCATTTGAACTGAGTCTTCAAGTAAACTAGCAATTTTAAGTTGAAAGTGAGAAAGAAGTATATTTTAGGAATAGGAGATAGGAAATGCATAGGCAAGAAGATGGGAAATTGAGTGCCACACATGAGGAATAGTAAGAATGCATTTATAAAATGAATCAATGCTATAAATTATCCAATCAAGGATATATCATAGCCTTGTCTGAAAAACAGTAAGTTATTATCATACCTTTAGTTTATTCCATGTAAATTATTAAACCAAACTTTTGAGTGCTTCTGCATCTCATTTAGGAGGTTTTACAGTGTTCCAACTTGATGAAATCATAACATTACACAAAGAGTATATAAAATAACTCAGATCACTAACAAAACATTGATGAATAGAGATTTTGGGAAAATCTGGTTTAATGAATAAGCAATAATGATTTGTAATTACTGTAAAATGGAGTAGGAGTTTGGGGGAGGGGTTCTGGTATTAGCCTATTACTCTAAATTACAATTATTTCAGCAGCTATTAATCACTCGCCTACTGACTCCATCGTCTCTATTGAGTTAACATGGATTTTGAGGCCATATCTAGAAGTATTTGTGTGTTGACTAACCAAATCATTCAACTCATATTGAACCCCTAGGCAAAGTACCATTCTCTTTGTTAATAGCTTAACTGGATTAGATTAAAACATAGTAAAAGTAAACATAACCATATGTATCTCTGAATATACAACCATCTCAATCCCCTCCATCTCCTCAAGAGCATTATCTCATACCTGATTCAGTGTAAAATAAAGATAGATCAGGAGCTTGAGCAAATCCTTTGAGTTTTACAAGCACAGAAGGAATGGATTTGAGTCACTCAGATTTTACTATTGCAACCTGGAATTTTCACTTGTATCTCTATTTCCCTGTGTGCTGCTTCTCACTGGCTTGCCAGAAAAAATATTCAATCCCTCCACTGCTTATATCCACTGGCTCTGCTAGTTGGAAGGGAACAGAAATTTCTTCAAGCAAGTCAAGACAAAGAGAGAGACTCTCCCCATGGCTACCATTCCTCTTCTCTTCACCTTCAAAAACCCAGAGATATCGTTATGGAACATACAGGCCACTGGAAAGAATAACTTTTGATGATGTCATCATCATCAAAATTAGCTAGCTTCTATATAGTACCTTTAAGATTTGCAAAGTGCTCTACCTTGTCATTTTACCATCTTCCACCCAAGAACTTCTGAAAGATTTAGTCCAGAGAAGGTAAGCATGAAAATCTCCTAGGTCAACTCTTTTATAGCCTTTCCTAGCCAGAAAAAGAAAAAAGAAATTTTAGTGCTTGAACATTAGATGGGAAACACTGAGGTATTCACATAATATAATTGTAATAATTTAGTATACAAGTCACAGGTAAGAATCCTAGTTATATTAAAGAGTATACATTCAAATACAGTATCCACAGGTGTACACACAGCAAGTATGAGCACAAAAAACAACATGGTATGTAGCATATGACTAAAATACATATTAAAGCATTTTATACAAGCAACCAAGAACATAAGATACATGAAATATATAATTTCACATAACAATGTTATGCAATAATCAAAAACACAGGTCACATGCAGAAACATAATCCATGTACCTATACCAATCTTTCAGGGATAGCCCTTAGCATATTAGCATATATGACAAAAGTTGTAACAGCAAGAAACATAATGTATAGAAAACACATAGGTTATAAACTAGCAACATATTTTGCAGCTACATACTGGGGCATTTATGTGTGAGAAGGATATTTGATTTTTGTCTAATTTTTCTTGTCATGTAGATTTTTTAAAACCCAGTCAAGGGGTTTGGAGTAGCTAAGAATGCAATATCTGAATATGTACTATGTGGTTGTTTACCCGAGCTTCTTCACTATGAAGTGTACACATGTGTCATTAACAACCTCCCAGAATGCTATACTGTCCATAGAGGATAATCACAACCTTAACGATCTTCCTAGACTGAACAAGCTAGGACTCCATTCTCCATCCCTGTAATGGCCATCTTGCTGTTTCTGTATTTGGTTCAAAGATGGCTTCATCCTTTGTATTTCTTGAGTCCTAGGAGTTGGAATATTAATATTTTAAAGTAATAATTTACTGTAATCATCGGGCTCTCATCTCTCCCCCTTTGGAGACCCATCTCTCGCCTGTGACACTGATTGACTTAAACTTACAACATACGTAGAATTAAACTGAAATTGAAAATATACAAATTCCTTTTACTATAGCAAGAATATAATTTCTATCTCTTCTTTTTATGACTTTTTCCCTCTCTGAGCTTCCATTTGGATAAACAAAGTCCCCAAACATACACATCCAAAGAATGGGAGTAGAGAAAGGACTTCACTATTTCTGGTTGCAGAATGGAATTCATTACAACTTAAGGTCCATAATAGATTTTAGATAGAGATAATCCAAATCAGTAACAGGTACTTCAGTGTCACTGCTTTTGGTGCTTCAGTCAGTCAACAAGTATTTCTTAAGCACCTACTATTTGCCAGGCATTCTGCTAAGTACTGGAGGTACAAAGGCAAAAGACATTCTCTTGCCCTCAAAAAGCTCATAGTCTAATGGGAGAGACAACATGAAAACAACTATGTACAAACAAAATATAAACAGGACAAATTGGAGATAATCAACAAAGGGAAGACACTAGAATTTAAAAAGATCTCATAGAGGATATGATTTTAGCTGGTGCTTGAAGGAAACCAGGGAACCCAGAAGGTGGTAAAGAGGAGCAAAAGAATTCCAGGATTAGGGGACAGCCAGTATAAAAGATGAGATTCAGGAAATGGAGCATCATATGCAAGGAAAAGCAAGGAGGTCAGTGTCATTGGATCATAGAATGTGTGTATGGGATTGAGTAAGGAATAAGAAAACTGGAAAGGTAAGGAGGAAGAAGTTTTGAAGTGCTTTGAATGTAAAAGAGAGGATCTTATTTTTGGTTCTGTAATTTATTAAATAGAGTACTAATATGCCTAGATTTGTGTTTTGGGGAGAGTATTTTGACACCAGAGTAGAGGATACACTGGAGTGGAGAGACACTTGCGGCAGGGAAACTATCCAGCAAGTGACTGCATGAGAAAAAGTAAGGAGTCAAAGATAATAAAGTATAGGGAGCTAGGTGACTGAGAAGATGGTGATGCCTTTAATATTAATAGAGAAGTTAGGAAAAGTTTGAAGAAAAGTTTTGGGGGGAAATGAGTTTAATTTTGGATATGTTAAGTTTAAGATGTCTATGGGACATCCAATTTGAAATTTCTAATAGGCAGTTGGAGATGTAAGTCTGGAGGTTAGAATGGAGGTTGGGCCTAGACAAATAAATCTGAAAATCATCAGCACATGAGAGCTCATGAAATCACCAAATGAGATGTTACAAAACCAAAGGAGAAGAGGGCCTAGAGCAGAGTCCTGGGGAAATACTCCTTTTTAACAGATATGACTAGGATAAAAATCCAGCAAAGAAGACTTAAAAGGAGCTGTCAGACAGGAAGATAGCCAGGGAGGGCATTGTCACAGAACACAGACAACATGGGTTGGGCCCAAGACAAAAGTTTTCTTGGAATTTGATCAGACCTGGCTTCCCTGGTTCAGCTTCCTAGTGATGTAAGGGCATAAAAAGTCCCAACCACATGAAATCTAGGCCCCTCAGATTTGGTAAATTTCTGAAACCTATACGAGTCATCTTACTCTGCCCTGGTGACCAAAAAGTCTTCCTATGGAGTGGAGAGGACCTGAACCTAAAGATGGCATTCCAGAGTGAGGAGTGGCCCTAGGCCCTAGACTATGTTCTGAACAATGAACAAGTTCAAAAGCAAGCAGCAGCTATGTGGCACTGCGTGGTCTCAGTTCCAACCTCTATCTCTGTTTGAAACTACCGTGGCAGGAATCCAGAATAAAGAGAGACTTCACTTTTGTCACTCTAAACCAGAAGAGCTTTCCAGGTAGCCGATTGTGACTGAGTCCCACAACTTTCTGTTGGAACTCCAACCAGGGACAAGTCCACAAATGTATTGCTTAAACCCAAACAGATGTCAGAAACTTGTAGAGCGCACATCAGAAAAGCAGTGATCAGACAATGCTGTGATCAAAGTAGTGATCACACTACTTTGGGAGCACTGAAAGCTTTCAGGTTCCTAGCTTTCCCTGAGATCCTCAAATAACACAATACTCAATATCCCAAGAAAGCAGTCGAAGAACCCAAGAGGACAATGCTAATATAAAATCCTAAGGCAGGAAGTAGGCTGGAAGAATGAGCAAACAAAAAAGGGATCTCACTATATAAAAGTAATTATAGTTACAGGAATACTCAAGACACAAACCTAGAAGAAGAGAATGGTTCCAAATGATCTACAAGCAAAGCTTTAAAGAAAAAAGCAGCCTTGGGAAAAAGTCAACTTGGAATCCTTGGAAGAGATGAATCAAGAACTTTTTTTAAAGAAAAAAGTTTATTTGTGTGTGTGTGTGTGTGTGTTTTGTCAATTAAATGAGAGTCTTAAAGGGAAAAATGGCAAAGAAATTAGAGCTGTACAAGAAATAATGGGAAATAATATTAACATCTCAGTACAAGAAGTTTAAAACCTTACCCAAGCAACAAACTCCCTGAAAATAAGAATGGACAAATAGAAGTTAATGACTCAATGAGACAACAAGAAATAGTAAAATAAAGCCAAAAGAGGAAAAAAATAGAAGCAAAAATAAGTATTACAAAGAAAGAAAATTGACCCAGAAAACAGATCAAAGTAGTGTGATCCAGATTAAGAATCATTGAACTACTTGAAATCCATGACCAAAAAAGAAAAAAAAAGGAGCCTGCATGTCATATTCAAAGATCATAAATGAAAACCATGCAGGTCTCTTAGAAAGTTCCAAGAACACCATAGCCAAAATTCAGAGCTTCCAAGTCAAAGAAGAGGAAAAAAGAAAAAACAAGAACTTTCAAGCAGATAGAAAGAAGAAATTCAAGTACCAAGAAGCCATTGTCAGTGTTACAACTTAGCAGACACCACTAAGCAGAAGTGAAGAGCTAGGCATATGATATTACAGAAGGCAAAAGATATAGGCTTATATATCTGTAAGGCAAGTGACCATGAATAGGCCTGTATAGTTCTATATCGCAGAATATGAGACTATCCGTATAGAAGGCAGAAGAAGTAAAACATTTACACCAGAGGATCAGATCCCAAAACCAATAACTCCAATTCAACATAGCAGCAATTGTATCCCAAAACTAGTAAGTCCACTTCATTATAACAGCAAGGAAATTAAAACACAATATTATAGCAAGCCAAGCCATCCTGTAATCTTCCTCTGTGCTGCTGCTTTCTTGTAAACACTCACTCACAAAGCCTAGATGTCTGCTTGCCTATATGCTCTCTTCCTGCAGTTCTGAGAGCCTTGCAGTTCTGAGAACTTAAGGCTACCCCCAAAGTATATATAATGTTTTTTAGGGGCTGGACAGCATCATACCTTTCCTGACCTAATTAGCAAAAGGGTGTGGGCTTTCCTACAAACAAGCCTTCCCTAATCAAGCTTCCCTTAACTAGCTCCACCTGAGACCTATTAATGGGATTAATGGGCAGGGAAGATCTTTAATCACATTAACACCACAGCTTACCTGAAACTTGGCAGGTATTCTTGACTCTGGGCCCAGTGTTCTATGTATTGAGAAATCTAGCTGCTTTGAATCTGCATTACATTCATATTCCATAATTTAGTTGATCATTCTCCAGTTAATAGGTACACCCTTTGTCTCTAGTTCTATAAAGAGCTACATATGTACCTCTTCTTTCTTGAATCTCTTTGGTATATAGATCTAGTAGTGTTATCATTGGAATACAGTTCAGTTACTTTGGGGGCATAGTTCCAAATTGCTTTCCAGAATGGCTAGACCAATTCATATCTCTACCAATAGTGCACCAGAATCAGAGGAACCATAGTCCCTCCAACTAGCAATTTCCTTTTTTCCCCTCATCTTTGTCAATTTAACAGGTGTAAAATAGAACTTCAAAATCATTTTAATTTGCATTTTTCTAATTAAGAGCATTTTCTCAGAGCATTAAAAAAATATTTGGCTAGTGATAACTTGGATTTTTTGCCTTAAGAACTGCCTGCTATAAACTTTGAAGATTTATCTATTGGAAAATAGCTCTTTTTCTTGTATATTTGAAATGATTCCTTATATGAAGTAGAAGATATAATTTTAAGACTTATGGTATGATCAATACTCCCTTTGATAGGGTCCCCTGCCATATAGGGAGAATCTACCACTTTCCTTAAAAGGCAAGGAAACTTTCATCAGGAATTAATTAGCCTAGGGTACTCAAGCAATTTCATCACTGAGGGGGCTTCCTTGGAGTCTCAGGCTACACTGATATGGATTTTTCACCTCTGAGTATTAAAGAAATAGCCCTATCCATAGGGAGACATAGCCTCCATATTTGGAAGATGTACTACAGCCATGTGGGCCACCACACTTGGCTCCTACCAAATGTTTCTCTGTATGACATGGAGGAAGTGAGACATGTAGAATCATGTTGCGTATCTTTTCCAATATAATGGCTAAAGAAATATTTGTAATGGGAGTCACAGCCCATGTCAGCTTGCTTGGCTGGTAAAACTTTCCCATGCGGAGAATCTGGGAAGCTTACTTCCAGGAGAGTTGTAACAACATGTAAGAGAAGTACCCCAAGGACAATATAGATCATCTGTGGTAAATGTTTAAAAATCAAATGGCTTTCATGACCACTTTAAGCTGGCTCTAGTATACCTCTGAGTGGGGTTAATTTGTAAATGTTTGTCAGTTTTTTAAAAAGATGTGTATCAAGTATTTATTTTAATTCATTGTCTATGATGCCTTTAAATATAATCAACTTTCTCTGAATATCTCTTTTGATCAAGTCTATTTTTGCTATTGATTTATTTGAAATTATGATTGTTATCCTGGCTGTTTTGAGTCTATTTGCAACATCATTTGCTCCAGCCTCTTATTTTAACTCTATGTGACTCTTTGCGTTTCTTGTGCAAACAACATATTATTGGATTATATTTTTTTCTAAAACATTTATTTATTTATTTATTTGTTTTTAGTTTTCAACAAGAACTTTTATAAGATTTTGAGTTCAAAATATTTCCTCCCTACCACCTCTCCACCCTCCCGAAGACTGCATGCAATCTGATACAGGCTATATATGTACAATCGTATTAAACCTATTTCCACATTAGTCATGTTGTGAAAGAAAGATCAGAAAAAAGGGAAAAACCATGAGAAAGGAAAAAAGAGAGAGAGAGAAATAGTTTGCTTTGATCTACATTCAGACTCCATAGTTCTTTCACTGGATATGGATAGCATTTTCCATCATGAGTCTTTTGGAATTTTCTTAGATCATTGCATTGCTGAGATGATCTAAGTCTAACAAAGTTGGTCATTGCGCAGTATTGCTGTGACTGTGTACAGTGTTCTCTTGGTTCTGCTCACTTCATTCAGCATCAGTTTATGCAAGTCTTACCAGTTTTTTCTGAAATCCACCAACTCACCATTTCTTACGGAACAATAGTACTCCATTACATTCACATAGTGGATCATATACTACAACTTGTTCAGACATTCATCAGCTGATAGATATCCCTTCAATTTCCAATTCTTTGCTACCACAAAAAGAGCTACTATAAATATTTTTGTATATGTGGGTCCTTTCCCCTTTTTATGATCTCTTGGGGATACAGACCTAGAAGTGGTTTTGCTGGATTAAAGAGTACGCACAGTTGTATGGCCCTTTGAGCATAGTTCCAGTTTGTTCTCCAGAAGGACTGGATCAGTTCGCAACTCTGGCAACAATGCATTAGTGTTCCAATTTTCCCACATCTACTCCAAAATTGATAATTTTCCTGTTCTGTCATGTTGCTCAATATGGTAGGTGTAAGGTGGTACCTCAGAGTTGTTTTAATTGGCATTTCTCTAATCAATAGTGATTTAGAGAATTTTTTCATGTGACTATAGACAGCTTTAATTTCTCCCTCTGAAAGCTGCCTGCTAATATCCTTTGTCCATTTATCAATTGGGGAATGACTTGTATTCTTCTAAATTTGACTCAGTTCTCTATATATTTTAGAAACGAGGCCTTTATCAGACACTGGTTGTAAAAATTGTTTCCCAACTTTCTGCTTCTCTTCTAATCTTGGTTGCACTGGCTTTGTGCAAAAAAAAAAAATTTTTTTTGATGTGATGTAATCAAAATTACCCATTTTGCATTTCATAATTTTCTCTATCTCTTGTTTTGTCATAAATTCTTCCCTTCTCCATAGATCTGACAGGTAATCTATTCCTTGCTCTCCTAATTTGCATACAGTATCACCCTTTATATCTAAATCATGAACCCATTTTGACCTAATCTTGGCATACAGTGTGAGTTGTTAAGTCTATGCCTAGTTTCTGCCATACCATTTTCCAGTTTTCCGAGTTTTTGTCAAATAGTGAGTTCTTATCCCAGAATTTGGAGTCTTCGGGTTGATCAAATGGTAGATTTCGATAGTCATTGACTACTGTGTCTTATGTACCTAATCTATTCCACTGATCAGCTACTCTGTTTCTTAGCCAGTACCAAGTAGTTCTGATGATTGCTATGTTATAATACAGTTTTAGATCTGGTACAGCTAAGCCACCTTACCTTGAATTTCTTTTCATTAATTCCCTTGATATTCTTGACCTTTTGTTTTGGATTACATTTTCTAATGCAGTTTGCTATCATCTTACATTTTATGGTGTTTATCCAAATTGCATTCACAGTTATGACCATTAATTTTGTATTTTTCTTCATCCTATCTAATCTTTTTTTTTTCCTCTCCTCTGTCTGACATAGCCCTCTTTACAAAGAATAAGAAAGCAGTGGGAGAGGAATGTGCTCAACACTCATATCTATGCTCAATCAATCAGTTTCCATTCCCCTTTCCCCTAACTAAGGATGATATAGACACTCCTGATCAACAGGGCTTCTTATCTCAATCAGAGGGTCCACTTAAACCCCATAACCTTCAACCTGTCCCAAATTGGCCTTATTACATTATCTCAGGACATAGTGTTTGCCCTTGCTTACCAACAGGTTTATCACCATGCCCAGATTGACAACATTAGGTGTCCCACTTCCAAGAAGCAATGTCTCTGATGAATCAATGCCATCCATGGATGGATTTGGGCTGGAACAGAGGTCTAGCAAATCCTGGGATCCAGCTTCCAGGAAAACTTGCCCAATAAGGACAAATAGCTTTTAATCATAGTTCTGGCTGACCCTTTCTGGATTTCCTTATTCTATCCTTGGTGCAAAGTTTCCCAGGCCCCAACATCCCTTCCCCCATCCCCTATCCTCCTAACCCCTAAGCCAGGGCTCCATACAACTAGGGGAAGCCTCTTAAGGTACCTTCACTGACAGGTCTCTTGTTGCTCTAGGAAGGCCTAGATAACTCTTTCCCAGGTAGGGCTTGGGGAACGAAGGGGGTGGTATCATTTGGAAATGCCTTTCTTTCTAACAGCATGGAGTGGGGTGGGGGGGAAGGGGGAGTGTGTGTGAAACTATTGGCACATAACTTAGAGGAATGTAAGTGGAAGAAAAGGAAATACCCTAGTTGACAATCCTGAATTCCTGGATGAAGGCAAGGAACAGTTTTTATCCAACCCTCTAAAAGATGGGGGGAAAGGGCTAAGGGAGGGAAGCCCCTCAGCAGAGGCCTCTAAAGGGGAAGAAATTTGATATTATCTTACAATTATCTACCAAGGAAGAGAATATTTTGTGTTGTAAGCTGGGAAATACTAAGGAAGTGCTAGTACAGGGTGTTGGAAGAAAAAAAGCCCAGTATTTAGTGTTGTGGGTACAAGCCAGACAGAAATAATTTTATTAATTAAATCATTCTAATATAAGCAGCTACTTAGAGAAGTGGGTTCAAAAAATGGTCAGTTTCCTCACACCTTTACAAATCTCTCTGATACAAACCATTTTGGAATAATAATTTATAATATTCTCAGACAGTAGACAAAATTCCACAGTCAAGATTAAGCATGAGCTCAGAGTTTAAATAATAATCTTGAAAAAATATTAATTTAAAGTATTAGCACCCAGTAGAAAATTATTTCCCTAATGCCTCTTTTACCACTCTCTGTATGGATTCTTATTTCTACCTGATCAAAGGTGAACTCCAGAGATAGACCCATTAGCTAAAACAATCAAAGCTCATCCTCTTAGTCTTTTCATTACCCTAATCTAGTTCAATGGTAGGGAAAGAGGATACTGCTCTTAGGTGAAGACATATCCCCTCCTTGTTTGATCACTGCTTCAACTCCTTTCTTAAGGAGAGCAGAGTTTGACCCAAATTTTCACCCAATTTCCTTAAAGAAAGTGGCTTCTCTTTGGCAAGGTAAAAGGGATTTTGAGCAAGGCACTGTTTTCCTAGAAATTCGATGAACTACTAATAAGATTTCTCATTTAGGTGGGAACAAAGGCTTTAGACTCAACCGTGGTCCTAATATTACTTTGTAATATGTATCCTGAAGAGGCGGGGATCAATGTGCTTCCCTAAGAGCTAGTGTTGTTATCCACAGTGGCACACAGAGAATTTGCCAGTAGAAGGCAAATTTGTTGACCTTACCTGAGGATCAAATGAAATAATGCTTGTAAAGTGCTTAGCCCTATGCTGGCACATAGTAGGCACTGTATAAATGCTAGCTCCTGCTACTACTACCCAGACATCTGATAAAGAATTAAGGACTGTGTCAGAAGTGTCATCATTTGGGCTGTGGCCCTTCTGTTTCTGGTCCTATTCCTTTTCATCCTCATTGTTTTACCTCAGGAGACTCACCCATCATGTGGACCAGAAAACTAAGATCTGGAACTCAGTCATTCCAAGAGGGGCAAAGATTTGTGTTACAAAATGGGACAAATATTTATGTTGTTCATTTTCTTCCACTTTCTTCAAGGGGTCATTATCTTTGTTTGTCTCGTTTTTGCCATATTTTTAATTTTTTAAAAAAAATCTCTTTTTTCCTATATTGCAAACCTGTTTTCAAGCCCCAAGTACATATTGTCTCTTATTTTTTCTCTTTCTCCTCTGTGTAATACTTTTTCACTTTCTAATATGCTGACAAGGGTCAAATATCCTCCTTTCTACCTCAGATCCCCCTTTTTCCCACTGATTCTTTTAGTAACATCTCATGGCCCCTAACAATCTGAAATGAAGAGTGTTGTCTTCCAGCTCTTCACTTTCTCCTCCATGACAAAAACAATGTACTCTGAAACACAGAGAAGTCACTTGACTATAGCAGAGATTGTATTCTTGATGCAGGTTATTACATACTTTCTCCTATTCTACATGCTGGTTAAGATTTTCAAGGTTTAAAAAAGAAAGAAAGAAAAAAAGAGGGAAAAATTGCCAGTGTTTATACCTCACACCTAAACACCTTAAGTTCTTTACTATCAATTTTTGTTGTTCAGTCATGTCCAACTCTTTGTGACCCTGTGGACATAGCATACCAATACTGTGCATGTTTTTTTTTGTTTTTTTTTTTATTTTTGGCAAAGATCCTAGAGTGATTTGCCTTTTCATTCTCCAGTGGATTGAGGAAAACAGAGGTTAAATGATTTGCCCAAGGTCTCAGAGCTAGCAAGTCTAAGGTTAGATTTGAACTCAAGTCTTCCTGACTCCAGGTTCAGCACTCTAACCACTGAGCCACCTAGATGCCTCTTACAGTCAGTTACTATCCCTTAATAACTTGACAACTCCACTCACCTTCCTTTTCTTATTCCAAAAACTCCACAGCCACTTTCCCTTACATTTTTCTCAGTTTCTCCTGAATTTCTCCTCCCCAAATTCGACCTATGGCCTACTTCAATTCATCTACAAATCATCTACTCAATTTCCTTCTATCTTACTTGGTTCAAGTTCTTTTCTTTTCCTACCCCTTTTATACTCCATACTGATAAATATTTGACAACAAGCTCTCAAATTTAAAAAAAATGAATCTTTAGACCAGGCCTGCACAACCTGAAGCCTGCCAAAGGATTTTGGCCTGCAGGAAATGTGGAAGAAAACATCTTTTACATTTTTTGAGGGCCACCCAAAATCCTTCGGTGAGCTCATGGGCCATAAGCAATTTGTAGACTGTAGGTTGTGCAGCCCTGTTTTAGACACTTTTAAGCTTAAACTACATCATTTACTTTTTGTCCATCACTTTCTTAAGTGTAGGCAATCAATATCAGTCCATAAAGGAGCTAATAAAACTGAATAGAGAAATTCAGCACCAGGACATTAATAAAGCACTTTTCCACCGCAACCAAGTCTTAAATGTCTTTTAAAGCATATGTTCCATATGGATAATGGAATATGGAAGAGACTACAGAAAACAGACTTTGGAGGGAAGGATTATAATGACCTCAGTATCTATGCAGGCCCTTTCAGCAACCTTTAGCATGCTACTAAGGTAAGGCCAAATGGAACCCCTTAGATTCATGTAGTTAACACCATATAGTATTGGATCCCCAATGGAATGAATGATTTATTCTGTAGTGATGGAAATGAAGGAAGCTGGGGTACTTTGTTCTATTAATTCCCTTTACAAAAATTCTGTTTTCTGTGTAACACCAGTCCCAAAGTCAATTAGTATGGGATGCTGTCTTTATGGTAGAGATCAGTGTCTTGCCCCTACATGAGAGGTAGCATGGAGCCAGAAAGCTTCACTCTCTGGAGAAATTCTTTGTTATTCAGGGTACCTCTGGCTTCTAACTTCAAGAGGGAAGATAAACAAGGCGAACCTTAGTTTAGGTTGCTGAAGGAAAAGACTCTGAGAAGATATGAGGGGAGTTAAACATCTCTATCATGTCCCTATCCCCAGGTTGCTACACTTTGGGAGTTTCCGCTTGGGTGAAATCTGGGACTCTCTCTTGGTTGAGTTAACTTGTTCCCAATGGGAGAGCACTTTCACTTGGTGTTGCTTGGTATATATTCTCCTATGCATATATTCTCTGATTTCTGTTTTTATTAATTCAGATAAATAGGTTTCTTAGCAACCTGCTATATGTGTGTTCCTTGTGGAACTGATATTTGGTAGGAAAGGGAACAAGTCTTGGATACAGAATTTGGGGTCTTCCTTCCCCTCGATAATGATACAGTGATCAGAAATTAACTTAAACTTTATCATATCCACCTAGACCAACAATATTTAAGGGAGCAGACAGATCTACTCCTAGCCTAGTAACCCCTTTCTTTTCATTTTTAATTTATGGAATAAAACAAGCATTTCTATAACATAATATAATTTTTAAAAGATGACTGCTCATAAACTACAAATCTATTATGTAAAACTTGCTATCCTTTTAAATATATATAATGATTTTTCTTCCCCTTCCCCCTCCCTCCCACCCTAGAGATAGCTACCTTACATTTCCTTTCTATGAGGAGAGCAAAGGAGCCAACCTTCACACCCCAACCTCCTCCTCCCCATCCTGGCATGAATTAAAATCTCTCAGAGAAGAGGGTAGAGATGTCTATTTTACCTCCCTTCAAACCATACAACAACACCCACCACATATGGGAGTCAACTGTATACCTATGAAGAAGCTTATAGTAGACTTCAGGTAAGCAGTTGAACAAAGTCATCATTCCCACCCCTACACAGATGTCCCTCGCCTAAAGGATATTGTAGATATTATAGCCTGGACAAAGTATGAGGTTATCAACCTCACCAATCTTTTTACTCTCTTTCTGTGGCTAAAACTAGTCAGCATCCATTTATTTTCACCTGAGGAGTATCATATACCTTCATTATCCTTCCCCAGGGTTGCTTGAACTACCCCTGAACTCTCTCTCACACTGCCACATTATGGTGAGCAGAGACATAAAATAAGCCTCTCTTACAGAGGTCATTGGTACATTCCACTACATTGATGACTAATATTAACTAAACCAGATGAAACCAAGGTGATAGGGGCCTTGGTCAGATGGTGTTCCATATGAAGGAAAATGGGTGGGAAATCAACCCTAAGAAAATACAGGGTCAAGCCCACTCAGTCAAGTTTTAGGGAACACAGTGAGTGGAAAAAGTCCCAAACAATTCCAGTTACAGTCCAGAATAAGCTACTGACATTTTCCCACAATCTAAGAAGGAAGCCCAGAAATCTATTGGACTCTTTGTTACCCATATGAGTATCCTGATAGTTCCCATTTACCACTCCACCTACAAATCTCCCTCTTTCAAGTGGGTCACAGCACAAGCAATAGCCCTGGAATATATAAAACAGGCAGTCTAGAAATTTCTTCCCTTGGGTCCCTATGACCCTGAAAGGCCCTTGTTTCTGGAGGTGTCTATAAAGACCAGTCCGGGTAGAGCCTTTTGCAGGTGTTAAGGAGTAGCTGGAATAAATGATTGCTAGATTTCTGGAACTCTAAATTTCCCACAGTAGCCAAAGAGGTAGAGTATCAGGAAGCAGCACAGTGAACTCTCCCACTTTCTCAAAAAAAATCCTCCAAGTCGATTTAGAAAATTCACCAGACCAAAACCTGATGGGAAAATCCAAGGAAAAGTCCCAGTGAGTCATTTTTCTAGCCACATCAGCTTATTCTCAGACTAGGGTACTGAGAGTGGAACAGGTACCAACTGGCAACCTTGTCACCCATGACGTAGTTCTGAGTCAGAGATCAAGGGCAGAGTGAGGAAGTCCAGAGTGAAGCGCAAACCTGGAGAAGTAAACCCAGAGAGAAGCAATCTCAGAAGTAAGCAGCAGTAGTATGACTCAGATATCAGGAGCAGAACAGGGTCTCGGTGCCATCTTCCAGTCTGAATCCTGCAGAGAAGTAACTAGGCCAGGAAGAGAAAACCAAGGGGAGTCTACAGTTCAGTTACTCTGAATCAACAGAGCTTCCCAGCTGACTTACAGTGGTTGAGTCAAGCATCAGTTTACTATTGCTCAGATCCAAACTTGGATTAGTAATTTGTAGAACTTAGAACTCAGTTGAAGCCGGGGAGCATTAATCAGATTTTACCACGGATCAGATCACTTTGCAAGCAGTGAAAGCTTGCCAATCCCCAACCTGAGCTGTCCTTGATACCCTGGAAAATAACACTTAGTACCTCAAGAAAGCAGCAGAACCAGCCTAGACATGCTCTCCAGGAAGAAAGGCCCTTATATCAAGTCCAAATTCAGGAAGCAGGCTGGAAGAATGAGCAAATAAAAAAAAAAAAGAATCCCACCAGGAAACCCACAACATAAACTCAGGAAAAAAAAGAAGAATGACTCCAAAACATCTCTAAGTCAAGTATCAAAGCAAAACACAGTCTGAGAACAAATTCAAATAGAATTTGTTTCTTTTTTTTAAACTCACTATTTCCTTTATTTGTACAAAATAGTGAATAGTCATACCCTGGTTAGGAAAAAATGGTAGTCTAAGGTTTAAACAAGTCCTTCTGTCTTGAAGCATCTATTTTGAAGGCTTGGGACCAGCAGCTTTAGACCCAGCATCTTTGGGTTTCAACTTGGCAGGCTTGGGGTCAGTAGGCTTAGCAGCCTTGGAATCACCGGGTTTTGTGTCCAGACTTGGCGCCTTGGAATTGGACTTGGTGACCTTGGCCTCAGATTTGGTGGCCTTGGAGTGAGATTTAGTGGCCTTGGGACCAGATTTGGTAGCCTTGGGAGCACGTTCACTGACCTTGGTGGCAGACTTGGTGACCTTAGGGTCAGTGGGCTTGACAGCCTTGGGGTCAGTGGACTTGGTAGCCTTGAGGTCAGTGGGCTTGGCAGCATTGGGGTCAGTGTTTCTGGCAAGCTTAGAGACACACTTCATGATCCTAGGGCCTGGATGTTTGGTGCCAACCCTAGGACCTAGATACTTGGTGGACATCTTGTGGCCAGCACTCCAGGCACTGGCCTTGGGGATCTTGGAAGGAGGCCTGAGGAGCTTGGCCTTGGAGGCCTTGGTGCTCAGGGCCTTGATGTCCTCTGCTCAGGTCTTGATGGCTTTGGCATTGTTGGCTTGCATCTTCTTTAACCCCTTCTTGTGTTTCTTGGCAAAGCTCATGTTTCTCAGAAACTTGGGGTCAACCCCTTTCAGAGACTCATATCTCTGTGATCTAGGTTTCTTGATGCCATTTCTGTGCCATTTTTGTGATTGGTTGTGAGTGGTGTGGTTCTTAGATTTAGTTATCTTTACACTACATTCTGTGCTAACAGGTACTCCACGGACAGGAAGAGGCCAAAGAAAGAGTCAAATAGAATTTCTTAAAGAGATGAAGCAAGTGTAAAAAAAAAAAGAGTTAGAATGATTTTACAAATGAAATGATAGAATAGAGGAAAATGGAGAAGAAATGAGAACTAAGAAAAAAATTAGAAAGGGAATTAATAGCTTGCACAAGTACAAAACCTTGCCCAAGAAAAGAACTCCCTGAAAAGCAGAATGGACCAAGTAGGAGCCAATTACTCCATGAAACAATAAGAAATATTAAAACAAAGTTAAAAGAGTGAAAAAATAAAATGTAAGGTATCTCATAGCACAAACAGCTGACATTGAAAATGGATTAAGGGGAAAATAAGAGTCACTGAACTACCTGAATTCTATTACCCACCCCACCCCCCGCAAAAAAAGAATTATAGACACCATATTTCCAGTAATCTTAACAGAAAACTATCTTAATCTCTTAGAACCAGAGGGTGAAGTGGAAATAGAATCCACCAGTCATTTTTGAAAGAAATCTCAAAATGAAATCCTAAAAACATCATAGCCAAAATCCAGAGCTCCCAGGTCAAAGAAAAAAGATACTGTGAGCAGTCAGAAAAAATTCAAGTAAGTAGGTATCACAGTCAAAGTGCCACATGATCTAGCAGCTTCCACTATAAAGAAGCAGAGAGTTTGGACTATGACATTTTAGAGCGCACAAGATATAGGTTTATATTCAAGTATAACTTACTCAAAAAACTGAATATAATCCTATGGGGGAAAGAAACATAAACCTTTAATGAAACAGAGGCTTTCAAAGCATTCCTGATGAAAAAACCAAGGCTATATGGAAACTTTGAAGTTCAAACATGAGAGTTAAGAGAAACATAAAAAGGTAAACAGGAATACCAATGAATGATAAAGGACTAAACAAAGATATGTTTCTGGTATTCTAATATGAGGACTTGTTACCTGTGGTCCCTCTGAAGATTATCATCTGCATGGAGCGAGTCTAATTAGACAAGGCCTGGGAGTGTTTCCATTTTGGTATCTTAAAAAATGGAAAGAGAGGGGAAGAGGAATATATTGGTAATACAGGGGGGTGGATAGTAAAAAGAAGATTAGGGGAAATTATTTTATATAATCAGGGCAAATAAGTAGACATCTTTACAAATAAGGAAGAGGGGTATAACAACACTGTTGTTAGCAGCTGCTGTGAAGGTGTAAGACAAACAACACCAGTGCACAGCATGGCTGCTAGTACAGCTTCTTCGATCTGCTTTTCTAAGGAAAGCAACTTTAAGGAGTTTGCAATCTCACTTTAATTAAACATACATATATCATTCACTTAGTTCAAAGGAAAAAGTCAGCACTCTGAACTTCAGAGCAAATACAAACAGTAATTAGAAACAGAGAAAATACAAACAGAGCAAATAACACAGATCAACAGACAGGCTTCTAGCTGTCTGACCAAAGCTATACATACACAGTTACCAGAGAGAGAAGCACCAGCATCTGGGTTTTCAAAGGCAGGGGGCTCCTTAAACATCATTCAGTAGCATTCCCCAAAACACTTCTTTACACAAGCAGGGGGTACCAGGCCAGGGTCTTCCCTGGCACAGCATACCATCCTTAAGGAGTAGCAGAAAATACAAATATCATCCACCCCTAGGTCACATCAAGTTACAATCTCCAAGTAAAGTCACTCTTTTTACCTTGACCTGAGGTCAACAATGTCTCTTCCTCTATGGGTCAACCACTCCCAGTTCTTGCCTGGATTCAAACACAGGCAGCTCTCTGTTTCTGTTTCTTGTTTCAGCTCATGGGGACTGCTCCACTTCAAGTTCTTCCTGCTCTTGCCTGACAGTAGGCTCCAGGGGCTCTTGTCCCAAGTTTCTGTTTCTGGGAAAGCAAGCTCTGCATGCAGGCAGCTCTCTGCTCCTGCTCCAGACTCTACAGAATCTTAGTTACCACAACTTGGAAACAGTGAACAATTATCCCAGGCCCCATGCTTTCCTTTTGATTTGCAGATCCTGCCACTATTTTGTAACAACAATGTTGCTAGCAGTTGCTGTGCAGATGTAAGACCAACAACACCAGTGCACAGAAGGGCTACTGGTACAGCTTCTTTGGTCTGCTTTTCTAAGAAAAACAACTTTAAGGGATTTACAATCTCACTTTAATTAAACATACATATATCATTAACTTAGTTCAGGGGGAAAAGTCAGCACCCTGAACTTCAAAGCAAATACAAACAGTAATTAGAAACAGAGAAAATACAGAGCAAATAACACAGATCAACAGACAGGCTTCTAGCTGTCTGACCAAAGCTATACATATATAGTTACCAGAGAGAGAAGCACCAACATCTGGGTTTTCAAAGCCAGGGGGCTCCTTAATGGCTACCCAGGGTCTGTACACCAATACTCTTCCAATGAGCAAACCCCAAACAAAATGCTCAGAGTACATATATACTGTGTTTCGGGACCTGGGGCTTCACACCTTTCAAGGGCTTGACACCTCTCTAGGTCTTCACACTCTCATGACCTAATTAGCAAAAGGGTGTGGGCCTTCCTATAAACAAAGGCAAGACTCATCAAAGGTGCTTGATTGCCTTAGTGCTGAGAAGCACTCCAAAAGAAAACAACAGTAAAAAGTACCACTTTTCTTGCCCCTACAAGGGGATAGAGGGAAGTAGTTTATGAACTTCACTCTCATCTGAAGTGGTCAAAGGAGGGAAGAATACACAGGTGCACACAGTTAGGTACAGAAACACGTTCCATTCTACAGAGAAACAAGAAAAGGGAGAGGAGGAAATAAGGAGGAAGGTAGATAAAGGAAGGGATTAATCCTAAGCAAAACAAACTCTAAGGGTATACAAAAATATTTATAGCACTTTTTGAGGTGGCAAAGAATGGAAATCTGAGGAGTACTCATCATTTGCCGAATGGTCGAGCTAGTTATTATAAAATTAATATAACGGTATGAAATTATGCTCTAAGGAAATGATGAAGGGGATGTTTCAGAGAAACCTGAAAAGACTTACATGAATTGATAAAAACTAAAGTGAACAGAACCAGGAGAATAATTTACATTATTGTTTCACAGATAACACACAGGAGGCATTGGAGTTTCTGGACTCCAGCCTCTAACAGGTTCATTCTTAATCTGATCAGACACGAAGGACATGAAGACAACTTTGATGGGGTTAATAAACTTTACTTTATTCTAGTCTAGTCTTCTCAGAAGGGTTACTGATAATGGGAACACCACCTGTTACAGCATTCCCTAACCACCCTTCTTGCAGGAGTGGGCTAGAAGGTGAGGCAACTACCCCTTGGCTCAATCAAGACAGGAATAGCTTGCACACTCCCCTAAATCCCCTCAAGCCTTGATGGGAGCCAGTCAAAGCACACACAGATTCCCCTATGGGTTTTCTGTGGTTCCCCCCTCACTGACCAGTGCCCACTTGCTTTATAGGGCAAAAGACAAAGAAGGCATCTTGTCAACATTAAGCTCATAGGTTAACTTTAGCAATATCATCTTTCTGCACAAGCGTAGTAAATATCACATGATATCACCCTTTATCTCACTGGTGCAGCATCAGTAGGACTATCACTATGATTCTAAGGATCGTTGGGGCTATTCTGGAAGTTATTATCTAATACCCGGAAACTAGATATTGCCATTTCCATGGATCTGGAGAAACTGAATTCTAAAAAAAGGATAACTTACAATGATGACAAGTAATAAAGATAAAAAACCCCCAAAACTGAAAGAATTAGGATCTTTGATCGGTGTGATCATCAACCACAATTCCAGAGGCCTAAAGATGAGACATTCTACTCACCTAATAGAGCAGTAAAGGATTCAATACAGAATAAGACATATTTTTTTGGACATGGACAATGTGGAATTGTTTTTGTTTGACTACAGAAATTTGTAATAGAAACTTTGTTTTTCTTTCATTCCCAATGGGATGGTGGAGTGGGGACAGTAGGATTTTTTTGATTGAAAAAAATTAAAATCCAACTCTTAAGAAGTTGCCTGTTACTAGACTCTACTATTGAAAAGACACAGGGCCATACAATCCAGAGTTGCCTATTATGGGTTCGATGATGTAAGCTGCTCCCTCTAAGAAGACGGAAGAGCATAGAAAGCTTCCTAAGATTAGGTTGCTAAATGGAAATGATACATAAAAATCACATTTGCCTACGTCTCTCTGGGATTAGTGACTTTCACAAACAGGTGATGATTATTCCAGAGACTGAGGCATACAGTTCCATTCTGGGCCCAGAAATTCTGCCTCAATTTTGACTTAATGGATCCCTACTTATTTTTGCCTGGTTGATTGATGGTTCCATCCAGTAGGAGAGGGGCATACGAGAGTTGACTTCAGTAGCCACTAATCAGGTAACAGGGGGTACCCTAGTGAATGGGGGGTCCTGACAAATCCTTTCAGTGGGCACAGCTCCAAATTGCAAGACTGGCATGGGAGTACCTTTAGGAATGGTGCAGAGAAGATCTTCATCTACACTAATTACTGGACACTGGCTGTGGGTTTTTCCAAGAGGTCTGGGCCCTTGATTGCATAGGACTAGACAATCAAAAGCTCTTCCCTTTGAGGTCAGAACCATAGAGGAATTTTGCCAATTCCTCCCACTACCATACAGTTGTGTTATGGGCATGTCAATATTTATCAGAGATATCATATGATCACAACCAGGTTGGAGCCATTATAAAAACAGCAGAGTTTCAGTGTTTAGGACCAATTTGGACACTGGAGTGGTTGTTCTGGACATAGGAATTTATGGTTCCCCTAAAGACAAGGCAGTTATTCTTGCCCACCTGGGCTCCTTGTGACAGTCAGAGTACCCATTTAATCCAAGTGGTCTTCCACCTGTCCCCAAATGGCAAAAAAGTACTGTCCCATCTTAAGGCAAGAGGTTTATCTCTGCTAATCAGCAGCTGCATTATTATGAATCTAACTCTTTAGGTGAGGTATCTAACCTTTCAGGAGCCATGTCTGTGTTAATGATAGACTGTTTCAGTGGTTTCTGGGATCCAATTGGACATAGTTCTGGCTGATTCTTTCTGGCTCTTCTTTATTCCTTCTCCAGTGTGGATATGGCTTGGCTCAAGGTCCTTTCCTTCTCAGATTGGTATACCCTGGAGAAGTAGCACAGATCCACCTTAACTGGTGGCCTTCCATTCATCTGGGATCATTCAGGGACTAGGGAGCCAAAAGATGATATTTTAGGGAAGTGTTTTGCTTTCTAATATATAGGAAAAGTGAACCTGTCACTATGTAACTATGGTTTGTATTTACTTGGAGGAAAGGGAGTCCCTTAGCTTGCTTGGCAGTAATTCTGAGTCATTGGTTAGGGAGAAACCTTGTTTAGCCCCTGTGGAAGAAAGGGATAGTTCCTACCCCCAACAGAGGACCTTAAGGGGTCAAATATTTTGCATTATTCCTCTGATGTAGCTCTCATAGAAGTTTTGAGAGGTGGCAGTACAGAGAGAACCTCAGTAACAACTTAGATGTTTGAATGCAAGGATCCTTCAATACATGCAAGAGACTTAAAACCTTTTAGCCATTTGACTATAGACTATCCTGATGTGTGATGAAATGCTGACTGGATTGTTCATATTATGACCCTGATGTTCCTGAAGTTAATCCTGCTCATTGTCAACATCTTACATAATGAGAGGAAATTTTCAACTCTGGTGGAGGTGTCATCCTCTGTCACGTGGCTCTGATGTTCCTAGCTTTTCTCTAATCCACCTTCACAAACTTGAATCAGGAAACTCACTGTGGACTTCAAAGAGCCGGCATCACCCACCACGTGGACTGGAACAGAAAGCCTTTCTTCTTCCCAGGGTGTCATTGACTTGTTACAAAAATGGCTTCTGAGAGGTCAAGTACCTCACCCAGATAGTCAGATTCATAATTGTTGAGACTTGAGAACTGGCACTTCCAAAGAAGGAAGGAAAATCCTAGAATCTCTGATTTTTGTTTTCCACATTTTTTTCTTTTTTTCCCTTCTCTCATCATAGTGACTCATGGGGAATGGAAATGTTACTTTATCCTTTTCCTAGCTTCCTGGGGGTTCTGGAGGGGTTCTGGAGAATAGGCTTGGTGTTTGCAGGGTTAGTATTCTTTGGTGGCCAGTTTGGATAATGTAGGCTCTGTGGAGAAGGGTATCTCTGTGCATACTTCAGAGTAACTGACAAGACTGGAGGCTTAGCCTGCCTGAGGCACTACCAAATGCCCTACCTGATTTGTAATTGAGATAGTACACTCTGCTAATTAAACTCTCTTGTTGGTTAATTAACATAATCTCATGCTGTCCTTTTGTAGGCTGAAAGGCAGCACTCCAGCCCCACAACCAAAGGGCCCTATTTGGGCGCCAATATCACAGATAAAATTTTAATGATAGCACAATATTCAACAAAAGTCCTGATCTGAAGTCTCATTGATTCAACAAATTCACAAAGTCTGGTGGAGCTTGTACTTTGAGTTTGAAGGCTATGGCCCTGTACACATGAACACCTTCTTTACTTCCTTTCCATGATCTTCAGGTAAGTGCCATTTGGAGATTTAGATCTTCTGTGGGAAGCTCTTAAGTTTTTTTATTTTAGTTTTGCTATGTCTGATAATCTGTGTGGCAATAATGCTGGTTTTCTGTGTTCTCTCATGTGCAACATTTGACAGAGACAGGTAAGTCCAGATTATGAACATATTTCATATTACCGTAGATTGCATGTTGCAGTCTAGTGTCAACCTGAGTCCCTTGCACAGAGTTGTTCTGTTTGGTGCTGCAGAATGCTTTTACTCACGCACACCAGAGATTATGATGACAACACTATAGTATCTATAGCTCAAATATAGGACAATCTCTTGGACAACTCAAATATTAAACTTCTTCATTGAACAATTTGGTGTAGTGAAACACTGCCTTTTTGTAGGCTTTAGGGAAGACAGTGCAACAACTGTGGTACCCCCAGTGTCTTATGGTATACCCACAAAGTAATACACATGAAGCTCACAGGTATTACACACTTAATATATGCAAGACACTATGCTAGTATATATTATTAATATACTGCATCATAATATAATTTTTTTGCTACTAGGTCATTTTATTCAATCATATCTGACTTTCTGTGACCTCATTTGAGGTTTTCTTGGCAGAGATACTGGAGTGGTTTTCCCATTTCCTTCTCCAGCTCATTTTATAGATGAGGAACTGAGGCAAACAAGGGTTAAGTGATTTGCACAGGATCACACAGCTAGCAAGTGTCTGAAGCCAGATTTGAACTCAGGAAGACAAATCTTCCTGACTCCAGGCCTAGTACTCTATCCACTGTGTCACCTGGGTGCTATGATATGATATGATATGAAATAACTATATTTCACCAGAACTATGCCAGCAAATTCAGAAAGGTAGGACTCAAGCTAGAAACTCTTCAATTAAAGTTTCCGTGATGAATTATAAGTCTGTCATCTGAGGATCAGCCTAGATGAATTCAAAGTAGGTCATCATTAGAGAATTGGCCACCACTTACAGTATTTACTCTATAGAAATTTGTAAAATGTTCTGGAGAAAGTTGTGAGCTAGTCAGGTGGAAGGAAGGAGTACACATAGGGTCGAAATAAAAAATCATTCAATATCTAAATAGAGAAATAATTTTCATTACATTTATTTAGCTAGTTTGTTCAGTTAATGTTCAATTAAATGTTCAATTAAATGTTTAGGTTACTTCCATTTTTCTCTATTACGAAGCATCTACAAATTTCTTTACAATTATTTTTCCTCCTTTATAAAATGTTTGGGCTGTATTCATAGTATTGAGATTTGGAGTCAATTTATAAACTCGTTGCATGCTCTCCAATCTCCCAGATTGCCCTCCAAAAAGATTGCACCCATTTGCAAATCATCAGCATTATATGAGTGTATGGTTTCTCCACCATGCCACCATGAGTTTTGTCATTTCATTTTCTTCCTCCAATTTGATGGAGTAAGGTGGTACTGGAAAGTTGTTTTCATTTTAAGATTGACTGCTTTTCAAATGTTCCTTAAAATTTGCGTTTCTTTGTAAGTTATCCATTAATATCCTTTGATTACTAGAAAGTGGATATTGCCCTTAAAATCTTTTATCAATTGCTGTAAATTGGGGATATTGGGGTTTTTATTTCTCATATACTTTTATGCAAATTTTCCCCAATCTGTTATTTTCTTATTTTTATTTTGGTTGTAGTTTTTATTATAATGTAATTTTGAAAATTTTGTATAATCACATATACTTTACTCCAGTAATGTGTTCTCTGTGCAAGAATTTATCTTCCCATCATAAACATGTCATATTTAGCCAAAGCAATTCTTCAGATGAAAGTATATAATTGTGTGATTGTTCTTGTTGATAAAACACTAACTAGTAACCTGATTCTTCTTCTCTCTTTCTTTTTTTTTTTTAAATCTGGACTTTCTCATCAGAGCAACCTTTGTGTCCCAATTATTATCAGGTCATTTATGCCACCTGCCACAAGAGTTTTCCTGAGGGGGCTCCCTGCTTACCAGGCTGCCTCTGATATAAGCCTGTTCTGTTCAAATTTCTTTGAAGACGATTATAAATATTCTGTTTAACCTAGAAAAGATGCCTCCTTGGGGGTTAGTCACGTTAATAGAGTTTGTGAATTGGTGAAGAGGAAAGAAGCTCAGATCATCCCCCTGGGCCATGACGTCCACTTTTCTGGCAGTCTAACAGTTGTCACCTTTGACAACTAAGCTGCAGTGTCCAGTGATATTGAAAATGGGTAAAGAAAAGCTCTGGACTCCAAAATACCTTAGGGAAACATAAGGTGTCTCAAGTCCTGCCTTCTAAAAGTAGCCAGAGGCCAACCATGTGGCCTGGTGGATAAATGATTTGATCTTTGCATGCTAATGCATATTTTTACCTTAAAACAAACCAGCCTATTTACCTCAGTGGTAGTGAGGATGTGTTTTATTGCTACACAAAGACTAGAGGACACATTAATTTCTATTCTTTTTGCTTCAGGGCCCTGTGAATTAAGAGGGCTAAGAAAAGTACCCAAATCCATAGTGCATTCACTCTCCTTTCTCTCTCTCCCCCTTTTGCCCGCCCCATCCTACATTCCCTCCAGCCAAGAGGAGCTGGAAGGTGGAGTCAGAGGGGGAAGTAGACTGGAAGGGCAGCCGGGGAGCAAAGACCTGAAAGGAGGAGGAGGCGGTGTCGGGAAAGAGGAGGGGGAGGTTTCTCCGTCTCTATGGAAACCAGAGCAGCAACAAACCGGAGCCTGTAACAGGATGCAGGCGAAGGTGGCGGCGGTGTCCTCCGAGGCTGAAAATGGAGATGGCGAGGAAGGGCCAAACCCTAGGCTTCAGCTGCTGGGCAACTACGTGATTCGGTGCCTGCGGCCCGCGGCAGGCGCCTGGAAGCGCTGCGCAGGCACAGCCGAATCAGGGCGCTTGCTCCAGGCCTTCCTGGCGGGCAGCTCCCCCCAGGAGCCAATGCTGATGGTGCGGCCAGGGGGAGGAGGGCTGCACCTGAGCTCGGGGCCTGGCCCCAATCAGCCTCGCGCCAAAGCACTGTTCTTCCTGCTCGGGTCCCCTGGTCCCCCGGGGCTCTTGGACCCCAGAGCCTCAGTGTTCTGCGGGGAGCTGGGCCCGGCACCGTTGGAGCATCTGGCCACGCTGGTGGCTGAGGTGAGGGCGCTCAACTCTCGGGCAGAGCCCGGGTGGAGCACGTGGGAAGGGAACCTCTGGATTGCCTGGCCGGAGGGTGGAAGGCGTGGTTACAATGGGGCGGAGGAGGCATAGCTAGAAGCCTGGGGATTATAAATCATAGGTTTCCACAGAATTCAGCTTTAGGGATCATTTGATCCTGCAGAGAAAAGGTAGAAAAGATGAACAGAAGTTGCAAAGAGGAAAATTTAGGCTTGAAAGAGAAAACTGTGCATTGGAGTGGGGGTGGGGGAGTTGCTCTTCCACGGGAGCGCTTTATAAATTAGGGCTGGAATAGTCACTTGAGGTGCACACTCTGAGTGAGCCAGCAGAGGGTGTGCTGAACTCCAGCTGCTCCAGCTCCGTCCCGTTCTAAGTTTCCTTTCAGGCTTTTTCTGCAAATGCGGATGGGACCTGCCTTTTCCTCTCCTAGTCTAGTTCCATCCCATTCTAATCTAGTCTAAGTGCCATGAATCTCCCTGACAGTATTTCATAATTCATTTTGCCCATGTTTGCTCCTATCCCACTGAATTTTAAATCACCTTCCCAACTTTCCATCAGTGTCTCTCTTCCTGCACATTCAGACTATTCTAGGCCAGTTCAAAGATTTAGAATCCAGATTAAAATGTAACAAGCCAGGGGCAGCTACTGGTGCAGTGAGTAGAGCACTGGCCCTGGAGTCAAGAGGAGCTGAGTTCAAATTAGGCCTCAGTCAGTTGACACACTTACTGGCTGTGTGACTTTGGGCAAGTCACTTAACCCCAATTGCCGTGCCCTCCCCACTCCAAAAAAAAATGTAATGAGACATTTGTGGATCATAAAATGCAATGTTTAAAAAACTGTACTTGTGGCAAAATTTTTAAAATTCTGATCATTCACTAAAGCAATTTGTTAAAACGCGAAGAGCATCAGTTCTCCATAAACTGGGCTTTCTATGTCTCAGACAGAAAGGAAGACAAACTAAAAATCCAAGCCCTAGTCCCTGGGACCAACCAAATTCCACCCAGTCTGCCTTGTCTCCTTAAAGAGAAATCAGCACATGTGTTACAGCTACCACAGAGACAATCCCATTTTCCCCTGGATTATCTGGAAGATAGAGTAAATTTGTGAGGTATTTTGGTCACCAAAACACTGTTACTCCATTTCATGATTTTATTGGGCGGGGGGGGGGGGGGGGGGGGGGGGGGGGGGGGAGGGAAGAATCAGGATCCTGCCCTCTTCATTGACACTTCTCCTTTCCACAAAAACAAATTGTGTCCTAGTCGCCTAAACATTCCCACAAAGCATTTCCATTGGCTTAATAAAATACATCACAAATATTAGATTAATGCAATAAAGTTCCCTGAAGCAAGCCTACAAGTTTTAGATGTATAATAACTCAGAAGCCAATAGATACTTTTAATAAACCTCTCTCCAGCCCTTCTAACTAAGCATATCACTGACTATATATACATATACATATGCATATACTATATATACATATGTGTGTATATATATGTATATGTATATAATATCCCAGAAGTCTTAATGCAGTTTAAAACCAATAATTCAGCAGTGAGCAACACTCCCTCATGTCTTTTTTTTTGGAGGGGAGAAGGCAGGGAAATTGGGGTTAAGTGACTTGCCCAAGGTCACACAGCTAGTAAGTGTGTCAAGTGTCTGAGGCCAGATTTGAACTCAGGTCCTCCTGACTCCAGGGCCAGTGCTCTACTCACTGGGCCACCTAGCTGCCCCCACTCCCTCATGTCTTAAAGCAAGCATAAAAACATAAATATATATGTATTATGGCCATACATATATATGTATATCCACATGGGTCCTCTAAATGTATAGATATACACTTGCAAGTGTTTTGGCTAGATAGTTCTAGAACCTAGTCCACTTCTCTTCAGGGGATATTTCAATATCTGCCTTGTGGGGAAGAGAAAAGGGGCCATGAATGCTTCAAGATGGAAATCAGACTATATTTATCTCTGTTCTTCCCCTCCCACACATTGTTGTTGGTCTAGTGTCACCATAGATTCAGAACAAAAGATGGTTTCCTCGTTGCTTTTAAGAAAGACAAAATAGTCCTTAGCTTACACTAGTGAGTGTAACTTGTTTCCACCAAACATTGATTTTTTAAAAAGATCATCATAAATAATGAATCGTGTTAAACCCATTTATCTAATGAAACTGAAATAGAAAATGGTCTAGAGATCAGAAAATACACAAAAATTAATAAGCCCTTTAGCTGGGAGTAAGATGAAACCTCATCCCAGACAAAAAGAGAGGTCCTGATCCCACCCAAGGGAAAATTTCTGAAGGCTCTGGGGAGGCAAGCTAGAGGTCACAGAGATACCCTGAGGAGCTTCTTTTATGTGCCTGCAGATTCCAGTCTTTCTCTCCATGTCTGTCACAAAGAAACTCTTAAACTAAATGTTTCTTTTCCATGCAGGATTGTACTACCTATACCCCTTACAAAGATACGCAGCAGCATCTTAGCATTCTCTATGGTAATCCAGTCGTGTCTCCTTGCACATGCAGTATGCAAAATGACCCAGGTTTGATTGAAAGCCCAGTTATATAAGCAGCCCTCTGCTTCCCCAAAGGCAGCTTCTTTAAACCCAACACTATTTGGACAACATGTTTTCCTTTCATATTATTGTTTTTAGCTTCTCTTCTTCCAGATTGTCTTTTACTTCTCTGTATTTGCATTCACCATCCTTTCTTTTGTTTCTTTAGTGAAACTTGGCTCCATGGATTCAAGTTTTTTTTTTCTATTCTGCACATTATTTCTACTTTTTAGGTCATAAATTTTGATATTACAATTTTTAGTTCTCATTTCAGCCAATCAGGGACATCATGTTGTGGTCCCATGCTCTTTTTAAAATCCACAGGGCCTCCTGCCTTATCTGGCATTGAAGTTTCCTTTGTTTTGCAATATTTATTCATACAAGCTTGATCTCGTTCAATAGATCAGGAGTTTCCTTCTGTTTTTAATGTCTTCTCTTTTGGTATATCTGCTTGTACTCAAGGTCTTTGAGTTTTCTTCCTCCTGAGATCTGTTTCCGTCTTTTTCCCCTTATTACCCCCTGTTGCTCACTTTTTGACTCCTTTCCCTCTGACGTAGTTTTCCTGGGGTCTGGATCTCTAAGTCTCCCAGCCTTTTCCTTCACTGGATAATTCACAGTTCATCAGCCTGGGTCTCTGCCCCAGCTGGCCTTTGCAGAGAACTGGCCCAGGTGGAAACAAGGCTCTTTCCCTAAGGCTTGTTCAAGTGTCATACAGCTCCTCCCCTCCTCCCCACACATACAAAGTCTTGACCTATTCCCCCCGTTCCTTAGTTCTCTGGCCATGAACTAATTCCCAACTCTTGCTCAATCAGTATCCTCTCCCCCACCACTCACAACTCTCAAAACATAGCACTAACCAAAAGAACCCACAGGCTTGCAACAGAAAGCAACCACATATCCTGACCCCTCTTCTATCTTTCCATTGCCATGGAGATCAGGCTTCAAAATTTGCAGAAATTTCCTGAGGTTGCAATCCCCAACATGACAGGGGAGTGAAGGAACAGAGATAGTGGGACAGAACATGTGTCTGAGGTTGTAATAGAACTCAGCTCTACACCTTGACCCCAGCCTTCTCCCAATAAAATAGATTTAAACTCCAAATGGCAGAAATTTGCCCAGGCTAGGATAGTTAACAGTCAACCCAACACTATGAAATCAGGAGAGGGGGGTGGCAGGGAGTAGAATTTTCTTGTTAGTGTAGTATTCTCCTTGCTGGCTTTCAAACATTTCAGTCACCTTCCCTTAGGTGAAGGAAAATTCCTGCACCCTGGTTCCAACTCTATAAATGACCTCTTGGGAGTCTATGCCTGTTTCTTCAACCAATGAACACTTATTGGGTATTTATTCTGTACAATGTAGAAGGCCACTCTTTACAAATTTATAATCTAGTTCAAAAGATCTGAAAATTTAAATAACAACAGCAATATTTTTGATGAGTGTCAAATGTCCAGTAGAGAAAATAGTAAGGAAGAGAAGAAAAACATAGATTCCTGGGGCCTGGAGTAGTTGAGAAATGAAAATGATATTTGAACTGGGATCTGAACAGGCTAATTTAGCTAAAGAGCCACTCTTTTTCAGCTTCTTGCAATATGGCTTCAACCCCTTCATCACTCTACTAAAACACTCTTCTCTCACAGGATACCAGTGATGACCTAAGCACCAAATCCAATATTTTTTTCAGTTGTCATTGTCCTTGAGCTCTCTGAAGCATTTGACACTGTTGATCATTCTCTGTTTCTGGATAATCTCTCCTCTCTTGGTCCTGGCTGTCCTACCTTACTGCTTCTTTATCTTATTTTCTGGCCCTTTGTCCTCTTCATAACCCTTTAAAGTAGAAAATTCTCCAAGATTTTGTCCTCAGCTTGCTTCTGTCTCTACCCTCTCCCATGGTAATCATTCTGATGTGTTTATTTATCATCTTTATATAGATGACTCCAAACCCTGCGTTTCAAATTACCTTCAGGGCATCATAGACTGGATGTTCCACCTCAAACTCAGCATATACAAACCTGAGTACATTCTTCTTCTGACTTAACAATTTCTGCCAGTTGTCTTTATACCATCAGTGTTATTTTGAACTCTTCCATATCCTTTGCCTCTCATGTCCAATTGGTTATCAGAGCAATATCTCTGTAATCTGTTCCTTGCACTTTATTACCATGCCATTACACTTGTATAGGCCTTCATTATCACTGGCCTGAACTATTAAATTGGTCTCTCAGCAGATCTATTCCCTTCCTCTCTCTCTTTTCCCTCTAATCTATTCTTTACACTATTTTATATCCTTCACCAGTTTTTTTTCTTATTTTGAGATATGGTCATAGCATTATTCAGAATTGTGGACTGGAGTAAAGCTGAGCTTTTGGATATTATGTATAGAGATGTATGTGCTTTGTTTGCCATGCTTAATATATCTGCCTCATTTGTTCTATACATGTTACAGGTAGTGATGCCTGTCTTGACCAATGAGAAGAATCATCAAGACTGGCCAAATGCCATATATCAGGATGTTAGACAACACATTCACAACCTACAGAGTGACCTCATTGTCCTCCTGGGGCAAGTAAACGGGAAAACATTGTTGCCTCTTCCAGTAGGCTCAGAAAACATGGAATTTGTGGAATATGAAAATGAGAAAGAGTAAGTAATTGTACTTTAGTTAGTTTTGGCCTCTGAGATATAGTAGATAGTGGCTTTGGTTTCTCCCATGATGTTCTTTAGCTCTTTGATAAAGTCTTAGGATTGAAAGGAAGGAACCTTAGAGATCATCTGATACAACTTTCTTCCACCCCCACCTGATCCAGGAATTCCTTCTGTAGCATGCTTGGCAGGGAATTACCTAGTCTTCGCCTGGCTTGAGGTCATTATCTCTTAAAGCATCCCATTACATTGTTGTACAGAGTGTTCCTAAAGTCTGGACACATGGGCAAAAATGCATATTTTCAAGAAATGAAATGAATGAAATTTTCAACCACATTTTATTTAATTGGAATATTAACAAATAACATCTGCAATATGATTTCCATCATTTGTGATGCAAAGTTTGATGTGCTTTGCAAGATTCACGTGAACTCGATGCAATAACTCCACATTGTCATATAGCTCTAATTGCTGGAAAATTCTGCTTAATGTTAACTGGAAATATAACCTCCCTTTAAATTCCAGCCATTGGCCTTTGTTCTAGCCTCTAGAACTACACAGAACACATGTATTTTTCTTTCACATGGCATCTACATGTTTAAAAATAGCTCTTATATCTTCATGCCTCCCTAAGTCTCCTCTTGCCCAGTCACTATAGAACAGGTTGCAACTCATTTATCAATGAATCTTTTTGTACTTGGGTATCTGTATTTTGGAAAGAATTGAAGGATGCATAAACACAAAACCCAAACACATGCTGATAATTTCATTAAGGCTTGACCAGAAACTTTGTGTAATAGGAGTCCAGGATATGGAATTGGATAGCATTAGATATCACATCATTCAATTTCATAGACATTTTAACCACATTATCAGAGTCAGTTAATAAGCATTTGTTAATCACCTACTGTGTGCCAGGAATTGTGCTAAGCACTAAGGATTCAAAGGCAAAAGATCGTTTCAGCTCTCAAGGAGCTCACAATATAATGAGGGAGGCAATGTAAAAGCAATTATGAAATAAGATTTGCACAGGATAAATTGGAAATAACAAAGGAAAGGCACTAGAATTAAGGATGAGCAGGAAAGGCTTCCTGTAGGAGGTAGAATTTTGGCTGGGACTTGAAGGAACCCAAGGAAACCATTCTAAGCAAGGTGGTCAGCCAGATAAAAATTCCAGGAGCTGAGAGATAAAGAGAGCATGGAGTGACACTGAATGTGTGATTGTGTCACTGAATCAAAGAGTACATGATAGGTAGTAAGGTAAAAGAAGAATGGAAAGGTATGGAGAGGGGCGGGTTGTGAAGGGTTTCAAGTACCAAAAAGAAGATTTTATTTTTGATCCTGAAGGTGAAAGGGAGTCACTGGAGTTGATTGAATAGGGTAGTGACATCGTTAGATGGCTAGACTTTTGCTTTAGGAAGATCAGTTTGAAGGTGAATGGAGAATGGACTAGAGTGGGAAGAGCCTTGTGTCAGGGAGACTAAATAGTAGGCTATTGCAATAGTCCAGGTGAGAGATGATGCAAACCTGCAGCAGGGTAGGAACAGTGGCAGGGGAGAAAAGGAGGTATATATAAGATATGAGTGTGAAACTGAAAGGACTTAGCAACAGAATGGGGCATGAGAGAGAGCGAGAATTTCAGGATGACATCACGTTTTGGGTACCTGGGTGATTTGGGAGGATGGTGGTACCCTAGACATAATAAGGAAAATGTGAAGTGGGGGAAGCTTTGAGGGGAAGTTGAGTTTTGAATATGTTGAGCTTAAGATATCTATGTTGAGTTTAAGATATTTATGGGGCATCCAGTTTGAGATGTCTAATAGTCAATTGAAGATACAAATCTGGAGGTTAGGAGAGAGGTTTGGGCAGGATAAGTAGAACTAAGAATCAGTCACCTTTGCAGCTATGTGTTGGATGGGTTGAAATGGAGAAATGTTTGAGGCAGGGACATCAGTTAGGGAGGCTGTTGTAATGACCTAGGCAAGAGGTGATGAGGACCTGAACAAAGGTGGTAGTTATATGAGTAGAGGAAGGGGTTTGTAAGGGTTTGTAAAGAGATGTTGTGAAGAGAGAAATAGCAAGATTCGGCAGCAGATTGGATATGTTGGACAAGGGAGAATGAGAAGTCAAGAATGCTACCAATGTTATGAATCTGGGAGATCAGAAGAATATTGGCATCTTTCACAGAAATAGAGAAAGAGGTGACTTTGGAAGAAAAGCTTTGGAAGAAAATTCACCGAGAGAGAATATAGAAAGAAGAGTAAGAGGCCTGGGAGAGAGTCTTGGGAAATATTCACAATTAGGGGCCATGATATGGATGATGAATCAGCAAAGAAGCCTGAGAAATAGCAAGTAGGTAGAAAACCAGGATGAAGCAGGATTGCAAAAGCCCAGAGAGGAGAGAGTGTCCAGGAGGAGAAGATAGTCAACAGTGTAAGGCATAGCAATTATCAAAAAAGGTAATAATTGTGAAAGTACTTAGTGCCTGGCATATGGTAGGTGCTAAATAAATGCTTATTCCCTTCCCTCCCCAGATCGTTGCAGAAGGAGAACTAAAAAGAATATAATATTTGACATTTAAGAGATTCATCAGTAGATGAAGAGAGGGAAGGGAGACATTACAGACACAGGGAACAGTTAAGGAATGTTACAGAAGCAGGAAAAGATCAAGGTATAATCTGGAGAAAGCATTGTCCATTTTGCCTGAAGAGTAAAGTATACATAGGGCAGTGGTAAGAAATAAGTGCAAGAGAATCTCATGACATCAAAAGCCCAGGTATCCTCTCAGGGATTTTATCCTTCTGTTGGCTCATAGTTGGCATTCTCTCTTATATGGAGCCTGACTTTCCATATGCACGGTACCATAGAAGGAAGTTTTAGTGAAATGGACAGGGAATAAAAAGGAAGCAAAATAGAAATATAGAATTAGTGAGCATTAGTCCCAAAGCTATATGCAGATCCTCAGAATCATTTACTCCTCAATATAAAGCCTCCCCTAGTTCCTCACAAGTCCTGGCTTGGTTTATAACTGCCAACTTCTTTAAGGAGGAGGTAAGACACAGGTAGGATTTTTTTTCCCTCTTTTTGCCATTACTTGTGGTTTCCATAGCATGGCCATGGAATTCCCAGTTTCTCAGACCAGGCCATTTAGTCTATAGATTCCCCTAATCTTTTTCTATCATTTATAGTAGATATCAGAATTTCAGATTTGGAAGGTACCACAGTGAGCTATACCTGGAGAAGAAACCTTTTGACCACATACCGAACAAGTCATGGGAGGCTAGAACTGAGACCCTCTTCTTCTCCTAGGGGCAGAGCCACATAACTATTGTTTGTTCCTGAAACTCTTACTGACTCAGAGCACAGGCTAGGCTTCAGGACTGCTCCTTTCCCTGAAACAATACCCTGAGGCATAGGTCCCCTCCTCAGGCGGCCTTGGGTCTAAGCCCTGGAACTGGGTAGTTACAGCTGCCAGTTGGCACCTATTCCTACCCCTTGCACAAGGTCTAGCTCCCTCTCTTACTTCTTCTTGCCTAAGCGCACAGTCTGTCTTCTTTCAGTTCCTAAGAACTAGAATGTTCTCTAGGGTCAGAATCCCATCTTTAATGTCCATAGATCTGTTTCCCTTTGGTGATGTTGGCAGAAAAAAAATGATTTACTATGATTTTTTTCAACTCATACTGGCCTACTAACTCTTTCCCCATATATAATCTATCTCTAGCCCCTATTCAAGTAGTTCTTCATGTATGAAATGCATCCCTTTCTTGCCTCTATCTTATACAAATCCTAGCTCCCTTCAAAGCACAGGTCAGGTGCTGCTTCCTACATGAGTCCCTTCCTCATTCTCCCAGTTGTTAGTACTTTTCCTCTTGAAATCATTTCCTATTTATATATATACTGTATTCCTAGTAGAAAGCAATCTCAAGGAGAGAGGGTTTTGTTTTTGTCTTTTTATTTCTAATGTTTAGCAGTGTATTGTCCAAAGTAGGCACTTAATAAAATATTTGTTAAATTTGGCAAGTATTAAGTGCTTACAGCATACAAGCCACTGTGCTGAGTGCCACTGTCCATTCCCTTATGTATTATTGTATTAACTAGATAATCAAGTCCTGGAAAGCAGGGTCATATTTGAAAGGAGAGTGGCAAGAGAACATATAGGTTTGTATTTCTTTCCCTTAGTGCCTCACCTTGTATCCTGTGGGGGCTCACTTAAAAAATAAATCTTTACTTCCAAAATTAAATATGCTCAAACCAATTAAATATGCTCAAACAAAACAGGTTTTCCAGGGGTTATTTTTTTCTATTTACAGCTTGGATTCCATGGATAAGTCAATTGTCTATGTCATTGAGTCCACAGTTATCAAGTGGAGTCACCAGATCCAAATGGTGTTAAAGAGGGAGTCTTCAGAACCACTCTTAAAGGGGGAAAATCCCACACCCAAAGTGGAGGTGGAGTTCTGGAAGAGAAGGTAAATGTGGAAGACATACATATAAGGAAAAGAGACAGAACTATTGTCCATCGGGGTTGGTTAGCAAATCTGCATTGATACCTTTAATCAGCCTCCAGTATGGACAGGTTATGTCTTTAGTATATTTCTGTTGATTTATACCCATTTATGAAGAATACATGTTCTTCCCAGTGTTCAGGTTCTTTGAAACACTAAAATGAAAGTACTCTTCTTTCTCCAAGAAACAGCATTACCTCCTTGGGCAGTATCCTATGGCAGGTTCTTCAAAATTAGTTCCATTATATGCATATTTCAGAACTTTATTGGAACATTTTTATGCTGATGAAAATGTGATCCTCAGCTCTTCTTCTCCCTTCTACTAAGCATAGATGTCATTAATCCTATATGATCATGAATCCATCAGTCAATCAACAAGCATTTATTAAGCATGTACTGTGTGTGTCAGGCAACTGTGCTAGATTCCAGGGATACAGATATAATGAATGAAGCATTCTTACTCAAATAGAGCTTATATTCTAATAAGGAAGATAACAAGTAATATGTAAGTAAATATACAATAAATATAAAGAGAATAAGTACAAATAAATTCAAAAGATTAAATATAAGGTTGTTTGGGGGAAGAGCATTAAAAGTTGGGGGGCATTAGGAAAGGGTTCCTGTAGTTGTGCTTGATTTAATTTACTTCTTGAAGAGTACATTGTTTTTTGTGAGATGGAAGTGAGAAGAGACTGTACTGCAAGGATGGGGGATGGCCAAAGGTATGGAAAGGAGAGATCTGTGAATAGCAGAGAGAAGGTCACTTTGGCTAGATAACAGAGTGTGAGATAGGTAATAATGTTCAGTGAGGCTGGAAAGATGGGTTTGGGCTAGGTGGTGAAGGACTTTAAAAGGTAAACAATTTCTATTTTATCCTCAAGCCAACAGTGAGTTACTGGTGTTTGTTGAGTGGTTGAATGACATGGGTCTGTAAAAGGAAAAAAAAATCACTTTGGCAAGCATGTTAAAGATGAACTAGAATGGTTAAAGACTTGAGGCAAGGAGACCACTAAGAAAGCTGTTGTAGCAAGGAGAGTTGGTATGATAGAGATGCTGTGGAAGTAGAAAAGGCAAGATTCGGCAATGGATTAATGAGAGTGATGAGCCAAGGATAATTGGCAAGACGATGAACCCAGTAAACTAGAAGAATTGTGATACTTTCTTAGAAATAGGGATATTTGGAAGGAAGTGTGTTGAGGAAGAGGGAAGATAATCAGTTGAGATGTCTCCATGACAACCTGTTTGAAACATCAAATGTGCAATTGGTGATGCGGTATAGATTTGTGAATCATTTAGATAGATATAGCAGTAAAGCCCATAGGAACTGATGAAGTTACCTAAAGAGACAATAGAGAAGAGAATAAGGCTGAGAACAGAATCTTGGGATACAAACACAGTTAAGAGGTATGATATGAATGTTGAACCAGCAAAGGGAGAAGGAATGATGAGACTGGTAGGAGGAGAATCAGAAGAGAGTAATGTAAGGAAGAGAGAGTATCCACAAGGAGAGAGTAGTTGTGCAAGTAGCTATAGGAGAGTAGTTATACAAGTAAATATGAGACCAGGGAGAAATTAAGGGATGTTTGAATTGGAGACCCTGACTAGGTCATTTCCCACCGTAAGTAGAGCTCAGTGAGGCAGGTTCCAGCACAAAGTTGTTACCTAAAGAATCTTAATTTCTGCTCTTCCCCAACTTTCTCATTTCTCTTTTTCATCCTGTTTGGTATCTTTAGAGAAGTCCCTCAAATAGGTACTGTTACCTCCTGGAATTGCACCTCATACATCAAGTTCATTACACAGGATTTATTGTCACTGTTCTGTGAACCAGTGACTCTATTGCTTGTAGGAATGGATCATTCTCTTTGGGTAGGCATCGATATAGTTCTCTACAGAGTCATTTTTGTATCATCAGTGCCACTAATTTTTTAGTATTCATCTCTTTGAAATCTCCTCTCTGGTGTGGTGTTTTAGGTGTGATGATCTGGAATATATTTATAATCAGCTGAGAGCCATAAAAGTGAGGGGCATGGCTGCACTTCTAAACAGACTTCAGAGCAGCTACTTCCCAGCCTTCAAAGCCATGTTCAGAGATGTCATAGCAGGTGAGTTTCAGCAATAAATTTCACAAAAGTCTGGTACAAATGTCTGATTTAATGGTGAATTTAAATGACCAGCATTGTTCAGTGAAAAGACCGCTGAATTTGGCATCAGAGCCTTGCTTCAGTTTTGCCACTTTTGGCTTTTGTGACCTTAGAAAAGTAATGTCTTCTCTGTGAACCTCTTTCTTCACATTCAGAGTGAAAATGTTGGACTAGTTGATCCTATGATCCTGAACTCAATTTAGGCGGATTAAAGCTTATGTGATTGTTTATTCTTTTTTTAATTTATTTTTTATTTTTAGTTCACCACACTAAGTTCCGCAAGTTTCTGAGTTGAAAATTTTCTCCCCCTTCCTCTCCTCCCCCATCCCCAAGAAGGCATGTAATTTGCAAAACAGTCAAGTTGTAAAGAAGAATTATAACCAATGGAATGAATCATGCAAAAGAAGAAACAGAACCAAAAAGAAAAAAGAGAGCAAATAGTTTCCCTCAATCTGCATTCATCTGTTGCAGTTCTTTCTCTGGATGTGCATAGCTTTTTCCATCACTAATCTTTTGGAGCTATCTTAGAACCTTGTATTGCTGAGAAGAGCCAAGTATATCAAAGACATCACAAATACCATGTGTCTGTAATCGTGTATAATGTTTTGCTCCCCTCACTCAGCATCAGATCATGTAAGTCTTTTCAGATTATGAAGTCTGTTTGCTCCTCGTTTCTAATAGCACAATAGTATTCCATTAAATTCATATACCGCAACTTGTTTAACCATTCCCCAATTGATGGGCATCCCCTTGATTTTCAATTCTTTGCCACCACAAAAAGAGTTACTATAAATATTTTTGTACATACAGGTACATTTCCCACTTCTATGATCTTTGGGACACAGCTCTAGAAGTGGTAATGCTGGGTCAAAGGGTATGCACATTTTTATAGCCCTTTGAGTATAGTTCCAAATTATTCTCCAGTGACCTGATCAGTTCACAACTCCACCAACAATGTAACAGTGTTCCCATTTTCCCACATCATATCCAGCATTTATGATTTTCCTGTTTTGTCATGTTGGCCAATCTGACAGGAGAGATGTGGTACCTGAGAGTTGTTTTGATTTGCATTTCTCTAATCAATACTGATTTATAGCATTTTTTTCATATCCCTATAGATATCTTCCTCTGAAATTGGGTAATGACTTGTATTCCTATAAGGTTGACTCAGTTTCTTGTAGAGATGAGGCCTTTATCAGAGACACTGGTTTTAAAAATTCTTTCCCAATTTTCTGCTTCCCTCCTAATCTTATTTGCATTGGCTTTGTTTGTACAAAACTTTTCAGTTTAGTGTAATCAAAATTGTTCCGCTTTGCATTTCATAACACTCTATCTCTTGTTTGGTCAGAAATTCTTCCCTTCTCCATAAATCTGACAGGTAAACTATTCCTTGTTCTCTCAAATTGCTTATAGCATCTAAATACTAAGTACCTAAATTGTGAACACATTTTGACTTTATTTTGGTATAAGGTGTAAGATATTGGTCTATGCCCAGTTTCTGCCATACTATTTTCCAGTTTTCCCAGCAGTTTTTGTGAAATAGTGAATTCTTAACCCAGAAGCTGGACTCTTTTGGTTTATCAAATAGTAGATTGCTATAGTCATTGACTACTGTGTCTTGTAGTAGTTTTGATGACTGCTGCTTTATTATAGTTTAATATCTGGTATCACTAGGCCACCTTCCCTAGTATTTCTTTTCACTAATTCCTTTGATATTCTGGATCTTTTGTTCTTCCAGATTAATTTTGTTATTATTTTATCCATCTCAGTAAAATAATTTTTGGTAGTTTGATTGGTATAGCATTGAATAAGTAAATTAATTTAGGTAAAATTGTCATTTTTTATTATATTAGCTCTGCCTAACCATGAGCAACTGATATTTTTACATTTGTTTAGATCAGTGTTTTGTAATAGTGTTCATATAGGTCCTGGTCCTTGGCAGATAGATTCCCAAATATTTCATAGTGTCTACAGTAACTTTAAAATGGAATTTCTTTCTATCTCTTGCTGTTGGGCTTTGTTAGTAATATATAGGAATGCCAAGGGTTTGTGTGGGCTTATTTAATATCCTGCAACTTTGCTAAAGGTTTTTATTATTTCAAGTAGTTTTTTACTTGATTCTCTAGGATTCTCTAAGTAAATAGTCTCATCTGCAAAGAGTGATAAAGTTTCTTCTCTGCCTTCTCTAATTCCGTCAATATCTTTTTCTTCCCTTATTGCTAAAGCTAACATTTCTAGTACCAAATTGAATAATAGGGGTGATAATGGACATCCTTGTTTCACCCCAGATCTTATTGGGAATGTATCTAGCTTATGCCCATTACGTATAATGCTTGCTGATGGTTTTAGGTAGATGCTACTTATCATTTTAAGGAAGACTGCATTTATTCCTATGCTTTCTATCATTTTTAATAGAAATGGGTGTTGTATTTTGTCAAAAGCTTTTTCTGCATCTATTGAGATAATAATATGGTTTCTGCTAGGTTTGTTGTTGATGTGATCAGTTATGCTGATAGTTTTCCTAATATTGAACCAGCCTTGCATTCCTGGAATAAATCCTACCTGGTCATGGTGTATTATTCTTGTGATAAGTTGCTACAATCTTTTTGCTAATATTTTATTTAAATTTTTTGCATCTATATTCATGAGGGAAATTGGTCTGTAATTTTCTTTCTGTTTTGGCCCTTCCTGGTTTAGGAATTAGTACTATATTTGTATCATAAAAAGAATTTGGTAGGACTGCTTGGCCTATATTTCCAAATAGTCTACAAAGTATGGGATTTAATTCTCTAAATGTTTGATAGAATTCACATGTTAATCCATCTGGCCCTGGAGATTTTTTCCTAGGGAGTTCATTGATGGTTTGCTCAATTTCTTTTTCTGGGGTAGGATTATTTAGGTATTTTACTTCCTCTTCTGCTAGTCTGAGCAATTTATATTTTTGTAAATATTCATCTATTTCCCTAAGATTATCGAATTTATGGACATATAATTGGGCAAAATAATTCCCAATTATTGTTTCAATTTCCTCGTCATTGGAGATGAATTCATCCTTTTCATTTTTGATACTGGTAATTTGGTTTTCTTTTTTTAAATCAAATTGACCAAAGGTTTATTGATTTTATTACTTTTTTCATAAAACCAGCTTGTGGTTTAATTAATTAGTTTAATAGTTTTCTCAATTTAAATTTTGTTAATCTTTTCTTGGGTTTTCAGTATTTCTAATTTGGTATTTAATTGGGGATTTTCAATTTGTTCTTTTTCTAGCTTTTTTCAGTTGCATGCCCAATTATTCGTTATCTCCTTTTTCTCTATTTTATTCATGTAAGCATTCAGAGATATAAAACTTCTCTTCAGAACTGCTTTTGCTACATCCCATAAGTTTTGGTATATTGCCTCATTATTGTCATTCTCTTAGATGAAGTTATGGTTTCCATGATTTGTTCAGGATTATTTAGTTTCCAATTAATTCTCAGCCTATCTTTCCATGATCCTTTATTACAAATAATTTTTATTGCATGATGATCTGAAAAGGATATATTGACTATTTCTGCCTTTTTGCACTGGATTGTGAGGTTTTTATGCCCCAGTACATGGTCAGATTTTGTGTATGTGCCATGTACCACTGAGTAAAAAAACTGATTCCTTTTTATTCCCATTCAGTTTTCTCCAGAGGTCTATCATATCTACCTTTTCTAAAATTCTATTCACCTCCTTAACTTCTTTCTTGTTTATTTTGAGGTTACATTTACCAAGTTCAGAGAGGTGGAGGTCCCCTACTAGTATAGTTTTTCTGTCTATTTCTTCCTGTAACTCCCTTAACTTCTCCTCTAAGAATTTGTATGCTATACCACTTGGTGCATATGTTAAGTAATGCTATTGCTTCATCGTTGATGGTGCCTTTTAGCAGGATGTAGTGTCCTTCCTTATCTCTTTTAATTAGATCTATCTTTGCTTTTGCTTTGTCTGAGACTAGGATTGCTGCCCCTGTTTTTTTTTTTTACTTTTGCTGAAGCATAATGTATTCTACTCCAGCCCTTTACCTGTGTGTATCCCCCTGTTTCAAATGTATTTCTTGTAAGCAACATATTGTAGGTTTTGGTTTTTAATCCATTCTGCTATCCGCCTGTTTTATGGGAGAGTTCATCCCACTCACTTTCACAGTTATGATGACTATCTGTGTCTTTTTTTCCATCCCATTTACCCTCCTGTTTTTTTATGTTTTTATTTCTCCCATCTTTCTCCCCTCTTCAAGAGTTTTGCTTTTGATCACACCTCCCTCCATATTCCTTCCCATTGCCCCACCCCTTAACTTACCCTTTTCCCGTAGGTCAAGTTTGATTTCTATACTTTTCAGAGTATGTTATTCCCTCCTTGAACTAAATCTGATGAGAGTAAAGCTCAAACACTGCTCTTCTCCTTCCCTTCTTTCCCTCTAGTATAATGTTTTTGTACCTCTTCATGTGATGTAATTTACCCTCTTCTGCCTCCTCCTTACCTCTTCTTCCATTACAATCCCTTTTTATCCCTTAATTTAATTTTTTATCATCACATCAATTAATTTATACCCACACTCTCTCTCTATGTATATCCCTTTTAGATGTCACACTAACTATACCTTTCTCAAAATTAGCAAATATCATCCTCCCATATAGGGATGTAAACAGTTTGCCATTGTTGAATAACAAGGTTTTTTTTCTTTTTTATATTTTTCCCCCTGTTTATTTTTTTATGCCTCTTGAGTCTTCTGTTTGAAGACCAAATTTTCCATTGAGTCCTGACCTTTTCATCAGGAAGATCTGGAATTCCCCTATTTCATTGAATGTCCACCTCCTTGCCTGAAAGATAATGCTCAATTTTGCTGGCTGTAGTCCAAGCTCCTTTGTCTTTCATAATATATTCCAGTCCCTCCAATCTTTTAATGTAGAAGCTGCAAGGTCTTGTGTGATCCTCACTGTAATTCTGTGATATTTGAATTGTTTTTTATTTTTCTGCCTACTTGCAGTATTATCTCCTTGACCTGATAATTCTGGAATTTGGCTACAATATTCCTTGGAGTTTTCAATTTAGGATCTCTTTCATGGGGTGATCAGTAGCTTCTTTCAATGACTATTTTGCCCTCTGGTTCTAATGACCTCAGGGCAGTTTTCCTTGATGATTTCTTTGAAAATACTGTCCAGGCTCTTTTTTTCATCATGGCTTTCTAGTAAGCCAATAATCCTTAGATTATCTCTCCTGGATCTGTTTTCCAGGTCAGTTGTTTTTCCAATGACATATTTTACATTTTCTTCTATTTTTTTTGTTCTTTAGATTGTTTGACTGATTCTTGATGCCTCATAGAGTCCTCAGCTTCTAGTTGCCCAATTCTAATTTTTCACAAATTATTTTCTTCAGAAACCTTCTGCATCTCTTCTTCTATTTGGCCAATTTTAGTTTTCAAGGATTCATTTTTTCCTGTTAGATTCTGTAGTTTTCTTTTACCTCTCTAATTTGGCTTTTAAAATCCTCTTTGAGTTCTTCCAGCAATGCTTTTGGGGCTTGAAACCAGATCATATTCCCTTTTGAGGTTTTAGATGTGGGTATAGTGTCAATGCTGTCCTCTTCTGATTTCATATTTCAATCTTCTCTGTCCCTATAATATGATTCAATAATCTTTTTTTTTTTTACTTTTCTAGCTTGCCTCTTCATGGTAGTTGCTTTTTTCTGGCTTTTCAAGTGGTTTGTCCAAGGCTATATACTATATGCCTATGAAATGTGAGTTCAGGTAGAACCGGTAGGTTCTATCAAACCAAAAAAGATTTAAGTATAGGCCTTGTGATTGGCTGTGTCAGTTGTCAGATGGCTAGCCTAGATAATTAAGTTTGGTTAGGTTTATTACCAGATGATTAGCTACCAGGTTATTAATTGTGGGGATAAATAGAGTGGCAGAGTAATTCATAAAACAGCCTACTAAGGGCTATTCTATATTTGCAAAGTTTTTTGCTAAGGAAAATCAGCCTTTTTAATGAAGGAAACACAAAAATGAACTCTGCATTTAAAGAAATGGGTGTCAGGTGTCTATTTCAAGGCTTCCAAACCTAACCAAACTATGTGACTATTTGATTACCTCTTGCTTGATCTTAAAACAAAATCCTATCGGATTGTTTAAGAGATTAATTATGGTTTCAGTTTCAAATTTAAGGTTATAGCCAAATGAGTTTATCTAGGCAGAAGTGATCACGGATTATGCTTTTTAATCGCAGCCATAAAGATGGTATGGCCAAGCTTCCTGCATTTGCTGCTATCACCTTAGCCCTTGTGACACCTCCTATGACCCAAGGAGCATGAATAGCTCTTTCCTCCATCTTCTGTTATATCTTTTCATCCAGGATTGTTGACACATACTTAGGCCAATTGTCTAGAATGCTGCAAAAACTACAAATGTACAAGTGGGCTGCCACAGGCATACAGAATATATAGTAAAGCTTTGTCTAGTTTAAGAAAAAAATTCTTGTTTAGAAATCCTTCAGTTCTGACACCTCTTGCCAACCATGTAATTTTAGGCTATTCCCGAACCAAATCCTTCTTGAACCTTGACTCCTTGAGAAGTGTTCCTTCAATTTTTAGTATAAGGGAGTGTCCTTTTCAGACTCCAGCAATTTTGCTGATTGGAAAAGAGAAACACAAAGACACATTTGAGACTTACATATGAAAAATACTAAAACAAAAGTGACCTACAGGGCAATGCACCCACCTACTCAGGGCAAAAGGGCAAAGACTACCTCTGTACTTTATTTCCCAGCCTCCCATTTGCATAAGACCCATAGGAGAACTTTAATATTAAAAACTGAGGAATCTTAAACCCCCAGAACTATTTTGTGATCGTTGGGAAAATGTCCATTCTCTGCAAAGCCTACAAAGTTGAGGATTTGGTAAATATGCTGTGTGATATCTATAAGTTAGATTAAGATCTCTCATTGAGGAGGCCATGCCCTAAACCAGAATGTTGGATAAAAAAGACCTTAAGACTGTATATAATGAAAGAGATACTATGTTCATGTGTACAGACTTCTGCTGTCTGGAAGAACTGGTTGGCAAAAGGAGACTCTAACTTTCTTTTTTGCTACCTTCCGGGAAAGTGAAAACCCCTCAGAGCCTAGCCAGGGGAACAAAAATAGAAAAGTTTCTAAATTTATCTACCTATCTAAAGCTTCTAAAATTATCTACCCTTTTTTTTAAAAAAAAGCACATCACTACTCCAAATATATAGTATTATATATTATTATATAATATATAATATATATATAGTATTCTAAATATATAGTATTATATATTATTAATATATTTCATACATATACATATATATCTTTAGTATAGCATTTAGTATAATGCCTGGCATATGGTAAAAACCCTGTCTCTCATGATCAAGAAATCTAAGGAGAAACTAGAGTAAGTGCATTTTGCCAGTCCACATCCATACAAAGAAATATCCAGAAGCCTGTGGGTATTAGAGAAGGGGTCTAGACCAAAAAAAAAACCAGCCTATAAGCACAGCTCATAGAAGTCTTCTAGCTTAGGCATCCAGGGAAAGGCCAGTATATAATCTAAAGATGTGTAATTGGGGCAGGGAGTTGAGAGACAGATTCAGGATTTAGAAAAAGATACCTGGAGCATGCAGCTATGTTGATGTGATCTTAATTGATATTTGGGAGCCTGTGGGGCTAGGACAGGGAGGGCAGTAATCTGGCACAGTCTGCTCTGGTACAGACCACAGGTGGATGATCACTCTGTCAGAAACCAATGGCCCAACTATTCCTGGCATCCTTTACCAAGATCCTGAATGATACAGCTCAATACCAAAGAAGACCCAACTACTCCCTTCAGACGCATAGTGCCTGACTCTGACACTATAGTATCAAATCTGGTAGTAAGGATGGAAAAATAAGTAAAGAGAAATGATAAAGGACTATTTTGGTGGGAGGAAATAATTATAGGTAGAAACCTGTGATCAGAGAAAAAGGGCAAATAAGAGGAACAGTGAAAGTTAATCGCATCAAATACAGATGATTAGTGTAAAACACACTTCTCTCTCTACAGCATCTTTGTGAAGGTGTAAAATTGAAAACTCATTTTAATTCTATTTTGCTAAGACTTAATCAAACCAAATTTAATATTCCCCTTCAAGGTTCCATCCCCTTGTAAACTTCACCCACCATCTGTACCCCAAAGAAACTTGCCTAAAGGTCAAGATTTTGTCTTGACCTTTTGCCTTTTTGTCTACTTCCACCTTTTGGGTATATGTGGTATTCAAGGAGGACTAGCACCTTTGTTGTGAGGGCTCGCCAAGCCCTTTTCAGGGCTGCTCATCCTCCTTTGATGTCTACCTGTCACCCAGCTCTCATGTGTGGCTCTAAGAAGTTGTAGCATGTGCAGTGGTCAAACCATCTTGGCCAATGGGCTAAACCAGGTTGAGGATAATCAGTAGACCTCAAACCAGTTATTGAGTTTGGGGGATGTCTACCACAAGCATGTGAAGGCTTCTCTTGGTGGAATAGGTAAATGAGATTAATTTATTCCAATACCCATAAAGGTGGCTGAAGCAAGAGCTGTGAAGTGTGTAGAGCTTGGTCAGACATCACGGATGCCAAGATCATCCACTACATTTTTGGGCCATTGCCAGTTCTCTTGATTTTTGTCCTGCCACTGGGCTTCAGTGACTCTGGAAGAGACAGTGAGGCTCATGACTTTGTACAACTTTGCTTCAATTAAATCCAATTCACTTGAAAGTCAAAACATCACCCATAATGTCATTGGTCCTCTTTGAAAACAAAGGATGAACAACAACTTCCATCTTTGTAACTTCACTCATCTCCTACTTTCCAGAGAAACTTGGCCAACCTAAAAGGTCAAATCTTGTCAATTTGAACTATTGTTTAAGTGCATTTTGCCAGTCCACATCCATAGAGATTGTAGCAATTTCTTTTCACAAATATGTTGCTCAAAATTTTACTATAATTTTGTTAAAATACCCTGCCAGCCCTCACTCAGTGTCTTTGGTCATTGAGAGAGGCCATTGATCCCATTTATTGGTAATTGTTAGCCTTGCTAATAAATGGATCATGCTCAGAACTTTGTCTCTCAGAATTTCTCGTGACAAAGGAGACAGAAGTTAATCAGAGAGAAAAGTATATGAGCACATGATGAAGAGAAATACACAGTTGCCAATCATAACTGAATATGAATGAGATGACTCACCCATAAAATAGAGAAAAGTAACAGAATAGCTTAGAAAGCAGATACAACAACATTTCATTTATAAGAAATGTACTTAAAACAAAGATACACACATTGTTAAAATAAGGGGCTAGAAAAAAGTCTGTGATATTTCAGGTAAATAAAAAAAATCAGAGGTACTAATAGTGATCTCAAACAAGGCAACAATAAAAATAAACTTGATTAAAAATAAATAGAAAAACTGTATTATATTTAATGGGATCACAATGAATTAATATCAATACTTTATGTATATGTGTGTATACACATACAAGTACATGTACACAAATAACAGTCTCTCAAGAAAAAGCTTATCAGTGTATAGGAGGAAGACAACAGTGACACTCTAATAGTTAGAGACCTCAATGTATTTTTCTCATACCTAGACAAATCTAACCTAAAATAAACAAGACAGAAGTTAAGGACCTGAATAGAATTTTAGGAGTTAAATATACTGAATGAAAACAGAAAGGAATAAACATATGTATATACCTATTTCCTGGACCACAGTGTAATAAAATTATATTAAAATATGAAGTTTTATGTCTTCCTCCATCAGTATTCTAGCCTTGCTGAATTAAAAAATATTTATATCAAATTCCTAGTACCACATTCATTCTATAAATAGAGTATATATACACATAGTGTAGTGCCAATGTGATATTCACAGTGCCTATGGCAGCTATGAATATGCAGGCGTAGTTCTGAATTGCAAAATATAAGACTCTCTATATGGAAGACAGAATTAAAACATTTATTCAAACAACAGAAAGCCAAATCCCAGTACCAGAAAGCCAAGTCCATCATAGCAACAAAGAAATTTATACACATTAGCAATGCAGGGGGCACTGCCATCCCCAACCCTTCCTACAAAGGAACACCCTCAAGCAAAATCACTCATGCTAAGCTATTTTCTGACTGCCTCCTCACTCTCCAAGCTGCAACTCCCACTAGCTGTCCGTCTCCCAGCTCTGACTGCTCTTCTCAGCCCTCCTCCACCATTCCCGCTCCACCCTTCCCGCTCTATCCCTTCAGCAAGCTCTTCCCACCACAAGCTTCATGTGACTCAGGCTTCCATGTAACCCAGGCAGGTCATATGGGCCCATTAATGGATGGGAAAAATCTTCCCATTTACATTACCATTACACATACACACACATATCTAATATATAGGTTATATAAATGAACATATATAGGGTGTGTGTATGTGTGTGTGTGTGTATGTATGTGTGTATAATTTCATGGTAGTGCTTGATGGTTTTAAGAAACATGAAACCAGGAGCTCAGCAGAAATCTAGAAACCGTACTGTTTCCTTCCACTAGGGAGAGATTTTAAAAGTGATTTCAGTGAAATGTTCTCTCCTTGAGGGCTCTAGAATTAGACTCAGCAATATTTTTGCATTTTAATTGAGTATCTCAAACATTTATTTTTTAAATTCTGGATGAGTATTGCCTTTCTCTCCTCTGCCAGAGCACAGGGCTTAACTGTATGCATGTGTGCTCAGCAAGGAGGTGTGACTGTGTTTATGACTCTCCTTCTAGCTCTAAGAGAGGCCCAGGATATCTATGTGCACCTGAAGCCCCTACAGCGCCATGTGGAAAACATTGAGAATATGGAATTTAGTGAAGTGAAGCCACTAGTGGGACCTCTGCTTCACATAATCTGCTTGATTTGGGCCACATCCAAATACTACTGCTGCCCAGCATGGATCATTGTGTTACTGCAGGAGATGTATAATCTTTTCATTCAGCAGGTAGGTGATACCAATATCTCCAAAAACCTAGAAGCACTTAAGGGGTACAATGAGCCTGGAGTTGGGAAGACCAGAGTTAAAATCCAGCCTCACACACTTACTAGCTTGGTGACCCTGTGCTAGTCACTTAACTTCTTCTTCATCAGCTTCTTCAACTGTAAAAGGGGGTAATAATAGCACCTCCCACCTACAGTTATATCAGATGAGATATTTATAAAGCACTTAGCACAGTGCTTTTCATATGGTAGATACTTAATGAATAATTCATTTTCAGAGGCTGTTTGGGCAAAAACAAAATGTAGTGCATGGGGTAGTGTACATTATTAGGCAGGTGAAAATGTTTATGGCCCACAGACTTTTGCAGTGGTTCATTATTATCAGTAGCAGAAGTATTAGTGAAAGTGTTTTGAATGCCCAAGAACCACTTGTTTTTTAGATTCCTTTTTTCCCTTCCTCTCTACCTATCACTGTGTTTTCTTCTTTCATCTTTTTGTGTACTCCTTGCCTTATCTCTTAATCTGTTCCTTTTCCAGTGTACTGCCCATACTTTCTGCTTGTCATCCATGTATCACCTCTTTTAATCCTTACTCCCTACTGGATCAACCTTGAGTTTTCATTCCTGACTCCTATGAATTTTAGTTAATACTTGTCCCTTTGCATTATGGTTCCTATATTCCTCATCTATCCTCCTTCATCTCCTTTTGTTCAGATCGTACTTTTTCCTACACACCCCTCATCTCTTTTCCTTTTTGGCTTCTGCCATTGTTCGGGTTTAACTTGTTGCTACTCTCTTTGCACATCATGACTCTTGTCTTCCACCTTTGTCTCTTTCTTATCCTTCTCTTTTCTTTTCCTCTCTCCTCTCACCAGCCTTGCCTTTTACTCTTTCTGCAGTCACTGATTCAGGACCACTTAATGCCTCTTCACTCCCTTCTCAGCAGCAGATTTAAAGACAGCTATATCCTCTTTTGGCAACCCAGGCACCACAGGGTTATCTTTTACTTAAGGTGAATGGTTAAATAACATCAGGCTTTCTGTAGAGAGAGGTGTAGTAGAAATTGGTGATGTTGGCTTCTGAGCTCATACCCTTCTTCATTTAACATAAGGTCCTACTAATTGGAAGGTAATCTCTACATTTGAACCCTCAATTTAATCAAGTACTTAGCTTGTGGCTTGATCTCTCACGGTGACTTGTTGATGCAGAATGTCTTGAGTTATTCCTCCTACTCACCTCAGTCCTGTCTTCCCTTTAGTTAAGACATGCTGGGTTTCTGGGGACGCATGTATGATTACTCAGGTCCCTACTGGGCACTTTCAGGACATGTTATTCAAGGTCATTATTATGGTTATATTACCTCTAAATGCTATTAACAGTAAACATTAAATCCAAAAGTATAATGACTTAGAGTAACAGAGATAATCATTTTTCTCTCAAGTTACATAATTCTGTCATGGTATAATAGAAAGGATATTGAATTTGGAATCAGAGAAACTGAGTTTGAATTTCAGCTCTACCACTTACAACTTTTGTGATATTGGAAAAGCCCATAAGTTCCTTGGGCCTCAGTTTTTTCCTCTGTAAAATGAGGGAGAAGAGAAAAGGGCCCAGGAGAGAATCCTGATGGATACCTATGTTTAGACGGCATGATCTGGAGGAATATCCAACAAATGAGAAGGAATGGTCAGAGAGGTATGTAAGAGGAGAATAAGAAGAGAATGGTCTCCTGAAAACCTGGAGAGAAGAGAGGAACAAGGAGGAGAGAGTGGTCAACAGCATCAGAAGCTGCAGGGGAGGTCAAGAAGAATGAGAATTGAGAAAAAGCCATTGAATTTGGCAATGAAAAGATAATTGGTAAATTTGGAGAGAGCAGTTTCAGTGGATAAGATTGGAATCTGGATTGTCAAGGGTTAAGAAGACAGAAAATGGAAACACTTATTATAGACAGCCTTTTTGAGTAGTTTAGCTAGAAAGAACAGAAGAGATATAGGCAACAGTTAGCAGAGATAGAAAGATGAAGTGAGTCTTTTTTTCAGGATGCGGGAAACATGGGAATATTTGTAGGTAGTGAAGAATGAGCCAATCGATAGGGAGAGATTGAAAATAAATGAAATAGTAGGGGTGATTGAGGGGATAATCTATTAGAGGAGACAGGATAGATTGGGATCATTTGAGAAGGCAGAGGTATTATCCTTGACATGAACTAAGAGCACCTTATCATGTGAGAAAGGGGTGAAGGAGGAGATGGTAGCAAAAGGTACATGAGTGATAGGAGATGAGGAAAAGGGGAGAAGGAGTAGCTCATGGTGAATGGCCTTACTTTTTTTTGTAAAATATGAGGTAAATTTCTCAACTGAGAGGGTAGGGGATGGGGAGACCATTGGAGGTTTAGGAGAATGTTTGGAAGAGTCATTGTGGTGAGTTGATAAGTTGATAAAAACAGGTATAGAGTGATTTCTTAGCATTCATGAGGGCCCATGTGAGATTGTGAAACATAAATTTGTTTCTTTATTAATTTTTTCTTTTATTTTTGTAATGTTTTATAATTGTATTTTATTAACCTTTGTAGTTTGACTCCAAGATATTTAATGCATTTTGTTGGGGCTGTGTGTGTGTGTGTGTGTGTGTGTGTGTGTGTGTGTGTAGTGGACTCAGAACAGTGGCATGATTTTCTCCACCTTCATTCAGCAGCTTGTGTGCCACAAAGGTGGTGAATGGTGGGAGTGATCCAAGGCTGAGGTTTGGCTGTATCTAATTAATGTGTACATAATCAAAGTCTTTTATAGTTCATTTGTGTTGGATTCTTCATGACTCCATTTGGAATTTTCTTGGCAAAGATACTGGAGTGGTTTGCCATTTCCTTCTCCAGCGCATTTTAAAGATGAGGAAACTGAGACAAACAGGGTTAAGTAAATTGCCCAGGGTTACACAGTTAACTCAGAAAGATGAGTCTTTCTGACTCCAGGCTTGGCACTGTATCCACTGTACAACCTACCTGTCTCTAATGGATAGCCTTGTTCCTAAGAAAAGACTGATGTTTTTGTGGGAGTTATTTAAAAATATTAAACTGGAAAATAAAACCTATTTAGGGGCTTCTGTGTGAGAGTACTAAAGCTTAAAATTGAGACAGCTTTTGTTTTTGAGACATATTAGGTCATCCTCCTGTTTTAAGACCTTACTTCTTCAGTGAGCTGTGGCATTGAAAGTAGAATGACAGCCTGGAAAATTATTTCTCATATGCAGTTGGCACAAATAAATATAGTAAAGTATCATATCCTTGGAATCTGCTGATTTAATTTTACCTTTTATCATTACAGGCAAGCATTTATCTTAGCCCAGAAGATCTCCTGAAAGGAGAGATAGAAGAGAGTCAGAGAAAAATACAAGTGGTAATGGATATACTTAACTTTTCCAAAGAGATGTTTGAAGACAGAAGGAACAATCTCAAGACTTACTTCAAACAGGACCAGGAGGTCAGGGAATGGGATTTCAGTTCTTCTATGATCTTTGTGCGACTGAATAGCTTCCTGAGGAGACTCAAGATGGTAGAGGTGGGTGCTAGCCAGGATCCCAGCTAAATATGTAAGGGATACACATCCAAAAAGTTTTGTAGAAAAATAATTGGTGGCATGGGTCATTTATTTCTGGAAGAATATTTAAGTGCTCAGTAAATATATAAATTTATTATTTATCATAAAATAGCTATGGCTTTGAAAGCAGAATTCAGTTAATGAGGTTCATAAAATCACTTAAGAAGAACACTCGAAGAGTTGGGTAATATACAGTACGTGAAAGAAGAGTTGCTTTTATTTGATGTTGTGTTCTTGACCTACTGATATACAATACAAATTTAATTTCAGCTAACGTACCAGTGTAGGTAGCTAGGTAGCACTGAGTGTGCAATCAGGAATACATCTTCATATGTTCAAATCTGGCCTCAGACACATACTAGCTGTATGATCCTGGTGAAGTCGTTTAACCCTGTTTGCCTTGGTTCCTCATCTGTAAAATGAGATGGAGGAGTGAATTTCTGGGAGCCTAGATGGCAGAGTAAACAGCAAATCACTCTCACTCTCCCTAATTGACCCCTAAACTGCACCCCCCCAGTAATGCCCCTGGAAAAAACCTGAAACAGCAGAGACAGTGGAAAGACAGAGAGAAGCAGTCTTTTAGCCTAGGAAACTTGGAGGATCACCAAGAAAAGTCTGTTTCACTTGGGTAAAAAGGGGAGTGCAGTCCAGGACAGTAGGAGTTCCAGCAAACCAGCAGCAAATCCTACCTCAGCAAACCAGTGGGAGATCCTGAGCCTCAGGGTGGTGGAGCAGGCAAACACCAACATCAGTACCCCCCACATGCCTTAGCATAGCCAGGGGAACCAGTGGACTCTACCTCAGAGCACTGCCACAAGCTCTGGTGTAGACCTTAGCAGGCAGGCATCCTCCAGTGGCCGATCTCCCTGTGCTTCAGTATAAATCCAGATGGGCAGGCATCCTCCAGCAGTCAACTTCCCCATGTTTTGGTGTAGCCCCAGGCAGGCAGGCATCTTCTAGCAGCTGAACCCCCACCCCCACCCCATGCCTCAGAGCAGCTCTTTGGGCAAGTAGGTATTCTCCAGCAGCTGAACCACCACATGCTTCAGCATAGCACCAGGGAAATACAGAAAAACACCACCTGGCCTCAGCACACTCCAGATACAACCTCTAGGACCCCAGATCAGCACCAGGTAAGTGGCCAGCACCTGAGGCCCCAGCACATGAAGCCAGTGATGATCAGGCCCTTGGCCCCCATTACAAAAAGCTTGGGATAGTGCCCCCTATGCTCCAGCAGGAGAGCTCAACTTTAAAAACCAGGAAATAGGTAAACAAAATGAGCGAAAAGTAGAAAAGAACACTCACCATAGAGAATTATTATGGTGACAGGGAAGCTCAAACACAAACTCAAAAGAGGACAACATTATCAATACACCTATACCTGAAAACCCAAAGGGAAATACTAATTGGTCCCAAGCCCAAAAAGCGTTCCTGGAAGATCTCAAGAAGGATTTTAACGGTCAAATGAGAGAGGTAGAAGAAAAATTGGGAAAAGAAATGAGGTGTGCAAGAGAGAGTCCATAGCTTGGAAAAGTAAAGCCAAAAATTGACTGAAGAAAATAACTCCTTAAAAAGTACAGTTGGCCAAATGGAAAAGGAGGTACAAAAATGCACTAAAGAGAAGACCTCCTTAAAAAATAGAATTGGTCAAATGGAAAGTGAGGTACAAAACTGCACTGAGGAGGACTTCTTAAGAAGTAGAATTAGCCAAATGGAAAATAAGGTACAAAAGCTAACTGAAGAAAACAATTCGTTAAAAATTAGAATTGGGAAAGTAGAAGCTAATGACTCTGCAAGACATCAAGAATCAGTCAAAATCAAAAGATTGAAAAAATAGAAGAAAATGTAAAATACCTGATTGGAAAAACAGCTGACCTGGTAAATAGATCCAGGAGACATAATTTAAGAGTTATTGGTCTACCTGAAAACCATGATCAAAAAAAGATCCTGGACAGTATCTTTCAAGAAATTATCAAGGAAAAATGCCCTGAGGTCCAAGAAGCAGATGGTAAAATAGTGATTGAAAGAATCCACAGATCACTTCTTGAAAGAGATACCAAAATAAAAATGCCAAGGAATATTGTAGCCAAACTCCAGAATTATCAGGTCAGGGAGAAAATACTGCAATCAGCCAGAAAGAAACAATTTAAGTATCATGGAATCATAGTCAAGATTATGCAGGACCTAGCAGGTTCTAAATTAAAGGATCAGAGGGCTTAGATTATGATATTCTGAAAGGCAGAGGTGCTTGGATCACAACCAAGGATCAACTACCAAGCAAAATTGAGCATAATCTTTCAGGGGAGAAGATGGATATTCAATGAAATAGGGGATTTCCAAACCTTCTTGATGAAAAGATCAGAGCTGAACAGAAAATTCGATCTTCAAATACAAGACTCAAGAGAAGCATAAAAAGGTAAACAAGAAAGAAAAAAAAATATGTTATTCAATAAGGGTAAACTGTTTACATCCCTGCATGTGAAGATGATACTTGTAACTCTCCAGAACTGTATCTTTATTACATTTAGAAGGGGTATACATAGACAGATGGTGTGGGTATAAGTTGACTTTGATGTGATGATTAAAAAAATTAAGGAGTGAAAAAAGAAAAGATTGTACTGGGAGAAGAGGAAAAAAGATAAATTACATCACATGAAATGGCACAAAGACCTATTACAGTACAGAGAAAGAAGAGAGGGAGATGAGCATTGTTTGACCCTTAGTCTCATTGGATTTGGCTCAGAGGGAATAACATACACATTCAGTTGGGTATAGAAATCTATCTTACCCTATAGGAAGTAAAAGCGGTAAGGGGAAGAAAAGGGAATGGAGGATAGAAGGGAGGTATTAGGGGAAAAAATGAAGGGGGCTGATAGAAAGGAGGGCAGATTAAGGGAGACAGTGGTCAGAAACAAAACACTAGTGAGGAGTGAAAGAAAGGAGAGAGAAAAGAATAAATGGGAGGCAAGAATAGGATGGAGAGGAAGACACAGTTAGAAGTCATAACTGAATGTGAATGGGATGAACTCTCCCATAAAATGGAAGTGGATAGCAGAGTGGATTAAAACCATAATCCTACAATAATTGTTTACAAGAAACACATTTAAAGTAGAGAGAGATACATACAAAGTGAAGGTAAAAGACCGAAGTAGAACATAATATGCTTCAGCTGAAGTAAAAAGAAAAGCAGGAGTAGCAATCCTGATCTCAGAAAAAGCAAAAGCAAAAATAGATCTAATTAAAAGAGATAAGGAAGGAAACTACATCCTGTTAAAAGGTATCACAGACAATGAAGTAATATCAACACTAAACACATATGCACCAAGTGGTATAGCATCCAAATTCTTAGAGGAGAAGTTAAGTGACTTATAGGAAGAAATAGACAGCAAAACTATCCTACTGGGAGACCTGAACCTTCCCCTCTCAGAACTAGATAAATCTAACCACAAAATAAACGAGATAAAAGTTAAGGAGGTATTGCAACAATTCGGCTGTGGGGGTGAAAGACCAACACAAGCCCAGCAATAAGAACACCGCCAGCACAGGTTCTTCTGATCTGTTTTGCTAAGGAAAGCAACCTTAAGGGTTTAACAATCTTACTTTAATCCAACATATACATATATACTCACTTAGTTCAGGCGGAAAAGCCAGCAACCTGAACTTTAGAGCAAATACAAATTACAAGCACATTAGAAACAGACCAAATCACAATTCATAGTTACCAAAAAGCATCAGCATCTGGGTTCACAAGCCTAGGAGCTCTTGACAACAGCTGGCCCAGAGTCACAGGCCACTCCTCCTGTGGCTCAGAGCCCCAAGCAAGAACACCAACCTCTGGGTTTATATATCTTGTTCAGGGTCAAAGGTGAGTCACACATGTGACTCACCCACATGACCTAAAAGCATCACAAAAGTGCGACTTAAACCCACGTGACCTAAAAGCCTCTGATGTTATAAACATGTTACTCAAACCGATGTAAACTAGGCTTTCCCTTGAGGTAAGGAGGTCATCAAGGACTCCTAATTTAATCAAGGAAACAAAGGCCAAACTCTTCAAGGGCACTTGATTGAATAAGTGCTAAAAACCCTCCTTAATTACCAATACAGGAGGTGAATAAAATCTTGGAAAAGTTAGACAAGTCAGATCTCTGGAGAAAACTGAATGTGGACAGAAATGGACAGATGCACTACATCATACCTGCACAAAAATTGACCATGTACTAGGCCATAAAACCTCACAGTCTGATAGAGAAAAGCAGAAATATTAAATGCATCCTTTTCAGATCATGATGTAATAAAAATTACATGTGATAAAGGACCATGGAAAGATAAACTAAAAATTAATTGGAAACTAAATAATCTAATCCTAAAGAATGAGTGAGTCTAGCCAAAAATCATATAAACAGTCAGTAACTTCATCCAAGAGAGTGACAATAATGAGACAACATGCCAAAACTTAAGGGATGCAGCCAAAGCAGTTCTTAGGGGAAATTTTATATCTCTAAATGCTTACATGAATAAAATAGAGATCAGTGAATTGGGCATGCAACTAAAAAAACTAGAAAAAGAACACATTAAAAACCCCTTAATTAGATACCAAATTAGAAATTCTGAAAATCAAAGGAGAGATTAATAAAATTGAAATTAAGGAAACTATTGTATCAGCAAGGCAACAATCACAACATCGATGATAATTGTGAATATGCCTGCGTAGTTCTGTATTGCAAAATATAAGAGACTCTCTATATAGAAGGTAGCAGAAGTGAAACATTTATTCAGACACCAGAGGACCAAATCCCCAAAACCAGTAAGTCCAATCCATCCAAGCAGCAACCAAATCTCAAAACCAGTAAGGCCACTTCATCGTAACAGCAAGGAACTTAAGACACAATATCACAGCAGAGCCCAGCCATCCCATTAGTCTTCCTTCCTGCTGGGGCCTTCCCACAAACACTCACAAATCCTGGCTCACTCCTTGCCTGTGTCCTTCTCCTCTCATGGTTCTAACTCACTCTGAGCATTTCCTGCTCCACCCTTCCAATTCCACTAGTTCAGCAAGCTCCTTCCACCATGTGTGACTTAGGCTTCCTGTGACATAAATAGGTCACATGGGCCCATTAATGGGTGGGAAAGATCTTCAAATTTAAATTACCATTACAACTATGGAACTAATAAAACTAAGAGCTGGTTTTATGAAAAAAATAAAAACAATCAAATACATAAACCTTTGGTTAAAAAAATGAAAATAAAATTACCAGTATCAAAAATGAAAAGGGTGAATTCACCACCAATGAAGAGGAAATTAAAACATTAATTGGTAGCTATTTTGTCCAACTGTATGCCAATACATCTGACCATCTAAGTGAAATGAATGAATATTTATAAAAATATAAATTGCCTAGATTAACAGAGGAGGTAATAAAATACTTAAATAACCACATTTCAGAAAAAGAAATTGAACAAGTCATCAATGAACTCTCCAAGAAACAATCTCCAGGGCCAGATAGATTTACAAGTAAATTCTATCAGACATTTAAAGAACAATTAATTACAGTACTATATAAACTAATAGGCAAAAGAGTCCTGCCAAATTATTTTTATGATACAAATATGGTGCTGATACCTAAACCAGGAAGAGCAAAAACAGAGAAAGACTAATAGACTAATAGACTATAGACTAATTTCTCTAATGAATATTGATACAAAAATTTAAAGTAAAATATTAGCAAAGAGATTATAGCAACCAGTCACAAGAATAATACAATATGAGTGTGTGGGATTTATACCAAGAATGTAGGGCTGGTTCATTATTAGAAAAACTATCAGCATAATTGACCATATCAAGAACAAAATTAACAGAAATCATATGATTTTCTCAATAGATGCAGAAAGTTTTAGACAAAATACAATACCTATTCCTATTAAAAACACTAGAGAACACATGAATAAATGGAGTTTTCCTTAAAATGATAAGTAGCATCTATCTAAAACCATCAGCAAGCATTGTACGTAGTGGGGATAAGCCAGAAGCATTTCCAGTGAGATCAGGGACAAAACAAGAATGTGATTATCATCACTGCTATTTAATATTGTACTAGAAATATTTGTTTTAGCAATAAGAGAAAAAACAGATTGAAGGAATTAGATAAGCAATGAAGAAACAAAGTTAACACAGATGATATGATGGTTTACTTAGAGAATCCTAGAAAATTATAATATTTTTCCTTTATTTTCTTTTTTTTTCTTTCTTGTTGTTTTTCCCTTTGGTTCTAATTCTTCTTTACAATATGACTAATGTGGAAATATGTTTATTATGATTGTATATGTATGGCCTATATCAGATCGCATGCCACCTTGGGGAGGGAGGAGGGTAAAGAAGGGGATGTAATTCAGAATTCAAAATCTTATAAAAGTCAATGTTGAAAACTAAAAATAAAAAGTATTTTTTAAAAAAACAAAATGAGCTGGAGGAGGAAATGGAAAATCACTCCACTATCTTTGCCAAGAAAATCCCAAGTGGGGTCACATAGATTGGACACAACTGAAAATGACTGAACACTACACCAGTTTGAAAGCATGAGACTTTTCCTATGGCTGATCCAGGCCCTTGGATTCAACCTGTTTAACAGAGCTGTTTGATAGTTTAGGTCTATAAATTTGTTGATGGGACTTTGGGCTTGAAAATAACATTCTAGTGAGAGGGTGCTTTAGGATCAAGTTTCAGAATTATGATAATGGTAAGAGGGCAATGAAGTATTTAGAATTAATTTTCAGCTCTACTTAGATAATTTTATTACTATAAATTTATAGCTGGGATTTGTATGAGGAAGGATAGAGATGAAACAGATCTGTTTTAGAACTGGACAAAAAGATCTTTGATGGAACTGGAGTCAGAAGCATAGGGAGAGAATGAATCTGAAAATATTTACTGGAAAATATTGTGTGTGTGTGTGTGAGAGAGAGAGAGAGAGAGAGATAGACAGAGAGAGAGAGAGAGAGAGAGAGAGAGCCAGCCTGCCAGATTTGGTTCTCAGTGGCTGGCCATTGTGTATTTGTGTGTATGAGTACACTAGTGTATATTACTTAATCTGTTGTGTTTCTGCAACTCCCTTTTGCATCGCTTTCCATCTCTAAATATACAAAGGAAGCATACACCCCCATTCACTTCTGTGTTCCCACTTCCCTCATTCCTAAAATCTCAGTTGCAGATTTGTAACTCTAAATTGCCCCCAGTATCCCTGGCACTTAATCCATAATTTTTCCCCACTTCTTCATTATGATCATAACCTTGGACATAAAATTCTTCCTTCTTTTCCAGTTACAGTGATAGTTTCTGAATCCCCTATATCCTCTCAGTATCCCTGTTTTATCGATAGCTGAATAACTGTGACATTGACTCATTAATCCCAGCCTCCAACTGTAACTTGATCTTGACAGTTGCTAACTGCTCTTAAAAATGAAACAGTGGAGTCACCTCATATTCAGATGTTCAAGTAGGGCACCAACTGAAAGCACTGCTTTTTCTTAAACACACCTACCTAAAGGAAGCATAGTAACTGCAACATTTCTGTATCAGATATGACAGTTATCAACTAACTGTTTAGACTTGGGCTTTGGTTCATTAATTATGTAGCTTTAAACTGAAATAGTAGTTCTAGTGCAAATGTTTGATACCTGACATATGTCAATGTTCAATAAATATTAAAGAGCAGCAGCTCCTATCCTCACCCTAACCTTTACCCTTCCAAAAATATTCAATATTTTTGCTTACTTTTCTGAATCTACAAGCAGAGAAGCATAATATGTAGCAATTGGAATTTGCCCCAGTTTAAACTATCAGATAACTTGAATATCACTGTTATCTGTCTTTCTTTTCTATTCCTTTTGTTTTTAAAAAACAGTTTTTATTGGTCGTTGTCTTTCCATCACATATATTTCCTCCTTCATCAATCCCACTACACTCTCCCAAAGAGACATTTCTTGTAACAAGATTTTTAGAAGTGTCTTGAAGATGACCAAGTAAGAACCAGTATTTTTCCTGACTCTCCCAGTACACCTTCACTGCAAGAACCCTAGAAAATGTGCCAAACTGAATTCTGATAGGAAAAGCCAATAAAAAGCCAATGAGTCATTTTTCTAGTTTAAGGCAGCTTAGGAAGACAAAAGAGAGGTCTACACACACTGGGATAGAGGCTAGTCATCCGTAGCAGTGCTTCATCAAGTGAAAGTGGTGGATTGTGTCTGTAGCAGCAGCAAGGAGCAGCCCAATGATCCAAGGACACCAGCCCAACAAGAATTCCAAGAAGAATTAGAGATTTTAAAAAGTAAACAAATGATTTTAAAAGTAGAGAATAAACTGGGATAAGAAATGAGAGTTGGACAAGAAATTTTGAAGAGAATTAGCAGCTTGGTAAAAGAGATACAAAATATTGGAGTAGGCCAAGTGGAAGATAATGACCCCATGATACTTCAGTAAAAATAAAACAAAGTCAAAAGACCAAAAAGAAATAGAAGAAAATGTGATATATCTCATAGAAGAAAACAAGTGATCTGAAAAATAGATCAAGGAGAGACAATTTTAAAATTGCTGAGCTATCTGAAAGCCATGAATAAAAAGAGTCTAGACATCAAACTTTAAAAAATAATATAGGAAAACTACCCAGAAAGTTTAAACTTAGAGAGCAAAGTGAAAACTGAAAAAATCCACTGGTTGCCTTCTGAAAGAAATCCCAAAATGAAAACTCCCAGGAATATTATACCCAACTATGTGTATGTATATTCTTCTCTCCTTAAACCAATGTTCAAGTGTTGCCCAGTCCCCCCATTCTCCCCTCCATTTTATAAATTCTTCCTTGCATGCCCATTTATGTGAGATAATTTCCCCCATTTTCCTCTCCTTCCTCCCCCTCTCCCAGTGCATTGTTCATTCTCAGTTTTCTACTCTTTTTTTTTTTGAGATCATTGTAATATAATAGAACCACACCCATGCCTTCTGTCTAATTAAATTCCCTCCAACAACCCTGGTATTGTTAAAATTCTGAGGGGGTACATGTATAATCTTCCCACATAGTTTAACTTTATTTATGCCTTTGTTTAGGTCCCTTTCACGTTTATCTTTTTTGCTTTTATTTAATTTTGTGTTTGAACATCAACATTTCTATTCAACTCTGGTCTTTTCGTAAGGAATGCTTTAAAGTCCTCTGTTTCATTAAAAATACATTTTCCTCCTGCAGAATTGTACTTAGTTTTGCTGTGTACGTTATTCTTGGTTCTAAGTCTAGCTCTTTTGCATTCCTGAATATATTCCAAGCCCTCTATTTCTTTATTAGAGTAGCTGCTAACTCTTGTATGATCTCAACTGTGGATCTACTAAAATTATTTCTTTTTGACTTTGGTATCCCTGTTTTCCCACATCCCCTCTTGTATTTGTCATTTTCTTTTTCTGTCATGTTAGCCAATCTCATAGGTGTGAGAGCTGTTTTTGATTTGTTTTTCTGTAATCAATAGTGATTTAGAGCATTTTTTCATGTAACTATTGATAACTTCAGTTTTTTCTACTGAAAACTGTCTGTTCATTTCCATTGACCATTCCTCAATAAGGAATGGTTCATATTTTTATAAATTTGGCTCAGTTCCCTACATACTTAAGAATATTTAATATATCAGATAAACTTGCTGTAAAAAATTTTCCCCAGTTTCCTGTTTTACTTCTAATTTTGATTGCATAATTGTTTGTGCAAAACCTTTATAATTTTATGTGATTAAAATTATCCATTTTACTTTCCATGATCCTCTGTATATCTTGTTTGATTATAAATTCTTCCATGCTCCCCTAATTTACTTATGATATCACCCTTTATGTCTAAATCTTTTATCCATTTTGACTTTACCTTCATATATGGTGTGAGACATTGATCTATGCTAGTTTCTTCCAACCTACTTTTCAGATTTCCCAGCAAATTTTGTCAAATGTTGAGTTCTTACTCCCAAAGCTTGGCTCTTTGGGCTTACTAAGCAATAGATTACTGTGTATTATGTACCCTGTCTATTCCACTGATCCACCACTCTTTCTTAGCCATTACCACATTGTTTTCATGATCACTGCTTTATAATATAGTTTGAAATCTGGTATTGCTAGGCCTCCATCCTTCACATTTTCTTTCATTGATTCCCTTGATATTCTTGGCCTTTTGTTCTTCCAGATGAATTTTGTTATTTTTTCTAGCTCTTTTTTTTGGAGGGGGAAAGACAGGGCAATTGGGTTAAGTGACTTGCCCAAGGTCGCACAGCTAGTAAGTGTGTCAAGTGTCTGAGGCCGAATTTGAACTCAGGTCCTCCTGACTCCAGGGCTGGTGCTCTACTCACTGTGCCACCTAGCTGGCCCCTTTTTTCTATCTCTTTAAAATAATTTTTGGTAGTTTTATTGGTAGGGCACCAAACAAGTAAATTTACATAGATAGGATTGTCATTTTTATCATATTGGTTCAGCCTACCCATGAGCTATTAATATTTCTCGAGTTGCATAGATATGTATTTTTGTGAAAAGTATTTTGTAATTGTGTTGATAAAGTTCCTGGGTTTGTCTTGGCAGGTAGACTCCCAAGTATTTTATATTGTCTGTAGTCATTTTAAATGGAATTTCTCTTTCTATCTCTTACTGCTGAGTTTTAGGTTGGTAATATGTAGAAATGTTGATGATTTGTGTGGGTTTATTTTGTACCTTGCTACTTTGATGAAATTGTTAATTGTTTCAACAAATTTTTAGTTGATTCTCCAGTAATGGTTTTATTTCCTCACTGACTATTTTTATTCCTCCAATTTCTTTTTCTTGTGTTATTGCTATACCTAATATTTCTGGTATTATATTGAATAATAGTGGTGATAATGGGCATCCTTGCTTCACCACTGATCTTATTGGGAAGGCTTCAAGTTTATCTCCATTACAGATCATGCTTGCTCTTGATTTTAGATAGTAGTATTTATCTTAGTACTATCTTATAATTTTAACAAAGGCTCCATTTACTCTGATGCTTTCTAGTGTTCTTAATAGGAATGGGTATTGTATTTTATCCAAAGCTTTTTCTGCATCTTTTTAAGAATCGTATGGTTTTTGTTGTTTTTCTTGTTGATATGGTCTATTATGCTGAGTTTTCCTAATATTGAACCAGTCCTACATTCTTAGTATAAATTCTGCCTGGTCATAGCATATGATCTTTGTGGTATACTGCTGTAATCTCCTTGCTAGTATTTTGCTTAAACTTTTTTGCATCAATATTCATTAGGGAAATTGGTCTATAGTTTTCTTTCTCTTTTTTTGCTCTTCCTGGTCTATGTATCAGTGCCATATTTGTGTCATAAAAGGACTTTTGTAGGATCCCTTTTTTACCTATTTTTTCAAGTAGTCTGTATATGTATTTTAAATGTTTGGTAGCATTCACTTGTAAATCCATCTAGTTCTGAGAATTTTTTCTTACGGAGTTCCTTTATGGCTTGTTAAATTTTTTTCTAAGATGCTTTATCTATGAAATTTATATTGTGTAAATATTCACCCATTTCACTTAGATTGTCAGTTTTACTAGCATATAGTTGGGGAAAATAACTCCTAATAATTTCTTTAATTTCATTTTCTTTGGTGGTTCATTCATTTTTCACTTTTGATACTGGTAATTTAATTTTTCCCCTTCTTTTGGAGTTGTTTTTATTTACTTTTCTCATATTTCTATTGTTTAATGTTTAAATCAAGATTTTTTTGTCCCAGGTTTCCCTTATCCCCTTCAAGATCCATCATTTTCCTTTTTAGTCATATTAGGCCATCTTATAGGTGTTAGGTGGCACCTTAGAGTTGGTTTGATTTTAATTTCTCTAATCAATTGTGATTTAGAGCATTTTTTCATATGACTATAGATAGCTTTAATTTTGTTGTCTGAAAATTGCCTGTTCATATGCTTTGACCATTTATTAGTTGGGGAATAACTTATATTTTTATAAATTTGACTAAGTTCTCTATATATTTGAGAAATGAGGCCTTTATCAGAGATACTCATTATGAAAATGTTCCCAGTTTTCTGTTTTCCTTATAATCTTGGTTGCATTGGGTTTTTTTGTGCAAAACCTTTTTAAATTTTATAGAATCAAAGTTATCTATTTTACATTTTGTAATGCTCTTTATATTTTCTGTTCTTCTATTTTCCTTATGGTATTACCCCTTATGGTCAAATAATGTACCCATTTTGACCTGATTTTAGCAAACAATGTGAGATATTGGTCTGTACCTGGTTTCTGCCATACTTTTTTAAAGTTTTCCCAGCAGTGTTTGTCAAGAAATGAGTTTTTGGAATTTGGGGGCGGAGCCAAGATGGCCACATGAAAACAGCATCTTACCGGAGCTTTCTCACAAGGTCTGTCAGATTCCTATGAGTGAATTTGAGAAGATTTGAGAGAGTTAGAAACTGCGAGCATTCTGAGTGGGGCAAATTTCCAAGCCGGGAGAGTCTGAAAGGCCAAAGGTACGAATCTGTAGGCTCAGAGAGTGCTCGGCGTGCGGAGCTGCTCCAGACCAAAGTGGAAGTGGCCAGCCAGGAAACCCATGTGGGAGACAGGCTGGGAGAAAGCTGGGCCCCGAAACTAGTGGAGATCCCCAGGCCTCGCAACACAGGACGGCAGTCTGTGGAAACGACGAGAGGCAGCGCAACGCCACCGGCCGTGAAACACCGACTCCTGAGGCTTGCAGCTGGAAGGAATGAAACGTGACTTCTTGAACTTCCGGGAGACATAATGGCCAGGTAAACAGCTCTAATCCCTCCCCCCCTTCACCCAGAGAATTCCTCGGAAAAAAAAAAGAACGCTGGACCAGAAGAGAAAGAAGTAGGGCTTCAGTGGTCAAATAGCGGAAGTTCATCAGTCCCAGAGGGGCAGAGCCGGCAGGGGTCAACACCAGGAGCCCAGACGTAATCTTGCTCCCCTGGGGAAGTGCCAGACATCAGTTCAAACAACAAACAGCTGAGACCATTGCTGAAGAGCAACAGTGCTGGAGAGCACCCATAGGGAGTGAGACGTCAGGGAGCCAGACCCCTTCCCGACACCTCAGGAAACTGAAGGCTATAACTCTAGACTCACAATCCCCAGAATAAGAAAGCTGGGACAGAGAGCCCTGAGCCCTAAAGACAGAAATTTGTTGTAAAGCCAGGAAAAGGCAAACCAACATGAAGAAGAACACAAAAAAACCGAGGACTATAGATTCTTTTTATGGAGACAGGAAGGATCAAAATACCACTATGGAAGAGGGCAGCAATGACACTATAGATACATCTGATACCTCAAAAGATAATGTGAACTGGTCTCCAGCCCAAAAAGCATTGCTGGAAGAGCTAAAGGAGGATTTTAAAAACCAAATAAGGGAGGGAAAAGAAAAAAAGGAAAAAAATGGAAAAGTCCCTAAAGAATAAGGTTGATGAAATGGCCACGGAGATTGAGAATCTAGAGAAAATGACACCCTGAGAGGTAAAATCAACCAATTGGAAAAGGAGACTCAAAAGCAAAATGAAAACACTAACTCATTAAAAATTAGAGTTGAGCAAATGGAAGCTAATGAATCTATGAGGCACCAAGAAGTAGTAAAACAAAATGTAAAGAATGAAAAAATAGGAAAAAAAATGTGAAATATCTGATTGGGAAAACAACTGACCTGGAAAATAGATCCAGGAGAGACAATTTAAGAGTTATTGGTATACCGGAAATCCACGATGAAAAAAAGAGCCTTGACAATATCTTCGAAGAAATTATCAAAGACAACTGCCCAGAGGTCCTAGAACCAGAAGGCAAAATAGTCATTGAAAGAATTCACTGATCACCCCCTGAAAGAGATCCTGAACTGAAAATACCAAGAAATATTATAGCCAAATTTCAGAACTACAAACTCAAGGAGAAAATACTGCAAGCAGCCAAAAAGAAGCTTCCACATTAAAAGACAGGAGAAATTGGAATATGATATTCCGAAGAGCAAAGTAGCCGGGACTACAACCAAGGATCAACTACCCAGGAAAAATAAGCATAATTTTTCAGGCAAGGAGATGGACATTCAATGAAATAAGGGAATTCCAGACCTTCCTGATGAAAAGGCCAGAACTCAATGGAAAATTTGATCTCCAAATACAAAACTGAAGAGAGACATAAAAAGGTAACCAGGGGGAAAAACCCCCACAAACCTTATTAACCAATAAGGGCAGGTTGTTGCGTCTTTATGTGGGATTATATGATCTTATGATGTTTTATATATATATGTATTGAGAATGGTACATCTATTATGACAATTCAAGGGGATACACATAGATTGTGAATGCCTGTATAAATTAACCGATGTAAGGATAAAAAAAAACATAAGTAAGAGATGTAAAGGGAGGGCTATGAGAGAAGGGGTAAGGAGGTAGTAGAAAATGGTAAACTACACCAAATGAAGAGGCACAAAACATATTACAATAGAGGGAAAGAAGGGAGGGAGAAGAGCAGTATTTGAGCTTTACTGTCATCTGATCTGGTTCAAGAAGGGAATAACATATCCTGATAAGTTTAGAAATCTAACTTGTCCTACGGGAAGTAGGAGGGGAAGGGGGGAAAAAAGGGAGGGGGGTAGTCAGAAGGCAGGGGAGAAGTAGCAAGTGGGAAACGGTAAGATAAGGGAGGGGAATAAAGAGAGAGGGTAAACTGAAGAAGGCGGTGGTGAAAAGCAAAACTTTGTTGAGGAAGAGAAGGGGAAAGGGAGAAATAAAAGCATAAACAGGGGGAAATAGGATGGAGAAAAAGATACAGATAGAAATCATAACTGTGAACATGAATGGGATGAACTCTCCCATAAAACTCAAGTGGATAGCAGAATGGATTAAAAACCATAATCTTACAATATGCTGCTTACAAGAAACACATTTGAAACAGGGGGATACACACAGGGTAAAGGTAAAAGGCTGGAGTAAAATATATTGCACCTGAGCTAAAGTAAAAAAAGCTGGTGTAGCAATCCTAATCTCAGACAAAGCAAAAGTAAAGATAGATTTAATTAAAAGAGATAAGGAAGGACATTATATCCTGCTAAAAGGCACCATAAACAATGAAGCAATATCATTGTTTAACATATATGCACCAAGTGGTATGGCATGCAGATTCTTAGAGGAGAAGTTAAGGGAGTTACAGGAAGAAATAGACAGCAAAACTATAATATTGGGAGACCTCAACCTCCCCCTTTCTGAACTTGATAAATTTAACCTCAAAATAAATAAGAAAGAAGTTAAGGAGGTAAACAGAATTTTAGAAAAGGCAGATATGATAGATCACTGGAGAAAACTAAATGGGGATAAAAAGGAATATACTTTCTTCTTAGTGGTACGTGGCACATACTCAAAAATTGACCACGTATTAGGGCATAAAAACCTCACAATCCAGTGCAGAAAGGCAGAAGCAGTCAAAGCACACTTTTCAGATCATGATGCAATAAGAATTATTTGTAACAAAGAACCATGGAAAAATAAGCTAAAAATTAATTGGAAACTAAATAATCTAATTCTAAAGAATGAGTGGGCCAAAGAACAAATCAGAGAAACAATAACTTCATTCAAGAGAATGACAATAATGAAACAACATACCAAAACTTGTGGGATGCAGCAAAAGCAGTTCTTAGGGGAAGTTTTATATCCCTAAATGCTTACATGAATAAAATAGAGAAAAAGGAGATCAATGATCTGGGCATACAGCTGAAAAAGATAGAAAAAGAGCAAATTGAAAATCTCCAATTAAATACCAAATTATAAATACTGAAAATCAAAGGAGAGATTAATAAAATTGAAACCAAGAAAACTATTGAATTAATAAATGAAACAAAGAGCTGGTTTTATGAAAAAACCAATAAAATTGATAAACCTTTGGTCAATTGGATTAAAAAAAAGAAAGAAGAAAATCAAATTACCAGTATCAGAAATGAAAAAGGTGAGTTCACCTCTAATGAAGAGGAAATCAAAACAATAATTAGGAATTATTTTGCCCAACTGTATGCCCATAAATTTGACAACCTTAGATATATGGATGAATATCTACAAAAACATAAACTGTCCAGGTTAACAGAAAAGAAAGTAAAATTTCTAAATAACTCCATCTCAGAAAAAGAAATTGAGCATACCATCAATGAACTCCCTAGGAAAAAATCTCCAGGGCCAGATGGTTTTACATGTGAATTCTATCAAACATTTAAAGAACAACTAATTCCAATACTTTGTAGACTATTTGGGAAAATAGGTGAAGAAGGAGTCCTACCAAATTCTTTTTATGACACAAATATGGTACTAATACCCAAACCAGTTAGAGTCAAAACAGAGAAAGAAAATTATAGACCAATTTCTCTAATTAATATTGATGCAAAAATTTTAAATAAAATATTAGCAAAAAGATTGCAGCAACTTATCACCAGAATAATACTCTATGACCAGGTAGGATTTATTCCAGGAATGCAAGGCTGGTTCAATATTAGGAAAACGATTAGCATAATTGACCATATCAACAACAAAACTAGCAGAAACCATATGATCATCTCAATAGATGCAGAAAAAGCCTTTGACAAAATACAACATCCATTCCTATTAAAAGCACTAGAAAGCATAGGAATAAATGGAGCCTTCCTTAAAATTATAAATAGCATCTACCTAAAACCATCAACAAGCATTATTTGTAATGGGGATAAGCTAGATGCATTCCCAGTAAGATCAGGGGTGAAAGAAGGATGTCCATTATCACCCCTACTATTCAATTTGGTACTAGAAACGTTAGCTGTAGCAGTAAGAGAAGAAAAAGAAATTGAAGGAATTAGAATAGGTAAAGAAGAAATTTAATTATCACTTTTTGCAGATGATATGATGATTTATTTAGAGAATCCTAGAGAATGAAGTAAAAAACTACTTGAAATAATAAACAACTTTAGCAAAGTTGCAGGATATAAAATAAACCCACATAAATCCTCAGCATTCCTATACATTACTCACAAAGCCCAACAGCAAGAGATAGAAAGAGAAATTCCATTCAAAGTTACTGTAGACACTATAAAATATTTGGGAGTCTATTTGCCAAGACAAACCCAGGGCCTATATGAACATAACTATGAAACACTTTTCACGCGAATAAAGTCAGATCTAAATAAATGGAAAAATATCAGTTGCTCATGGTTAGGATGAGCTAATATAATAAAAATGACAATTTTACCTAAATTAATCTATCTATTCAGTGCCATACCAATTGAACTACCAAAAAATTATGTTACTGAGCTGGACAAAATAATAACAAAATTCATCTGGAAATACAAGAGGTCTAGAATATCTAGGGTAGTAATGAAAAGAAATGCTAGAGAAGGTGGCCTAGCCATACCAGATATTAAACTGTACTACAGAGCAGGAGTCGTCAAAACTACCTGGTACTGGCTAAGTAACAGAGGTGTGGATCAGTGGAATAGGATAGGAATACAAGATGGAGAAGTCAATAACTATAGCAATCTACTCTTTGATAAGCCCAAAGAGGCCAGCTTCTGGGCCAATAATTCACTATTTCACAAAAACTGTTGGGAAAATTGGAAAATGGTAGGGCAGAAACTGGGCATAGACCAATATCTTACACCATATACCCAAATAACGTCAAAATGGGTTCATGATTTAGGAGTAAAGGCTGATACTATAAGTAATTTGGGAGAGCAAGGAATAGTTTACTTATCAGATTTATGGAAAAGAGAAGAATTCATGACCCAACAAGAGATAGAGAGCATTACAAAATGCAAAATGGATAATTTTGATTATGTTAAATTGAAATGTTTTTGTACAAAAAAAGCCAATGCAACAAAAATTAGGAGGGAAGCAGAAAATTGGGAGAAAATCTTTACAACTAGTATCTCTGATAAAGGCCTCGTTTCTAAAATATACAGGGAACTGAGCCAAATATATAGGAATACAAGCCATTCCCCAATTGAGAAATGGTCAAAGGATATGAACAAGCTGTTTGCAGAGGAAGAAATTAAAGCTGTCTATAGGCATATGACAAACTGCTCTAAATCACTACTGATTAGAGAAATGCAAATCAAAACAACTCTTAGATACCACATCTGTCCTGTCAGATTGGCTAAAATAACAAAACAGGAAAATGATAAATGCTGGAGAGGATGTGGGAAAATTGGAACATTATTACATTGCTGGTGGAGTTGTGAGATGATCCAGCCATTTTGGAGAGTAATTTGGAACTACGCCCAAAGGGCCATAAAAATGTTCATACCCTTTGACCCAGCAATACCACTTCTAGGGTTGTATCCCAAAGAGATCACACAAGTGGGAAAGGGACCCATATGTACAAAAATATTTAAAGCGGCTCTTTTTGTGGTACCAAGAATTGGAAATCAAAGGGATGCCCATCAACTGGGGAATGGCTGCACAAGCTGTGGTATATGAAAGTAATGGAATACTGTTGTGCCATAAGAAATGGGGATGATACGGACTTCATAACAACCTGGAAAAACCTACACAACATAATGCTGAGTGAGTGGAGCAGAGCCATGAGAACATTATACAAAACCACAGATATGTGGCTTCTGTGAGGACTAACCCTAACAGACTTCGCTCTTCTCAGCAACACAAGGTACAAAGACAACTCCAAAGGACTCGTGATGGAGAATGCTATCTACATCCAGAGAAAGAACTATGAAGTTTGAATGCTGATTGAGGCACACCTCATGCTCACCTTTTTTTCCCCCTTTTTTTCTTCTCTTTTGTTTTTGGGTTTTTTTTTTCTTTTTGGTTCTGTTTCTTCTTTCTCATGATTCATTCCATTGGTCATAATTCTTCTCCACAACTTGACTAGTGTATAAATTAATTCAATGTGAAGTTATACGTGATAGTTATATGAGATTCCATGCCGTCTTGGGGAGGGAGGGGGAGGGAGGTGAGAAAATCTGGAACTCAAAATTATGTAGAACCATGTGTTGTAAATTAAAAATAAAAAAAGGAAATATATAAAAAAAAGAAATGAGTTTTTGTTTCAAAAGCTTAGATCTTTTGGCTTATCATATACTAAGTTACTATGGTCATTTACTATAATGCAACGTGTACCTAGTCTGTTTCCCTGATCCACCATTTGATATCTTAGCCAGTACCAGATTGTTTTGATCATTGCCACTTTTGAGATCTGGTACACCTAGACCACTTTCCGTTCATATTTTTTCATTGACTACCTTGATATCTTTTACCTTTTGTTCCTCCAGATGAGTTTTATTATTTTTCTAGCTCTGCAAAATAATTTTTGATACTTTGATCAGTATGACACTGAATAGATTCGGTGCAATTGTCATTTTTATTACACTGGCTTGGCATACCCATGAACAATTAATATTTTTCTGATTGATTAGATCAGACTTAATTTGTGTGAAGTATTTTGTAGTTGTGTTCATACCATTCCTGCATTTGTCTTTCACAACCTGGAGCTTAAGTGGATAAATCAATGGAGAAAACATTCAAAAGAATATAAACCACTAAATAAATATTGTAAGAAAACAGGAAATCAAACCAGTATCTGACAAAAACTAGAACCTTGTAGAAAAAGAAATTGAAATTAGAATAGGTGATAAGGAAACAAAACTATCACTCTTTGCAGATGATATGATCTTACACTTAGAAAATCCTAGGGAATAAACTAAAAAACTGTGTGAAGTAATGAACAACTTTAGTGAAGTTGCAGGATACAAAATAAACCCACATAAATCGTCAGCATTTCTATATATTACCAACAAAGTCCAGCAGCAAGAGATAGAAAGAGAAATTCCATTTAAAATTATTTTAGACAATATAAAATACTTGGGAGTCTACCTGCCAAGACAAACCCAGGAACTGTATGAGCACAGCTACAAAACAAAAATACTTTTCACACAAATAACATCAGATCTAAACAATTTGAAAAATGTTAATTGCTCATGGATAGGCCAAGCCAATATAATAAAAATGACAATTTTGCCTAATCTATTTATTCAGTGTCATAGTGATCAAATTATCAAAAAATAATTTTATAGATCTAGAAAGTATAACAGATTTCAACTGGAAGTAGAAAAGGTCAAGGATATCAAGAGAGTCAATGAAAGTGCTTTCACAGGAAAATCCCATGGAGTATAGAACTTGTCTATCCCCTGAAAAAGAAAGCCCCAGAAAATAGAGAGATCAGCTGGCTCCCTAAGAGCTGCAGTAGGGAAAGGTGATTCCAAGGAATATCTAGGACATCCATAGCCTTAATTAAGGAAGTCCCAAGAGGGACAGAATCTACTCAGGAACTAGAATCACCAAGGGAAGATCATCCAGTTTCCTGAACAAGAAAGCCCTGGAAGGGGTAGAGAACTACCCAAAACTGTGTCTCAAGGGGATAGAAGACCACGTAGTGACCTGATAAGGGAAAACCAACTGAAGACCTGTGACAAGAGCTACTGAAGCCTGTTAGAGCTCTGAGTAAAGACTCATAAAGGGAAGTGGAAGACAGGAGAAGAAATCAAGGAAAGCAAAATCCTGAGCAAATAGGGCCTGACTACCACTCTCAAGAGTGTGGGAGGACTTCTGGGGGTGGAGCCAAGATGGTGGCTGGAAAGCAGGGAGTTGTGTGAGCTCTCCACCACATCCCTCCAAAAACCTATAAAAAATGGCTCTGAACAAATTCTAGAACTGCAGAACCCACAAAATAGCAGAGGGAAGCAGGGATCCAGCCCAGGACAGCCTGGATGGTCACTGGATGAGGTCTATTGCGCAGAGAGTGGAGGGGAGTGGAGCTCAGCGTGGGAGGCAGCAGGACCAGCCAGACCAGGAGCCAGGCAGAATAGGCCCTAGCACCCTGAATCAGTGAGCTGTGGCAGTTACCAGACTTCTCAACCCACAAACACCAAAGACAACAGAGAAAGTTAGTGGGAAAAGCTGCAGGGGACAGGGTTTGTGCTTCAGCCACTGCCCCAGGGGCAGCGGGGGAGGTGCAGCTACAGAACTACAGCTGCCGTTACTTCAGGCCCCAGGCCCACGTGATGGGAGGAATTAAGTGGCGGATCAGAGCAGGAGTGCAGAGCCTGCTGAAGATTTGCATCAGGTCTGGGTTGGGGGTTCTTGAGGAAGGAGGAGTGCTGGTGTGGCAGAGCTGGCTGTATAGAAATAGCTCTGAAATCAATGGTGCATCCCCTCAAGCTTGGAACAAAGTGCTCTTTGCTCCACAAGCAGTCATACCACGACGAAAAACTCAAGGGTCAAGTAAGTTGGCTGGGAACATGTCCAGGCAGCGAAAACACACCCAGATTCAGTCTCAGACTTTGGAATCTTTCTTTAGTGACAAAGAAGACCAAAACATACAGCCTGAAGAAGTCAACAAAGTCCAAGAGCCTACACCAAAAGCCTCCAAGAAAAACATGAACTGGTCTCAGGCCATGGAAGAGCTCAAAAAGGAGTTGGAAAAGCAAGTTAGAGAAGTAGAGGAAAAATTGGGAAGAGAAATGAGAAGGATGCGAGAAAACCATGAAAAACAAGTCAATCACTTGTTAAAGGAGACCCAAAAAAATACTGAAAAAAAATATTGAAGAAAACAACACTTTAAAAAATAGACTAACTCAAATGGCAAAAGAGCTCCAAAAAGCCAATGAGGAGAAGAATGCCTTGAAAGGCAGAATTAGCCAAATGGAAAAGGAGGTCCAAAAGACCACTGAAGAAAATACTACCTTAAAAATGAGATTGGAGCAAGTGGAAGCTAGTGACTTTATGAGAAATCAAGATATTATAAAACAGAAGCAAAGGAATGAAAAAATGGAAGATAATGTCAAATATCTCATTGGAAAAACCACTGACCTAGAAAATAGATCCAGGAAAGATAATTTAAAAATTATTGGACTACCTGAAAGCCATGATCAAAAAAAGAGCCTGGATATCATCTTTCAAGAAATTATGAAGGAGAATTGCCCTGATATTCTAGAGCCAGAGGGTAAAATAGAAATTGAAAGAATCCACTGATCGCCTCCTCAAATAGATCCCAAAAAGAAAACTCCTAGGAACATTGTTGCCAAATTCCAGAGCTCCCAGATCAAGGAGAAAATACTGCAAGCAGCCAGAAAGAAACAATTTGAATATTGAGGAAAAACAATCAGGATAACACAGGATGTGGCAGCTTCCACATTAAGGGACCGAAGGGCTTGGAATACGATATTCTGGAGGTCAGTGGAGCTAGGATTAAAACCAAGAATCACCTACCCAGCCAAACTGAGTATTATGCTCCAAGGCAAAATATGGATTTTCAATAAAATAGAGGACTTTCAAGCTTTCTCAGTGAAAAGACCAGAACTGAATAGAAAATTTGACTTTCAAACACAAGAATCAAGAGAAGCATGAAAAGGCAAACAAGAAAGAGAAATCATAAGGGACTTACTAAAGTTGAACTGTTTTGTTTACATTCCTACATGGAAAGATGATGTGTATAATTCATGAGACCTCAGTATTAGGGTAGCTGAAAGGAATATGCATATATATATATGTATATATATATATATATATATATATATATATATGTATATATATATATATATATATATATGTGTGTGTGTGTGTGTGTGTGTGTGTGTGTGTGTATACATATATACATATGTGTGTCTATGCATGTATATATTTAGGTATATATATATATATACACACACACAAAAGGCACAGGGTGAGTTGAATATGAAGGGATGATATCTAAAAAAATAAAATCAATTTAAGGGATAAGAGAGGAATATATTGAGAGAGGGAGAAAGGGAGATATAGAATGGGGTAAATTACCTTGCAGAAAAGTGGCAAGAAAAAGTGGTTCTGTAGGAAGGGAAAAGGGGGCAGGTGAGGGGAAATGAGTAAATCTTGCTCTCATCAGATTTGACCTGAGGAGAGAATACCATACACATTCAATTGGGTATCTTACCCCACAGGAAAGAAGGAGGAGGAAGATAAAAAAGGGGGGATGATAGAAGGGAGGGCAGATGGGGGGAGGAGGTAATCAAAAACAAACAGTTTCGAAAAGGGACAGGGTCAAGAGAGAAAATTCAATAAAGGGGGATAGGTTAGGAAGGAGCAAAACATAGTTAATCTTTCACAACATGAGTATTGTGGAAGGGTTTTACGTAATGATACGCATGTGGCCTATGTTGAATTGCTTGCCTTCTTGGGGAGAGTGGCTGGGGAGGGAAGAGGGGAGAGAATTTGGAACTCAAAGTTTTAAAAACAGATGTTAGAAAGCAACAACAACAAAAAAAATGTTTTTGCATGCAACTAGGAAATAAGATACACAGGCAATGAGGCATAGAAATTTATCTTGCCCTACAAGAGAAGAAGGGAAAGGGGGATGGGAAGGGAGTGGGGTGACAGATCGGAGGGCTGACTGGGGGATTGGGCAACCAGAATATATACCTTCTTGGAGTGGGGGGAGGTTAGAAATGGGGAAAAAATTTGTAATTCAAACTTTTGTGAAAATCAATACTGAAAACTAAATATGTTAAATAAAAAAAATAAAATTACTGACAAAGAGAAAAAAAAGAAAGAAAAAATAAGAGCTCCAAGAATCTGAAAAAAAAAAAGAGTGTGGGAGGAGATGAGATTATGATTGATTCATCTTCAGTCTTCTGGACTTATAGTTTATTACTGAATTAAACGAAGTTCTAAAGTTTTCAGAGTTGTTTTTCTTTATAATATTATTGTATAAATTGTTCTCATTGTTCTTATTTCTCTCTAGCTTAGAGCAAAAGTACATCCTAGTTTTCTCTGATACTGACCATTGTGTAAATTCTTATGAAGACAGTAATAGTACATTGCACTCATATAGTATAATTTGTTTTTCAGTAAGTTCAGTGCCCCTTTAGTTTCTAGTTTTTTGCTAGTACTAAACGAGCCAATGCAAATATTTTTTTACATATGGGTTCTTTGGAGTCTAAGCATAGTAGGGGCATAGTTGGCTCAAAGGGCATACACAATTTAACTACTTTTGGAATATTTTCCAAATTGCTTTCCAGAAGGGCTGGACCAATTCAGAACGGATCTATATATACAAAAATATTTATAGCATCTCTTTTAGTAGTACCAATGAACTGGAAACTAAGAGGATGCCCATAAATTGGAAAATGACTGAACAAACTATGAAATATGAATGTAACATAATACTTCGGTACCATAGGAAATGATGAAAGGGACAATTTTTGTGAAACCTAGGAAAACTTGTATGAGCTAATAAAGAGAGAAATGAGCAGAAAAAGGAGAACAATTTTTACATTAACAAATACAAAGTGAAAACCACCTGGAAAATTTTAGAACTCTCATCAACACAATGACTAGCCATGATTCCAAAGGACCAATGATGAAGTGTGCTACCTATCTTCTGACTGAGAGATGAACTCAAGATACACAATGAGACATATATTTTTGGAGATGGTCAGTGTGAGGATTTGTTTTTGTCTGACTATACTTATTTGTTACAAGGGTTTTTATTTTTCAATGGCAAAGGAAAAAAATGCATGCAGGTTGAAGAAATTAAAATTAAAAAAACAAATCAAGAGGTTATAAATAAAAGTTATGGAGAAAAGATCTAGAAAGAGAAACAATAGGTCATATTAGTAAGGCAGTAAACCTCACACAAGAAACACTCTCGGAAAATGAAATTTGTCTAAACATAAACAATGATTCCATGAGGCAATAAGAAATATTACCAGAACGTTTAAATATTAAAAAATGGAAGTTGTAAAGTATATTTTAACAAAAACAACGGACCTAGCAAAAAGATCAGAGAGTTAATCTAAGAATTAGTGCCCAACCATGGCCAAGAGAAAATCTTGGATACCATTTTTCAAGAAATCATAAATGGAAACTGCTCACATCTATTAGAACCAGAGGGCAGTGTGTATGTGTGTGTGTGTGTGTGTGTGTGTGTGTGTGTGTGTGTGTATCCACTGATCACCTCTAAGAAACCTCTAAATAAAAATTTCCAAGAGCGTCATAACCAGAATTTAGAGCTTCCAAGTTTAAAAAAATACAGTAAGCAGTCAAAAGAAAAAAGTCCACGTATGGAGAAGCCACAGTCAGGATCATACAAGATATGGTAGCTGTCGCTTATATCTGCAGAGCCTAGCACAATGTCAGGCACATAGAAGACACTTAATAATCTGTTAATTGATTGGTTGATTCGACACCTTGCGTCCATCACTTTTATGTCATAATGTGAGTAGTATACTTCATCTCTCCTTTGGAATAATCATTGGTCATTGCATTGATCAGAGCTTTTAACTCTTTCAAAGTTCTTTTCCTCTACAATATTACAGTATTTGTATAAACTCTTCTCCAGATTCTACTCACTGCATTCTCCATCAGTCTATACTAGTCTCAGTTTTTTCTGAAATTGTCCTTTTTGACATTCCTTTATGGTACAATAATATTCCATTACTTATATACTATAATTTGTTCAGCCATTCCCTAGTTGATGGGCACTCCCTTCATTTTCAGTTCTTTGGTACCATAAAAGGAACTGAGAGACAATTCAATATGAATGGGGTAGCAGGAAGCAGTATGGCTCAGCTCCCTACTACCACTACTCCATAAAGACCTAGGGGTGCACCAGAGTGAGTTCTAATCAGGAACTGAAAGGAAAATATGTCTATCAAGAAGATGCTGTGCCTTACTTTATAGTGGAGGAACTGTACTGATATGAGACTGTGCATTAGGGTAATAAGAAGCTCCAGATCTGCCACAGAGAGGCCTGATGCTCTAAAAGGAGCAAGAACAGATGGGAACTGTCAATTCTATCACTCACACCCTAGAGCTAAGCTGCAGATCCAGTGTAGACTGAGGAGGTTACTTGTACCTACAGGTAGTGAACCAGGGCAATGAGCAAGCATAGGTGTAAGGCTGTTTTCTGGGAAATGAGCAGGAACATAAATAGACAGCAGCTCTGTGGCTTTGATATTAGAGCACAGTCTTGTATCCAGCCCCTAGGCAGACTTAAGTCTACTGCTAAATAACTATCTAAGAGACCTCAGGCCAAGGGGAATCTGCACATTTGCTGAACCTGTAGTACTATTCAACTGCATAAGGGTGGTTAAGGCTAGCAGTAGTCTACTAGAACACCAACAAGGAGGAAGCCCAAAGTGATTGCCCAGACCCCAACTCATGTCAGGACTTGCCAAGATTGGACCAGAATGGCAGTGACCAGGTTTTGCCCCATATCAGACAGCTTTGGAGACACTTAAGGCTTTCAGGTCCACCATCTGAGCTGCCCCTAAAATACATGAAGAACGCAACAATCAATACCTAGAGAAAATAGCAGCAAGACCCATGAGAAGACCAAACAAAGCCTTTGAGAATTTCAGAGCTGGGTCCTAAAACAAAATATTCAGGCAGTAAGGATAGATGAATGAGTAAACAAAAAACAATTTTTTTAAACTAGTATGGTGATAGGAATGCCGAAGACACAACTCTGGAAGAAGAAAATGACTCCCAAACACCCACAAGCAAAGTTTCAAAGGGAAACACAGCTTAGAAAAATGTTCTACTAGATTTCCTGGAAGAAATGAGCAATATTTGTTTTTAATTTTAAAATTACTTTATGAGTGAAACATGAGCATTAAAGGAAAGCATTGGAAAAGAAATGAGAGTTATGAAAGAAAGACTTGATAGGAGAACTAACAGCATAACCCAGAAGGTTCAAGATCTTATCTAAACAACAGACTTAAAAAAAATTTATAAATGTACCAAACAGAAGTTAATGACTCCATGAGACAATAAGAACTATTTAAAAAGTCAAAAGACAGAATGGAAGAAAATATAGATAATATTATATTTTAAAAACCTTCTCTAGAAATCAAATTAAGGAGAGAGAATAGAAAAATAATTCAGCTCTCTGAAAGCCATGACAAAAAAGGGAGCCTGGACCTTTCATCAAAGAAAACTGCCCAGATCTCTTGGGTCCAGAGGACAAAGTGAAAATAGGAAGAATCCATCAATCACTTCTTGAATAAAATCCCATGATCAAAACTCCTAGGAATGTCATAACCAAAATGGAGAACTTCCAAATCAAAGACAATGTACTGCAAGCAGCCAGAAAGAATTTAAATACTTAAAGAATTATAGTCAAGACCACTTAAGCCTTAAGAGCCACCATTATCAGAAGATGTTATCTTGCCAAACAATATTACAAAAGGCAAAAAATACCATCTTGAAATCAAAATTAATGTACTCAGAAAAAGTGAGTATAATAATGAGGGCAGGGGAAGTCCTTTAATTAAATAGAGTACTTGAGGATTCCTAATGTAAAGACCAAAGCTGAATAGAAACTTTGAAACACAAAAGAATGGGAGTCAGGAGAACAATTAAAAGGCAAATACAAGCAAGCATCTGGAAGGGACTCAATAAAGATGAAGTGTTTTTATACTAAGTCAGAGAAATTACGTGTTCCCTCAGGACCCTAATATCAATAGAAGACATCATAGAGGCAGTTAAATAATACAGAGGCCCTGAGTGTAGTTTTGTCATATTGTGATGATCTTAAAAGAAAAAGAAGGGGAAGTGAAGGGAAAGGAATACGCTTGGGGAAGAAAAAGAAAATATGGGGGGAAACTTATCTTACACAACTGGGGTATTCAAGTAGAAGGATTAACTTAAGCAAAGGGGAAGAGGTAGGCTGAGTGGGTAACACTTTTACCTTACTTTCACCTGAACTGATCAGAGGGAGTCAGAATGCGCACAGAGTTCGGTAAAGAAATATGTTTCACTCAACAAGGAAGTAGAATGAATTGGGAGATGGAGAGAGAAGAGAGTTGGGGAGTAAAAGACAGGGTACATTCAGGGACAAGTCACATGAAAAATTACAAGAAAGCTTTTTAAAAAGGAGAGTAAGAATTTGTGATTGGGGTATAGGTGAGGGAAAGAGAGTATCAATGAAGAAGTGTATTCCATCAAGCATAGAGCATCATTACTGAACAAAGTCCTTCTCATTCACCACTCTATTCATCTTTGTAAAGTAGGAGTAGGAAGAAAAGGAAGGAAAAAAATGTAATAGGATAAAGGAAAATGTACAATTAATGACCACAACTGGCTGTAAATGGAATAACATCACATCAAATTTGGAAAAGATTCACAAAATGGATCCAAAAGCAGAATGCAATAATACATTGTATGTAAGAAATACACTTGAAACAAAGACTCACATAGAGTCAAAATAAAGGGTAGGGGCAAAAAAATTCATTTTAACTGAAGTGTAAAAGGCAGGACAGGTAACCATGATATCAGAGAAGGCAACACTAAAAATAAACTCGATTAAAAGAGACAAATAGGGGAACTACATCATGCTAAAAGATACCATAGAAAATGAATTATCAATACTTAACATATGCATTGAATCTATAATATCTAAATGCTAAATTAAAAGAAAAAAGACAAGATGAAAAGAAAAAGCTATTACAGAGAAATTAAAATATTGTAAAATAGAATACTTTATATAAATATATAAAATTGTAAAACATAAAAAGTAAAATATAATATTCGTCAACCTCAGTATACCCTGTCCTGACATAAATCTAACAAAAAAATTAACAGAAAAGAACTTATGGATTATGTATATTACTCAGTTGTGCATGCTACATTTATGAAATTTAACTATATTATTAGAGCACAAAAACTTCAGAAACAAATGGAGAAAAGAAATATTAAACACTTCTTTTACATACCACAGTGCAATAAACGTTTAGTAAAGGGCCACTAGAGAAATTATTAGAATTTAATGGGAGACAGTCCTAATACATTGGTGGGTCAGAGAATAAATCATAGAAATGTTAGATAATTTCATTATTGATAAGGACAATAATGAGACAACATACCAACATTTTTGGAATATAGTGAAAGCAATTCTTGGGGAACATTGTATATGCATTAATACTTTCAGAGTGCAGGGCAATAAACAGATTGGACATGAAACTAAAATAACCCCCAGAAAACCAACAACTTTATAAAATCTAATTAAACACCAAAATAAAATTTCTAAGAAAAAAATTCCAAAATTGAAAACAAAGCAAAAACTGCATTGAGTTAATAAATAAATCTAGCTTTTTTGTGCAGAATAAAATTGAAAAAACCATTAGCTATTTTGACTTTTTTAAAGAAAATAAAATTGAATATCAAAAATGTAAATGAACAATTCATGACAAATGAAGAAATGAATGAAATTATTAAAACCTGTTTTATTCAATTACATTCTAATAAACCTGATGAATTAAATTAAATGAATTAATATTTCCAAAAGTAAAAACAAATCTCAGATCAACAGAACAAGAAACAAAGATTTAAGTAATCCAGTCTTTAAAAGAGAAATTGAACAATCCATTAATGAGGTCCCAAAGGAAAAAACCCTAAGACTATAAGCAAATTCTACAAAATATTCAACCAATAATTTATTCCAATATTACATAAATAACTTGAAAAATTAGAATAAAGTACAAAAATTCCTTCTTTTGTACAAATATAAACCTGAGAACCAAAGCAGAGAAACAAAACTATAGATCAATATCCCTAATGACCATTGATGTAGAAATTTTTTTAAAAAAAGGGAAACTGCAGCAACATATCACAAGGATTACATGATGACTGGGTTAGATATACATAAGGAATGCAGAATTGGTTCAATATTATGAAAACTGTCAATATACTAGACCATATCAATAACAAGATACAGAATAACAGATACAGAAAAGACTTTTAAGATACAGAACCCATTCCTTTTAAAAATTTTCACAATACACAGGAATAAGTAGATATTTCTTCATTTGGATAAATAGTATCTGTTTAACATTAAGAGTTAGAATTTTATGTAATGGAGATGAATTAGATAATTTTTCTATTAAGTCCAGGAATAAAACAAGGATGTCCATAATCACCACTATTATTTGATATATTTTTTAAAAGTGTTAGCTTTAGCAACGAGACAAGAAAAAAATCAAGGGAATAAGCAGAGGCAAATGGGAAACAAAATTATCCCTTTTTAGAGGTAATGACAACTTAGAAGAGCAAGGGGAAACATCCATATCTATGGATAGGGAAGGAATTCATGGTCAAACAATGTAAAGACAAAATCACAGAATATAAAATAACTGTTCTGATTACATAAAGTTAAAAAGCTTTTGCACAAACAAAACTAATGCAGACTAACTAGGGAAAATGGGACGAACTAACTAGGGAAAATTCTTTGCAGCAGGATTCTCTGATAACAATCTCATTTTCAAGATGTGTAAGGATTTAAATTTATAAGAATAAGAGAGATCCCCAATTGACAACTAACCAAAAGATATGAACAAGCAGTTTTTATGGAGAAAAATTCAAAAGGAAAATTATAAATGTTGGAGAGGCTAAAGAAAAACAGGCATATCAATGCATTGTTGGTGAAGTTGTGAATTCATTCTGCAAAACAATTTAAAACTAGGCACCTAAAATTAAAAAATTGTGTGTACACTTCAATGCAGTGATACTACTACTAGGTCTATATTAGAAAGAGGTCAAAGAAAGTAGAAAAGGACCTGTAAGTACAAAAATATTTATAGCAGCTTTTTTTTGTGGTCCCAAAGAACTGGAAACTGTGGGGATGCCTATCATTTGGGAAATGGCTGAACAAATTATGGTATATGAATGTAATGGAATACTACTCTGGTAAGACTTGTCTGAACTGATAATGGATGAAGTGATCCAAACCAGTCAAATAGTTTGTACAACACTTTAAAGACAAATGACTTTGAAACACATAAGATTTTTGATCAATGGATGACCAACCATGATTCTAAAGGACATAATAGGTGAAACATTCTATCCACCTCTAAACAAAAAGATGACTCAGTTTTCATGTTTAGAGCTACATGTTCAGACATGGTCAATATAGGGATTTGTTTTTGTTGACTGTGCATATTTGTTACACTAGGTGGTTTTTCTTTTTTACTCCAATGTGGGTGAGAGAGGATGGATTTTTTTACAGCCAAAAAATCCAAACAAACCCTAAATTAAAAAAAAAATCTGCCCTAAATCATTTTGCCCTTTACCTTTAAAAAAATCTCTTTGAGATATATTTCTGCTAATATTATTGATGCATCAAAGTTTAACGACCTTTTTTCCCCTGCTTGAGCAGAAAACATACATAATTGCTTTCCAGAATGGTTGAACTAATTTATAGCCCCTTTAGTGCATTGGCGTGTTTACTGCATTCCCTTTGTCATTTTCTTTTTCAATCATTTTTAACCAATCTAATAGGTGGGAGGTGGATTTGCAAAGTTTTTTTTTTCAAATTTGCAGTTTTCTAATTATTAGATAGTTGGAACATTTTTTCACAAGGCTGTTGAAATCTCTTTTGTTGAAAACTTTATATCCTTTGATCATTACCTGTTGAAGAATAGTTGTTACTCCTATATATTTGAATCAGTTCCTTTTATATCCTGAATATCAGATTTAATCAGAGAAACTTTTTGCAAAGATTCTTTTTTTTTTCATGTTTAACTTTCCCTACTAATTTTAAATGTTTTGGTTTTATTTTCACAAAAAAAAATTAATTTTATGTAATCAGAATGGTCCATTTTATTTTCCATGATTCTGTTGATCTGTTGTCTGTGTTGAAATCTTCTCCTTTCCATAGTTTAGAAATGTATTTCATTTTTTGCTTTTCTGATTTTAGATGTGAATTTTTATATCTAGATTATTTATACCTCTGGAGTTTACCTTGCCATAAGATGTACAATATTGATCTAATCTTAATTTTGGCCAGAATGTTTTCCATCTTCTCCAGCAGTTTAAAATAATTTTTAATCATAGTAGTTGGGGTCTTTGTATTTATGAATATATAGCTATTTTTGCTTACATGTATTGTATTTCTAATCTCTCTAATCTATTCCACTAATACACTTTTTTTAAAGCCAGTACCAAATAGTTTTGATGATTGCTTCTTTGCATTATAGTTTAAGATGTGGTGCTATTTGGTTCCCTTCCCACTCTTTTTTTTTAACTTCCTCTTAGCATTTATTCCTCTAGAATTCATGGGTTCCCCATGGGGTCCCACCCCTTGGGGGACCCTCAAATGATGGGGTAAGTGGTAGTAGCCTTGGGTGCAGTTGGGGGGCATTGAACAAAAATGAAGGGGACAGCGGAAGCATAAGGAAAGAGAAGAAAATTTTGAAAAACCATTCTTATATGTTTCATCTGTTGTGTAACAGAGTTAAAGTCATAGTGATTAAATTATTTTCAAATAAACACACAAAATACAAGTTATAACCCATCAATGGTCAAGTCCACCAATAGGTCTTAACAAGCAAGTGCTGGCAGACAAGCCTGTCATACACTGTTGGGAAGTCCACCATGCATTGGCAGGAATAAGTGCATGTAATGACTTGCTTACAATATGATACAGTTACATGATGCAATATTGTGTCATCAAAATTTCAATGCAGGAAAAAAAACCCACAAATTTAATGTAAATGTCTTTTTTAAAAATTTATGTATTTTTGAAATGACACAAATTTTTTAAAAAAAAAACCATTAAAGGGTTAAAAAAAGTAGATTTCCAGGGGGGCGTTTAGCAATTTTTTTTGAAAAGAGGGGAGTAGTCCAAATAAGTTTGTGAACCTGTGCTCTAGATGATTTTTTTTAGCTCCCTAAACCAGTTCTTTGTTAGTTTGATTGGCATTGAATCAGGAAATTAATTTAGATATTGTCATTTTTATGGTAAGGCCTAACCATGAGCAATTAACAGTTCTCCAGTTTTTTAGGTCTGTGTTTCTGTAAGATTTGTTTCTTACTTAGATTCATATAATTCTTTTATGTTTTGATAGGTAGGTGCTTAAATATTTTATACATTCTGCTATATATATAGTTATTTTAAATTAAATTTCTCTTATTTCTTCCTGTTGGGTTTTATTGGTAATATAGAAATGTTTACAGTTTATCTAAGTTTATTTTTATATGTTGCCATTCTGTTGAAGTTATTGTTTCAATTAGGTTTTAGTTTATTATAGTTTTCTAGATAATCACAAAAAAGCAAAATAGTTTTGTTTCCTGTACTTATTCCCTAAATTAATTTTTCTTCTCTTATTGCTATAGCTGATATTTCTGTAACAATATAATAGTGGTGATCATGGACATCCTTATTTTACTGCATCCTTGCTGATCCTATTAAAACCCTGTAGCAGTGGTGGGAAACCTGCGGCCTCAAGGTCACATGTGGCCCTCACATGTGGTCCTCTAGGGCCTCAAGTGCTGCCCTTTGACTGAATCCAAACTTCACAGAACAAATCCCCTTAATAAAAAGGAGTTATTCTATAAAACTTGGACTCAGTCAGAAGGCTGTATCCAAGCACCTAGAAGGCCACATGTGGACTCAAGGCCACAGGTTCCACACCCCTGGCCTGTAGCCTTTGTCCATTACATTTGTGGGTTCTTGGTTTACCATCTAGCATATTATGGAAAATTTCATTCCTGTGCTTCTATTGTTTTTAATAGAAACAATTTTGATTTTGTCATGTTTTTCTGTTTCTATTGATATACAGGCATGCCTTGAGTTTTTGTGCTTCATTTTATTGTACTTTGTAGAACATGTGCTTATTTCATGTCTGTGTCACATTTTGATAATTCCTGCAACATTTCAAATATTTTTATTATTATTATTCTATCTTTGATGTTACTATTGTACAAACTGCACCCATAAGATGGTGTGTTCTGATTGCCACATGGACCAGTCATTCCCCATCTCTCTCTCCATCTCCTCCGCCCTCCCTATCCTTTGAGACACAATATTGAAATTAGGCCAGTTAATAATCCTACAATGGCCTCTAAAAATGTTGAAGTGAAGAGAGGATTCGTTGTTGCCTTATTTTAAGAAATTGTCACAGCCACCCCAGCCTTCAGCAACCACCACCCTGATCACTCTACCAGCAAAAAGATTATGACTTGCTGAAGCTTCAGTTCATGTTTAGCACTTTTCTTTGCAATAAAAAAATTTTTAAATTAGGGTACATACATTTTTTAAGACATAATACTATTGCGCACTAATAGACTACAGTATAGCATAAACATAACTTTTATATGCACCGGAAAGCAAGAAAATTCATGTGACTCATTTTATTGAGATATTTGCTTTATTGTAGTAGTCTGTAACTGAATGCACAATATCTCCAAAGTATGCTTGTAATTGTGATTTTTATTATTGTTTTTATCAATATCATCTATTATGTTGACATATTTCCTCATATTGAATCAACTATGCAACCCTGCTATAAATCTAACCTGGTCATAGTATATTTTTAATGTTGTTGTAATTTCTTTGGTAACATTTTATTTAATATTTTTGTGTTGTTGTACTTTCTGTTTTGTTACTGTTCTAGGTATTAAGGCTTTGTTTATATTAGAATTAGTAGGATTACTTCTTTTTTCCTATTTTTGCAACCAGTTTGTGTAACATCTTTGAATGTTTGATATAATTCACTTGAATTTACTTATAAATCCATCTGTGATATTCATTTTTTCCTCTTTGAGTTTATTTATTTTTTGAAATTAGGTTATTGAATTAATCTGTTTCTTATTCTGTTAACCAGGGTATTTTATATTTTTATAAATATTGACTCACTTCATCTACATTCTCAGTTTTTTGGACAAATAATTAGGCAAAATATCTTTGATAGTTTTCTTTATTTCCTTCTCCTAGTTGTATGCCCAATTAATAGATCTTTTATTTCTTTCTCTTACTGTCGGAAAGTGTTTAGAGATATAAGTTTTCCTTAAAGGAAAAACTTAATCTCAGGTGGTTGGATACTGCACTTATTCTTCTTGTGGAAATTTTTGTTGTTTTAATTTTTTTTTCTTTGACTCTCCATAAATATTTTTATTCTAAATAATGAATGGATCTCTGGATCCATTTTTTAAATTACACACACATATAAAATTTTGATATAATAAATCAATTGCCATATCAATGATGCCAAAAGAGCTTAAAACATCTCCTAATCAGCAAACACTTGTCTTACTTTTCAAACAGAGATGGCAGTCAATGATAATACTAGTGAAGAAAATAAACTCAATCAGGGCAGCTAGGTGGCGCAGTGAGTAGAGTACCAGCCCTGGAGTCAGGAGGACCCGAGGTCAAATTCAACCTCAGACACTTGACACACTACTAGCTGTGTGACCCTGGGCAAGTCACTTGACCCCAATTGCCCTGCATTCTCCCCTGCAAAAAAAAAAAAAGAAAAAGAAAAACTCATTTGTAAAATCTTAGACAGAGGATAATAGAAGGTTATGAGCAGTGAGAAATAGAAAATGGAATAGGATGGAATAGGAAGTTCAAGTTTAAGAAAGGTTTGTCAAGAGATCCAACTAAGCAATCTTTCAGAGGCCATTTAGGCCTTTCAAAGGCCGGGAAAGATCTGCAAAGATTTTTCTTAGTTTTCACCACAAAGGACTGTTGGGTGGTGTACCACATTTGGACTCAGTCCCATATTGCTACACCGTGGGGGGAAAATGTTAGTTTAGCTAAACTAATTCAATTGTACACAGCAGAGGTTTGTTCTATGGGCACAATTTTTGGTGTTGAGGATATATGAAAAAGGGAAAGATACTGAACATTTGGGGAAAAAAAAGCACTGATCGTATTAATGCTGGAAAAAATACAATTAAGATGCCATCAATAGCTACCAACACCATATGACTAATTTCTCATCTCTACACATTTTTAAGAGAATAGTGTACATGCAAATTAAGTACATTCTAATGAAGGTATGAGAAGGGAGTAGGCAGGCATTCAGAAATAAAATGCTATAGAATAGTTAACAGCTGTACCATCAGTCAATTTATAAGGGTGCAAGATCCTACACAGCTATGCTATCTACCGTGAAAAAGTGTTAGATCTAGGAGAGCAAAATACTACCTTAAGTATTCTCCAACCCAGTGAATTCCATGTATATTCTAACATCATATGAAATAATTTGAAAAATCAGACAACTTCTGTAATCCTCTGATTGTTATATCAAGTGTAACATAAAATATGGAGACATGTCCTCACTAAAATCTCTGAGGCATAAAATTGGGAAATGAATGCTTGTAAGATGGTTTGCAAGATATAGGAATGATGTCCAGTGTAAAGTATGGTGAACTCCTCAGGATGCTCTTGTTTGTGAATAAGATTATGTTTATTGTGTTAATTTGAATGAATAGGTTAATTTTGGGGAGGAAAATACAAGTTTATCTTTTTATTGCTTTCTGTACACTTCTATCCCACTAAAACACAGCTTACATTTTTAGCAATAGTATTATAAAATCTGCTGATCTACTGCTTATAGCTTAAATTCTTACTCCTACCCACATCTCTACACAATGCAGTAAGCAGCTTTGAATAAGCTCCCATTTCATTCATTACACAATTGCTCTGAAGTTGTGTTTGACTTGGGAAAAATGATTTCCTGCTGAGCTTTTGTGAAAAGTGATTACCAGGGAGCAAAGCAATAAGCTGACCTCATATGTACATTGTTTTCTTTTGCTCTTTTCACAATTTGGAGCTACTATATTCCCTTTCATTTTTAGTCTAATTGGGTCTTTTTCTTTTAGCTCCTCTGGACCACATGGCTATATGGAAACTCATTATATTCATAAGGTCAATAGCAGAAAAATGTAAAGAAAATATTCTTGCAAATGACCTTTGAAGATTTTCATCAGCAAATGCTTGACTGATACTGGCCTTTAACATAAATTTTTCAGAATTCATTATGTTGGTCTGTTTGTTCTATGGTTTGACGATATGGCTACAATATGAAAGGCTTGCCATCATTTGCAGTTTTACTTCCTCACCACATGAGTTGCACAACAAATTTAACTATCCTCCACTGAATATTTAATAACCTGTCATAAGAACAGAAGTAATACCACATTAGCTCAGGCAGTAGCCCATTCAGTCCCATATTACATCTCTGACAGTGGCATTTTGTGTGATAACATGGCAATGACTCTGGCATCAGCCTCGAATAGTTCTACCCCACAGCATCCATGTATATGCATGTACATATACACCACACACACACACACACACACACACACACACACACACATGTGCACACACACATACAAGAAAATTATCCCAAGATCAAATAATAGTGACAACAAAATAAAGACAGAGAACCAATCACAAGATAATTTTTAAAGGAAAAGATAATGGAAAACCTGGTCATTAGCTTCTTGGTCTAATGGCAACTGCTTCCCATGCCATCTACTTTCATAGCTGGTGGTTATGATGACCTGAGGAGTCCCATGTACCTCAGTGTCCCTGCGGTTTTAGGCAGTGGTTTTTGGAGTTAACCCCTTGGCAGTACTGTGGTGGTGAATGGATGGGGTCCCACTCCTGGCATGGGTTGAGGCTAATAATCAAACTAGCTTGGAGGTTTAAGAGGAAGAAAGTGATTAAATTGCAAAAGAAAGGAATACAGAACCTAGAGGAGAATATTGTAAAGGAGGGAGGGAGGAAGGGAGTCAGAAATGTGTTGCTGGTTATAACCATTTAAACTTGTCTCCTTTTGAAGAGAAATGTAATTTCATGAGAAACTCCCCTTACCAATACAGACCAGATCCTGCTCTGCACCTTACAATCTTAGAGCTTCCTGGGGCACTGAGAGGTTGAGTGATTCATCCAGGGTCATGGTCACTGGTCAGAGGTTAGACTGGCACACATGCCTTCTAGACTCTGAGGTCAATTCTGTATCCACTGTACGTAATCTGCCTTTCATTTAATCCTGTACAGGAGGAAATAGGCAGAGTCAGAGAAAGGTAGGAGGAAAGTATTTGCAAAATTTTCTGTTTTCTATCGGTGATGTTCTGACAAACCCTCTTCCAGTCTAGTCCATCATGAACAGCACCATCCTTTTCCCTGCATGTCCCTCCCTTCCTCCACCCCTCGTTACTCTAGGGTACTGAAGTAAGTCAGATGTAGAGAGGAGGATTGAGCCCAGAAAAGTGGACTGGGAAAAGTGGTGAATAGGTCTGGCGACAGCCATTTCTCCAGGTCTTCTTGCCGTATGTCCCAAATGGTCACCCTTACCTCTCATTCAAACCAGTGGTTTGATAGCACTCATAGGAAAGCAGTGATGATAAGAAGCATGTTTACATCAAGAACATTATAAATAGTACAGTGACCAATAAAGATGAAAGTTGACTGAGGAGGCAAATCAACACACATTCAAAGAAAAGAAAGATCTTAGTGAATAAGAATATTAGAACAAAGAAATTTGAGTCAAAATTTCCTAAGGTGCAAATATTACAAAAGGCTCTGCATCTCCCTGATAGTAAGCCAATTTAAAAAGCTCCAAAATCATTCAGAAAAGCAGAAAAAAAGAAGTGAAAGTATTAAGAAAAAAGGATAGAAATTTAGAGCTCATAAGGAAGAATCATCAAATTTAACAAGAAAGTAGAGAATTTAAAACAAAGACAAAGACTCTCCACAACAATGGATTCTCTGAAAAAATAATTAGAATACAATCCTGCAGAAGCAGAAGGAAAATTAAAGCAACAAAATAAAACAGCAAAATTGGAAGGATACTAGAGCTCTACAAAACATGACAGGACATGAAGAGAGGATGTGAAGAGACAAAGCTAAGGATTATGGGTCTTGAAGAAAAAAATATCATGAAAAAGTGTATGTAAGTAGAGTTAATTAGTGGCTTCTAATGAGTAGGGTCCCCTTAGCTCACTTCATGAGATTGCAGAATGTAAGGGAGAGGTTACAGAGAAAATAAGGTATTAAGGCATTACCTTCCTTCCAGACTTGGCCTGGTCTTGTTGAGGTTTGGAGTTGAGGGGTGCTCGAGACCCCAGAATACCAACATGCCAAGTCCTTCCAAATGAATTCGACTCAAGCCTTCTCAGCCAAAGAAAAACAGAGTTTATTAAAGATTCGCCATATCGGGTAGACTCTTAGGGAGCCTCAGTATTTGTGCAGCTTATGCCAGGGGGCAGATCAAGCTGAGCTAGATTGAATCTGGGTGCCTTCATGGAGTCAAGATGGAGCTTATATACAGAAAGATTGTGGGAGGGATCTAGAGTGGTCCAGTAGCCTGGGAAGGAGGGGTTTGGGGAGGACTAGGGTGACTGGGGTGAGGTCAGACTCCAGGGTGGGAAATAGCTGAAGGCTACCTGAAGATGAGGAACAATAGAGGGCTAGGGTAACAGAGCTAGGGTATAAATATTTTGATATGATTGAGGGTGGGAAAGAGCCAGAAGGAAAAAGGTGACCAGATAATGGAAGGCTGGGCTAGGCTATTTGGGCATGAAAAGCCAGATCAAGTGGGAAGATTCAAGGTGGGATTCAAGGGGGTTCCCACAGTCTAAGCCCCATCAGTCTTGTATTATTACCTTATAAAAAATGTACCACTTTCATATTTTGAGTCATTCTGGACCTTGTAAAGATTATGAGATCTAGAGTAGTTCATACCATGAGTGGCCTTGTAAAAAGTACAAAACTATGAATGAGCCCATTCACAAATTTCAATAAGTGTAAAGTAGTGCTGACACTTTTATTTCTCTAATAGAAAATATGACAAAGTACCTTCTTCAACTTGTTGAATTTATAAGATGTTTAGCTATTGTCTGGCAAAAGAACCAGCCACAATTCTGTTGGCTTTTAAAAAGCCAGTTAGTCCACCCCTCAACCCCAAACCTCATCATAGCTAGCACTGCAGTCTCTAAGGAAGTCATCTCAGTCAATCAAGAAAGTCATGCGGCAGCTGAGAAGAAAGCCAGGTATGAAGGAAGAACAATTTTTTAAGGGAATTACTCTTCAACTTTTTCCTTGTACCTTTTTCAGAATGTAGCAAGGGTGAAAGGAGATTTCTCTCTCCTCCTTCCCCAAATAGAAATGGCATCTTTCAACTTGCCCATTAGGAAGTGTTTTGCCTAGGAGAGAACAGGTCCAGTGAATCTGATGAGGGTTTGGGGTGAGGGATGCTCAACACCCCAAAGTACCGACACACCGGGTCCTGCCGAAAGAATTCAACTCAAGCTTTCTCAGCCAAGGGAAAAGATAAAGTTTATTAAGAGTTAGCCAAATAGGCCTGCCCCAAGAGATCCCACCCCTTGCGACGCCTGTAAGGAAAGCGGGGCAGATCAATCTGAGCTAGATTGGATCTGACCAACTTCATGGAGGCAAAATGGAGATTATATACACAAAGATTGTGGGAGGGATTGAGGGGTGGTCTGGGGTGATGGAAATGACAGACAATAAAGGGCTAGGGTAACAGAGCTAGGGTATAGATATTTTGATCAGGATTAAGGATGGGAAACAGCTGGACAATAGAGGACTGGGCAAGGTAGGCATTTGGACCTAATGGTTATAGCCTCAGGCCAAGGCCAGGTCAAGTGGGAGGATCAAGGTAGGCATTTGGGCCTAATGGTTATAGCCTCAGGCCAAGGCCAGGTCAAGTGGGAGGATCAAGGTAGGCATTTGGGCCTAATGGTTATAGCCTCAGGCCAAGGCCAGATCAAGTGGGAAGATTCAAGGAGAGTTCAAGGGTTCAAGGGGTTCCCAGAGACTGTGCGCTCATCATTCCCCCCTCAAACAAATGGGACCCAAATTCTTTTGGGGTCAGGGATGAAGGTCTCAGCTTCTGAAATTGCTTCCTGCTGGCAAGGGGCATAGAGTTTGTCCCTGCCTGGATGGGTCCTGGTCTGAGCGGTCATCTGGAAGTTGATGGCTTGGAGCCTGGAGGAGATGAACTTGGCAAAGAGGTTAAGCAAACAAGCAGCAAACAGGCAGTATAGGAGTACTGAGAAAAGACAATTTCCCCAGAGGGAATTAAAGATAACTATTTCATACCTAGCTCCCCTAACCACTTGTTCTGTGTACCACACTGCTTCAGGGTTCACGAGTGTGTAGCACATCCAAATTAGGTCGGGGGTATCTAAGAGCAAGGTTTGATGTTTGGTGAGCCTGTGGTTAGCCAGGCACTGGTGGCCCTCTGCTTCCAGGGTGCTCTGGCAAGTCAGAGCTTCTAGGGGCTGGTCTGCTAGAGGCTTAGAAGCTTCCTCAATTGGAATGGCTGTAGCAGCCAGAGAATCTAATTGTTTTGGAAAACAGGGGTCAGATCCTAAGGACTGGATTAGGATTCCCAAAGCCTGTCCTGTTCTTTCATCAGCAGAGTGAGTGAAAGGTTTTTCTAGATTAGGTAGAGCTAATGCTGGAGTGGTGGTCAGTTTAGTTTTCAAAGTCCCAAAAGCTTGTGCTGGGTAGGGGCTCCACTCTAAAGGGAGTGAGTCAGGGCCTTGAGTGCCAATTAATGGTTGCAGTCCCTCCCAAGCCTTGGGCTTAATTGGATATTGACAGCAATTGGGGAACACATTAGACTCTCTGAGGCGACTAAGGACAGGGGTAGCCTGAGCAGCTTTGCCAGGAATTCTCTGATCTCAAACAACTGGCTTGACTGTCTCCCACACTTCTGGGGGAGGTCTGGTGAGCAGAGGGAAAAGAGACCTGCGAGGTTTAACTAGAGAAAATTGGCTCCCCAATTTCACCATCAGGTCCCTTCCCAACAATGAGGCAGGGCCAGAGAAGGAATGTTCAAACAACAGATCCTTGATACCCATGACCTGATGGGTCGAGGGGCATGTAGGGCCAGAGCAACTAGTTAAAACAAGAGAACATAGCTGTGATAAAGTGGGTAACCTTACCTTCAGCCTCAATTTCGCCCAGGGCTCTGTGAGAGAGGTGGAGAAAGTGGGAGCACTGCCAAGCGCCAGGCTTTCCTCTCCTTCCAGGCCTTGAGAAGACTGGAGGACAGGGTACTGGGAGGAGGCTCTACCACTTTTCCAACCTCGGGGATAATCCTTCCTCCAATGTCCCTCCTGGTTACATGCTGGGCAGAGTCCTGGAGGCATGGATCCTGGGGGCTTCCTCCAGGGGGGCGCCCTAGAGGGGCACTCCCTGGACCAGTGACCCTCCTTATGGCATCAAAGGCAGGTTTCCCCACTGCCCAAGCCAATGGGCTTCCAAGGGGACTCCCTGGAGGGGCGCTCCTTGGGTCTTTTCCTGGCCATGGCAGCAGCCAAGAATAGAGCGTGTTCTCTGTCTCTAGCCCTTTTCCTGATTTTTCTTTCCTCTGCTGCAGCCAGGTCTCTATTGTTGAAAACTCCAAAGGCTGTCTCCAGCAATTGGACCTGAGGTGTTTGGGGTCCCATGGCCAATTTCTGCAGTTTCCTCCTAATATCTGGGGCAGACTGATTAATGAAATACATGCTAAGGATTGCTGCCCCTTCAAATTGTAGGGACAGATCCCTAAAACCCTCAGTAAACTTAGTGGGGTCTTCTGAGTATCTCCCCAGCTTCTCCTTAACCTGAATGATCTCTGAAATGGAGAATGGAATGTGTACCCTGATCATCCCATAGAGGAGGAAGGCACTTCCCTCAGGGTAAAAAAGCCTTGAAGTTGCTCTGGAGACTGAGGCTTGGGGAGGGATATAGGAAGTCCCACTTCTTGTGAGGTAGGGACTGGGTAGTGCTGGCTGAACTAAATTGGACTGCAAGGCCAGGGGATCAGGCTGACAAGGGAGAAAATCAGTTGATACCTGAGGAGGGGTAGAGGTCAGAGGGGAAGACACACCAGAGACCCAAGTGGGTGCTACCTCAGAGAGAGGGGCTAGGGGAGGAGATATTGCCGTGGGGGCAGGGCCCGAGGCTGGAACCTGAGTAGAGATTGCCTTGGGGGTAGGGCCCATGGTGATAGATGTTGCAGGGCCTGCAGCAGAGGCAAGCCATGAGGCCAAAACCTGAGTAGGGGTCCCTTCGGCTGGAAATTCCTTCCTCCTTAGTAAAGGAGAAGTTAGGAGTAATTGTCGGGAGACAAACAAAATAAAACAAGAAAACAAAATATACAAAAGGTACCTGAAATTTTCCCAAATTCCCAGCGCTAAAACAATTGAAAGGATCTGGCACATGCTTCTGGATGGGGCATCCATCCATGTCCTCCATGCCTCAGAAACCATGCTTAGGTTCATGGCCTCCGACATGACCACTGGACCAAGAACCACCTGATAGTGTCAGGTTGAACAGGACAGCCGCCTGGCTGTCTGACCCACTGGGACCACTGGACCGAGAACCACCTGATAGTGTCAGGCTGAACAGGACAGCTGTCCAACCCACTGAGACCTGCTGAGGTCAGGCCTGAGAAGCACATCCAAAATGCTTGGAGAGCGAGGAGGGGGATTGGGAGAGGGGGAGGCTCACATACCTTCAGTCTTGGCTGGAGAAGAACTTGAGATTAGCAGTTCTTCCCGGTTCAGGGAACCATAACGATGAGGGTTTGGGGTGAGGGGTGCTTAACACCCCAAAGTACCGACACACCGGGTCCTGCCGAAAGAATTCAACTCAAGCTTTCTCAGCCAAGGGAAAAGATAAAGTTTATTAAGAGTTAGCCAAATAGGCCTGCCCCAAGAGATCCCACCCCTTGCGACGCCTGTAAGGAAAGCGGGGCAGATCAATCTGAGCTAGATTGGATCTGACCAACTTCATGGAGGCAAAATGGAGATTATATACACAAAGATTGTGGGAGGGATTGAGGGGTGGTCTGGGGTGATGGAAATGATAGACAATAAAGGGCTAGGGTAACAGAGCTAGGGTATAGATATTTTGATCAGGATTAAGGATGGGAAACAGGATTAAGGGTGGGAAACAGCTGAACAATAGAGGACTGGGCAAGGTAGGCATTTGGGCCTAATGGTTATAGCCTCAGGCCAAGGCTAGATCAAGTAGGAAGATTCAAAGAGAGTTCAAGGGTTCAAGGGGTTCCCAGAGACTGTGCCCTCATCAAATCCAACTGCAGGGTCGTCTAGAGGTATAAGCCCAGGGAGTCAAGTGAAATGATCCTGCCTAGCAGAAATGCTTTGCCTGGAGGGAGCAGTCAGTGTGAAGACACCACAAGAAAAGACATTGGGGTTCTGCTGAGGAAAACATGTGTATCGCCTTTACTGTGTGCATTCCCCACTACGTGCCTTTCTCTTTGTGAGGTCTGTGTATTTCTGTTCTTATCAATGATGTTGTATGTCCCACCCCTTTGTTTTATGAGAGAGATGTTTTGTAAGTACTGTATTTATTATACCATTTCAATGAATGTCTTTATTTTGATCTGTCTTCTCTGACTATGGAAAGTAAACCTGCTGGATCATATGACCAACAAGATGGGAGGACTATACGTTTTCTCTAATCCTCATGACCTCTTAGACCTCTCCAAAACAGAAATTATGTGCCAAATGTAAAGCAACTTCAGCTTTCTCCATGGTCTAGGATATCAGGAGCTCAAAAGAAGGTAAAAACCCCATGAGCTAAGCCTAACTCAAGCTCACTGCACCTCCCCCTTACAAACAATCTGACCCACAGGCCTGCAACAGAACTCAAACCCATATCTCTATTCCTCCCTGCCCTTTCTAATGCTATGGAGATCAAAGTGCTAAACTGCAGAAATTTTTGGAGGCCTCAATAACTAGCACCACAGCAGAACATTTTTTGTTCTGTAAAGGATCTCAGGAAAGCAGAGGAGCAGAGAGAACAGGGCAAGTCACATGTCTGGGCTTAAAATAGAGCTTACGCTCATACCCAGAACTTCCCCCTTCTTGGAGATCCAAACTTCATATGGCAGAAATCACCCCAAACTCTAATAGCACCAACATGGTATTACTCTGTACTGCTGGACCAGAGAACTGAGAACCAAATGGAAGGGGACAGGATACCGTATGTGTGGCATGTAGTACTCCATGAAACCCAAGGGAAAGATCTCAGCCGCCAGCTGGGGACCATTATCTCCACCATCATCCCCCTATTCACTTGGGTTAGAGAACTAGACTGGTGAACCATGAATTCCCTACCATGGGAGGAGGCTAAGATACTTTGAGAGCCAGCCCCCTAGGAAATCACTATTAGAGGGGTCAGGGAGTCTGAAAGTGAGTAATAGGGAAAATATGAGGGGAAAAAGACTTAAATCAACAAAGATCTCCAGAGGAAGAAAACTAAAAGACCTAGACCATAGCAGACAAACCAGTATGGAAAGCATTAACAGCAGATCTCCAGATCTAGTAAGTGAGTTCAGGTATCTATGAATAAAGACTGCAAACTAAAGGAAAATTATTTGATGCCTTATATTACAGAGGCTATTGATGCTTTTAAGGAGAACATGGAACTATACCATGCTGTTTCTGAGTGACGGAGAATTGTGAGAGGAGAATATGGGTACACAGTAGAAATAATCAGTGGAATAGAAAAACTTGAATCTTTGAAGATGTCTCACCAAGGAAACAAAAAGAGAACAATCAATTGGGAATGAAAATACACAGAAGTGAAGAACAATCTAGAAGAGAAACAACAAGAAATAATACTGAAAGAAAACATTCTCTCTTTTCAAGCAAAATATACTGATTTTGAAGACAGAATACATAGAAACAACCCAAGGATTATAGGTCTCCCTGAAGAACATACATCAAAAAAATTTGAACACCATAAATGCAAGAAAACATCCCAGAACTTCAGAACACAGAAAATGAAATACTAATTGAAAGAATTCATAGATCTCTTCCCCAAGAAAACCCTCAAGAAATAAAAACAAAAACCTTATGCACCCAACTCTGAGACACTCCAAGTGGTTAAATTTTAACAATTCAATTCACAAACAAAAAATTCTATAAGCAACTAGGTGAAAGGCCTTCAAGTACAAAAGAAAGGAAATTTGAATAACATAAGACTATTCTGGACCCACCAGAAAACTCAGGAGGGAATGGAATAATATATTCTAAAATGCAACAAAGCTTAAGCTGCCACTGAGATTGACATGCTGAAAATCTGATAACCATAATGAAACCATAAATGAAAAAAAAATCAATGTTCCATAATAAAGAGGCATTCAGAACATTTTTAGGAAGGAAATCTGACCTGAAGAAATTATTTGCTTCTCAAATACCCCAGGCAACAGAAATGTAGGAGGGATGAACAAATGCAGCAGCAGCTAAGGATGGCAAGGGAGTGAGTGACAGAGAGATAAGAGGCTTCTTTTTAATGTATACAAAAAGTAAAAGAGGAAGTCTGATGGAGACAATGGTGGAGAGGTAGGCGAGGGACACTATGAATAGAACTTCACCACACCCTATCTACTAGTGTATCAATGGTTTTTTGTTTGTTTGGGGGAGGGGGGAACTAAATTACAAAATGGGAGGGTGCATGAAAGTGGGGAGGGGAGGAGGATTGATTGAGTGTGTGGTGTGCTCTGGTCAAATTGAGAGATGTCAGTAGAGAGCAGTCACCCCTGAGGGCTGAGAATTCAAATAAAGTAGGGGGACAAGGTACTAACAGTTGTGGGAATCAAGAAAGGCTTTATAGAGAAGGTAGTAGTTGTGGACAGTTGCTAATTCTGTGTGGCAGAGGTGAGGAGGAAGTGCATTTCTGGTATGGTGAATGTCTAGTGCAAAGGCATAAGAGATGTGTGAGGAAAGAAGGTCAGCCTGGGTGGACCATAGAGTGTAGGGAGAATAATAATATATAATGTAACTAAAAAGGTAGGTCAGGGCCAAATTGGAGCTTTAAAAGCCAAACAGAAGAGTTTATATTTTATACAGAGGAAATAAATAGGTGCTAAACATTACTAGAGGATGGACATGGTCAGATGTGTGGCTAAAGTGTTGTACCAGAAGCGAGTGAGACACGCCACAGAGTATAAGTTTTAAATGGAGAATTTATTAGCCCACGGCCATTAGGGGTATGTTACCCAGATCAAATGGCCCCGTGTTGGGGTGAAGGTGTGGCTTTTATAGGACATATGGGTACAGAGGTTAATTATCGCCTGGAACCTACAGGCCAGGTCACAGGGTGGGGGGAACAGGAACAAAGATCAAAAGATTCTGATAGGTTATCCTTAAGTGGGATAATCTTATTGACATTCCTTGGTGAAGTCACGGAGCCCCAGGGATATCTACTAGACAGAAAGGGTCTGCCAGGTCATCCTTCAGTGGGATGGTCCTATCTATTGACATTCCTTGGAGGAGTCACAGGGCCCCAGGGATATCTGCTAAATGCCGAAGAGATCTGAGTCCATTCTTTCTGGGGGTGCTTGTCAGTAGCTAGGGAGTTTCTCAGGGGTTCCTAACAGTAACTGATTTTTCCAGTATTACAAAAGATCACCTTGACATTTGTGTGGAAGATGGATTGGAGTGGGAAGAGACTTGAGACAGGAAGACCAATTTGGAATACTTTGCAAATGTCTAAGCAAGAAGGGAGGAGTCCCTGAATTAAGAATTTGGTTCGGTGAATGGAGAGAAACTATTAGTGCAGTTCGCTTGTCACTAATACTTCATTCATTTGTACATGTACGTTGGAATCCAAAGATTTTATTATTCATTCAATTATTACCTTGCACAGCCCTCCCTCACTCAAATCAAAGTCAACTGCAAGTCATGTCATCATTTCCCTAATGTTATGGTCTTCTTCGAAAACGAAGGACAAACACAACAACAACAGTTTTATTATTTTAGTTTTTTCTCTTGTAAACTTCTCAGTGTAACTGCTATCTTTTCCCTACATTTTACTCTTTATGGCATATAGGTTATTGGATATATTTAGGCAATTTCTCCAGTTTCCATTTCTTTTCATTTTGTAGGATTAAGGAAAATACATTTTTATCTGCTCTTCCTAGGCCCACTCCTTTGACTAGCCAGGAAATTGCCATTTCTTTATTTGAAACCCATGTTAGAGAAATTCAAATCCTAATTTCAAATAGAATCTTCTTTAACCAGCTACTCATTTTTGAAATCCACCTTTCCCTTCAGATTTCTCTTTCTTTAATATGTAGATAGAGAATATTGCTAGAGGTTTAAATGGACAAATAAAGTTTGTCTTGCAGTGTTTCTAAAATTTGTCATTTATTAGATTTTCCCACTTAACTAGTTTCTTAATGCTTTTCCTATTCTAATAAAAGTCCAGTCATCTCTGTTAATGATCTTTTAATTATTCCACTGTTCACTATCTCCACAGAATCTTCTGAAGACAGCTTTGGATTTTCTCAAGCTAGAGAAGCTTGAATTTAGTGGAATTCGAGGGAATGCTTTGAGTCAACAGGTCCAGAGCATGTATGAGGAATTCCAGACTGTGTACAAAACCTTTTCAGAATGCTCCTATGACTGTCTGGACCTTACACACACAGTAAGTTTCATATCCAGTGTTCTGGATGGGCGTATGATTAAGCTATCTGCTTGCAGCACTTCCCATGGATCTTTCTCTCTTTCTGCTGTTGAAGAAGTAAGCTATTGCTTCCTCTTTCCACTTTATTAGTTAGGAGAAGCAGATAAGATAAACCAAGAGTTTCACAGTGGCAGAAGGAAGGATAAATAAAAACGTAAAGAAAGTCCACAATAGTATAAGCAGGTGTGAAGGAAAATGAGCCCTCATTCTCAAACTAAAAGGAAGTCTCCCCAGAGATCATGAAATAACAGCAAAAAGGAAATAAAACTGTTAAAATAAGATATTAGAAATGAAATTAGGTCAGAAATCAGAGCTCTTATTGTAGAATTGAAAAAAAAAACCACAGTATAGAACTTCAAAGATAAGATAGCATTCTCTCCAAAGAAGTAGAAGCTCTAAAACATTAAATGACAGAGTTATTATACAAAAATGCAACTTTGAAAGATGATTCGGCAAAAGAGAAACAAAAGGAACCAATATTTTAAAGAACAAATATTAATTCTATAAGATGACAAAGTAGCTGACCTTGAAGATAATGTGCAGAAATAACTTAATCGTTGGCATTTATATTTCACTTTGAAGTTTGCAATGCATTTTACAAATATTATTTCATTTGATACTCACATTAACCCTGGGAGGTAAACTCTATTATTATCCTTATTTTACAGATGGTGAAATAAACAAACTATAAAGATAATTAGTTTCCCCAAAGAACCTGACAAGTTAAAAAAAAAAAAGTAACCCTGTAAACTGCATTGCAGGAATAGTAAAAGAAAACTTTCCAGGACATTTTAATAAAGGCATTAAAATACTGACTACAGCCATAGATCACTGCTAAAATGAGCAACCCCCTTTTCAGCTTCCTTTTATGTGTTGTTTCCCCCATTAGAGTGTAAGCTCTTTGAGGAAAGAAACTTTTTCTGTACTTCTGTTTGTATTCCCGAGGAGTGCTTAGCACAGTGCCTGGCACATAGGAAGCATTTAATAAATATTAATTGCCTTTTTGCTGCCTCTTGCTGTGTATTTAAACACAAAAATAATTAATTAATAAAAACATAAGCAAAAGACCCAAAACTAAGTGGAGACAATGACAATGTATAATGGGTAAGTCAAAGCACAATTCATTGAAACAATTAATAATTATATGAAAAATAATGATAGGGCTGAGATAACATACCAATATTTCTAGGATATAGCTAAAGTAGTATACATACTGAAAAATTAGAAAAAAGAGTAATGAAGTGATGAAATATAGAACTAGATGACAATTTTTTTTAAGAAATAGGCATAAAGAAATCTTTATACTTTTAGACTTAAATACTAAAACTTAAATACAAAATAAAAAAGAAAAATTATAAACTTAAATATTGAAACAAATACAAAATAAGAAAAGAAAAAAAGCATGTCCTGTGCACAGTAGAATGTAAGAGAGGATTAAAAATATATAGCAATAAATTTCCATTTCAAGAAAGCCTGTATAATAAAAACTACACATGGTGTTTAGAGCTGTCCATCTTTGCTTCCTTGTAAGTTTCCTTTTCTTCTGTGTACCTTTTACTTTGTTCTTTTTCCCTCCTTCCTCCACCTCCAAAGGCTACAATTAAGCACAGATCTATTTATATATAGATATGGATATTTACATACACACACACACACACACACATATATACGTGTGTGTGTGTATACACACACATAAATATACATGTATAGACATATACTTTCCCTAGCAAATTCTACTCCTGATCTTTGTTTTTATGTTTGTGCATATCTCTTATTTCCTATGCTTCCTAATTCCTCTACTGTATGTCTAGTCTATCCTCTCTCTGCCTGGCCCTCCTATTACTTAACCTACCCCCACTCCCCCACCCCAGGATCCCTCCCTTATCCTCCCATTCCCATAAATCTAAACACCCTTCTATACTCCCTTTTGACCTATTCCTGGTGAATATCAGGCCACTGAAGGAGAAAGTGAGGCTGGTGACTTTGCACAGCCCTCCCTCACTCAAATCAAAGTCAATTGTGAGTAGCCTCCCCTCCCCTCCCCTTCCTTCCCTTCCCCTCCCCTCCCTTAAGTTTTAAATACAATTCCCTCTGGAGTTCATAGACTGAACAATAATAGGTCCCTGCTCTCCTAGCACTGAGTGAATGTAAATAGTAAATAGTAAGTTTTTCTCATTTGGCCAGGAACCCTGAGGGTCTTCCCCTCGCATTTGATTTGGTATTTTTTTTTGAGCTTTGATTAAAGGGGCCATCCCTTGATTAACTTCTTAAATAGGCCTATTTACCGAATGGATGTTACCTCACTCAAAGTGGGAACCCAAAAAGACCTTAGCCTAAAAGGGCCAGAGTCTCCCAATGCATGCTGGGCCATCACCAGTCATCCTGGTGAATACCAGGCCATTGGACCCAGATGGCCGTGGAGGAGAAAATGAGGCTGGTAACCTTGCACAGTCCTCCCTCACTCAAATCAAAGTCAACTGCAAGTTGTGTCATCATTTCCCTGATATCATGGTCCTCTTGGAGAACAAAGGACAAACACAACAACAGACCTTTTTCCTCACCCTCCCCTCTAGAGAGCCCTCCCTTATCCTTTCCCCCCTCCCTATTCCCTTAGCATTTTATTTCTTTATGAATTTAGAAGACTTTTATACTCTTCTAGATATACATGTGTGCCCTCATGAACCCATTCCTGATGAAAGTAGGTTTCCAGAACTACCAGCCCTCCTCCCTCATCTAATTCCTCTGTGTCAGTTCCTTCTCTTGCACCTCGTTTGTATAGGATAATTACTCTTTTTAGCTGTTCCTGAACAGTTTTACTTTTTAAAATCACATCATACTCAGGTCTACCTCAATCTTTCTTATAAACTGCCTAATTACTGATAACAATCTTAAACATACTTTTTACAAAAGGTAAACAATCTGTCCTTATTGGGTCCCTTGTATTTGTCTTTGGTCTTTGGTATATATCTTATATTTCTTTTGGCTCTTGTATGTCAAATCTTCTATTAAGTTCAGTTATTTTGTTTTTCAAACAAAATCCTAAGAATCTGACAATTCATTAAATGTCCATTTTTTTTCATTCAAGATTATGCTTAGCTTTGCTGTGTATGATATTTTCTTTTGCTCTTCAATATGTATAGTGTTCCAAGACCTTCAGTCTTTTAGTGTGACCAATACTAGGTTGTGTGTGATTCTAATTCTGGCACTGCCATATTTTAATTGTTTTTTATTCTTGTTGCTCATAATATTTTATCCTTGTGCTAGGGGTTTCAGAATTTAACTATGATATTCCCATGGGTTTTCCTTCTAGGCTGTCTTTCAGGTGGTGGTCAGTGGATTTTTTTTGTTCTTTTTCTACTTTCCCCTCTTATTCTAATGCTTCAGGGCAATTTTCTTTCATTATCTTGCATTATTGTATCAAGATTCTTTTTTTGATCATAGCTTTCAAATAGTACAATTATTCTTATGTTTTCTTTTCTTGATCTGTTCTCCAGATTAGTTGTTTTTCTTATGAAATGTTCATATTCTCATCTATTTTTTTCATTCTTTATATTTTGTTTTATTATTTCTTGATATCTTATAACTTTGCCACCTTCCCCTTGACCAGTTCTGATTTTCAAGGAGTTGTTTTCTTCCTTAAGATTCTGAAACTCCTTTTCTAATTGGTTGACTTTTTTTATATATCTTCTTGTTTTTCTTAGTTTGTTTTTTTTTTTTTAGTTTTAACTCTATCTCTCTCATTTGATTTTTAAAGTCTCCTTTAAGTTCTTCTATGAATTCTTTTTGGGCAGGTGACCATTTGATATTCCTTGGGGTAGAATAGGGTTTCTTTGCTTCGATCTTCTCCTCTGAAGACAAACCCCAATCTTCTCTATTCCCGTAGTAACTCTCCATGGTTGGATTCTTTCTCCTTTGCCTGTGCATTTTTTTTAAAATTTGTAGTAACTTAGTTTTTGTAATCACCTCTAGCCCTGGGGGTGGGGGATGGTGCCTCTGGCCTCATATCCTCCTTCGGTTCTTCTTTCTGGCCTGGAACTGGCCTGGAACTGAAACCAAGACCTCCAGCTTCCTGTAAGTGCCCACAGCCAGCAGCGTTCCTGCTCCATTGTTTCTGCACTCACCATCCCGTGCTGGTTCCTTCTCACCCAGGGCTGTGTCTCTGAAGCACAGCTAGGTCTTGGTATTCCTTGTCAGCAGAGGTTCCCTCTATCTTCCCCAGCTCAGATGCCCAACTCCCCTCACTGTCCTGGAGGTAAAAGTTCCTGTGGCTCAGGTCAAGGCAGCCCTCAACCCAGCTAACTCCAGGGCTTGTAGCTTGTTTAAGGTGTTTACTCTTCACAGGGACCAAACCTAGTCCTGGTATTTTTCTTCAGATCTCCTCCCATCATCCCAGAAGGACTTCTGTACCATCCCTACTCTTATTTATTTTTACCACTCTGTTCTAGGCACTATTTTATCTCATTTGTAGGGGAAAATCTTGAGAGCTTAGAATTTTCTGACTTACTCTGTTATCTTCCAGAATCCTCTCAGCACAAAGAAATCTTTAAAATTTGAGAAGAGATAAAATAGAAGTGAAAGAATTATAGAAATAAGTTAAATTGCTAAAATAAAAGTCAATTCTTTGGAAAGACTAAGAAAATTGATAAGTCTTTGAAAAACCTGATTTTTTTTAAAAGGGAAAGGATAATCACATTACCAAAATTTTTTAAAAACAAAATTACAACGAATAAAAAGTAAAAAGATTTATCAAAACCTTTCTACACTGTTGTACCAGAAGCGAGCAAGACACACCACACAGTATAAGTTTTAAGTGGAGAATTTATTAGCTGGCAGCCATCAGGGTACGGCACCACAAATTAATGGCAAATGGGTTGGGGTGATGGCTTGGCTTATATAGGATATGGGGGTACAGAGTGGGGGGAGAAACAGGAACAAAGGTCCTGGCTGATCAAAAGATTCAGTCAGGTTATCTTACTAGTGGGATAATCTCATTTACATTCCTTGGTGGAGTCACGGAGTCCCAGGGATATCTCCCAGGAAGGGTCTGTCAAGTTATCTCTCAGTGGGATGGTCCTGTCTATTGACATTCCTTGGAGGAGCCATGGGAGTCCCAGGGAGTTTGCTAAATACCAAAGATATCTGAGTCCATTCTTTCTGGGGGTGCTTGTCAGTAGCTAGGGGTTTCTCAGGGGTTCCTAATTTTCCTTGTATTACAACACAACTATGTGCTAGCAAAATTAATCATTTAAAAGAAGTCGAGGATTATCTACAAAAACATAAGATACTCATAACAGAACAAGATATAGAAAATCTTAAAGAAACCAGTTACAGAAAATGAAATTGAGTAAGCCATAGAGGAACTACTTGTGAAAGAAGTCTTTGGTTTAGATGAATTTACACATGAATTCTAACAAGCATTATAAAAGTAATTAATACCTACGTGACACAAATTATTCTCAAAATTAGAGAGGAATCATTCTACCAAGTGCCTTTTATGAGACAAATATAGTCTTAATATCTTGGCCAGGGAAGGATGAAACAAAGAAAGAGAACTATACACCAATATCACTAATGAATACATACGCAAAAAAAAATTAAATAAAATGTAGCACAATTTCAAGCTATTACAGTAATATATTTAAAAAATTCTTCATTATTGCCAAGTTGGATTTATACCAAAGATGCAGGAATAAATCAGCAGTAGGAAAACAATTGACATAATCATATACTCACCACCCCAAAATTATATCAATTGATGTAGGAAAAATGCCTCTGACAAAACACATTTACTTATGCTAAAACTTAAAAAATGCAGTCCTAGGAATATGATTTTAATATAACAAATATCATATATCTAAAACAAAAAGCTATTATTATTTGCAACAGGAAAGTATAAGTATCTTTCCCAATTAACACGAAAGTAAAGCGAGGCTGACCCTTTCCCCAGTATTATTTGCTGTAGTTCTAGCTATACTTGCTATAGCAATAAGGGAAAGAAAGGTTAAACCATAGCCAAAAGGAAACAAAATTATCCCTATTTGAAGATGACATAATTATTTGCTTAAAAATGCTCAAAGAAATAATTGACACAATCATTTGCTTTAGTAAAGTAGTAGGATATGACATAAATCCATAAAAGCAATAAGCATTTTAATTTAGTAATAATAAAATCCAATAGTCAAATCAACAAGTATTTATTAAGCACCCACTATGTGCCAGGCAGAGTGGTTTTGGGCTATTCCCTCAAACTCTTGGGAGAAAGGTACTTGTCAGCAAGGGTCAAATGCCTGTGAGTCACAAATAGGAAGTCAGACTGAAAGTAAAGAGCTTTCTTAGCATACTAAGGAATCTGCCAGTAGGAAATCTGGCTCCCTAGGGTACAGACATGGTTTTTGTTGTCTTACATGCTTAGTTAGAGTACACAGCCAATCAGCAGCCTTTTGCAGAATCTTAAGATAGATAAATAACAAGAGAGGGAGGGGTAAAGAAAGAGGGGATCAGTCAAAGGAGAAAAGAGTAAAAAGGGATTGTTTGAAATGCAAGTGGAAGGATTTATTATCTGAAGAAGAAAACATTCCCTGTTTAAGTTCAAGAGAGGAGAGCTAGAGGCCAAAGACTTTTGCAACTGTGAAAGAGGTCTTTTTTAAGCAAAACTGCAGTATCTCTCATCCAAGAACAATAAGTAGTTGCTACAGCAGTGGTGGAGGCCATCTAATTTACTATGACTTTGCACAAGGGTTGAAGATTTTCTAATATTAGGTCACTCAGTAGTTGGGGTATTATTAGTCCATCAAGATGTCATTAAAATCATTCTGTGATTTTAAAATCAACTGTGGTTCCATTTTTTCCCACAGTGCTAAGCACTGGGAATACTAAAACAGGCAAAAAAAAATACTCCCCTCTTTCAAGAAGCTCAGAGAGTAGTGGGGGAGACAATGTGTAAAAATATATATATACAAGTAAGATATGTACAGGATAAATTGAAGAAAATCTCAAAGGAAGATACTAAGATTAATAAGAACTGGGAGACAGGAGGAAGAAAGCAAAAGCAAAATCCCATTCAAACAGCTACAAAATGAAAAAAAATCTGAGATTCAGTCTAACAAGATAACGCATAATATTCATATGACTACAATTAGAAAACACTCTTTAAAGAAATAAAGACTGCCTTAACAAATGCCTATTTGCTGCTGCTGATTGGGTAGCAATAGAGTAAAGGTGATAGTACTACATAAAGTAATTTACATTTGTTAGTGCTGTGTCAAACTACCAAGAGGTTTCTTTATAGAACTAGACAAAATAATTGCAGAATTCATTTGAAGGAGTAAAAGGTCTGAAATCTCGAGGGAAATAGTGAAAATAAATAGGAATAAAAAAAAGAGTATAGCACTTTCAGAATTCAAATTATAAGATGAAGCATTAATCATTAGAAGTATTTCATGTTGGTTCAAAGAATAGAAAAGTTGATCAGTGAAATAGAATAGAAAAGTAAGAATCAAAACTAGTTGAAGTGACTAATCCAATGTTGAATAAACCCAAGAATATTAACTATGTGGGGAAGAACTTTCTATTAGACAAAAACTTCTGGGAAAACTGGAAAGTCATTTGGCAGAAATCAAGTTTAGATCAACACCTTATGCCACATAGTAGAATAAACTTAAAAGGATTTTATAAACCAATTATAAAGGGTCATACCATTTAAAAAATGGAAGAGAATATAATCAAGCACTTTTCTCAACTGTCACCAGCAGAAGAATTTTGAAACCAAAAGGATAGAAGAGATTACAAAAACTAAAGGAGATAATTGTGATACCACAAAATTGAAAAAATTTTGCACAAAATAAATCAAGTCTATCTAGGATAAGGCTTTGTTATTTAAGTTATTTAGAGGGCCCTAAACTTATTTGGCCTACCACCCCCTTTTGAAAAAAATTAATCAGCACCCCTCCAGAAATCTGCTTTTTTAAACCTTTTAACGTTTTTTTTTAAAAGAATTCCCGTCATTTAAACTACTACCACCTCCTCCCCCACCACCCCCACATCATTCAAGTGCCCCCCAAGGGCCAGTATCACCCACTTTGGGAACCTGTGTGAGGGAATTAAAAATATGTGAAACCAAGAGGCCATCCCAGAATGGGCAGGTGGTAACAGAATATGAACAAATAGTTCCCAAGTAAAGAATTTTGAGTTCTTAAATCATAAATATAGAGCTGGAAGGTACCTCAGAGGTTATCTAGTCCAATGATATCAAACTCAAATAGAAATAGATCCTTTTCTATGGCATGTTGACTTAAAAACCACAAATTAGCATTATCTGTGTTGAAATGCTATTTTTATTTATTTTGTTAAACACTCCCCAATTACATTTTAATATGGTTCAGCCTTGCCCAGGGGCTGCAAGTTTGACACCTCTGACCTCGTCTAAACCCACCATCATAAAGATAGCTGCTAAGGCCCTGAGTGGTTAAGTAATTTGCCCAAAGTCACAGAGGTATTAAATGGCAGAGCCAAGGTTTCAACCCAGAGCCTTTGACTCCAACTACTCTACCTTATGCCCAAAGATCAAAGTAGGTCCCTATATGCCATGATATTCACAGTCGCTCTTTTGGTGGTAGCAATGAACTGGAACTTTGGGAATGGTTAAATATATTCTGAGAAAGGAAATAACAGAATATTATTGTACCTTAAGAAATGATAAGTATTAAAAATTCTGAGAAACATGAAAAAACTTAAATAAATTAACATAGTATGAAGTAAGCAGCATTAGAAATTAATATATACGATAACTACAACAACCACCATGCATAAGTAGTTGCCACATCTTATTGACTCTACCTCAACAATATTGCTTTCATCTATTCCCTTATGTCTAGTTATAGTGCCACCACCCTAGGACAGGACCCAATCACCTCTAACTCAGACTATTACAGTAGCCTCTTAATTGGTGACCTTGCTCTCTGTCTTTTTTCTTTTTTTTTCTTTTTTTTTGTAATCGAATATATTTTATTTTATATATTTTAATTTAATTTAATTTAAATTTATTTATTTAACATATTTGGTTTTCAGCATTGATTTTCACAACAGTTTGAATTACAAATTTTCTCCCCATTTCTACCCTCCCCCCCACTCCAAGATGGCATATATTCTGGTTCCCCAGTCAGCCCTCCCCTCTATTACCCCCCCTCCCCTCTCATCCCCCTTTCCCTTCCTTTCTTGTAGGGCAAGATAAATTTCTATGCCCCATTGCCTGTGTATCTTATTTTTTAGCTGCATGCAAAAACTTTTTTTTTGTTTTTGAACATCTGTTTTTAAAACTTTGAGTTCCAAATTCTCTCCCCTCTTCCCTTCCCACCCACCCTCCCTAAGAAGTCGAGCAATTCAACCTAGGCCACACGTGTATCATTATTTATGACCCTTCCACAATACTCATGTTGTGAAAGGCTAACTACATTTTGCTCCTTTCCAATCCATCCCGCTTTATTGAATTTTCTCCCTTGACCCTGTCCCCTTTCCAAAGTGTTTGTTTTGATTACCTCCACCCCCATCTGCCCTCCCCTCCATCATCCCCCCCCCTTTTATTTTTTTTTAATCTTCCTCCCTCTTCTTTCCTGTGGGGTAAGATACCCAACTGAGTGTGTATGATATTCCCTCCTCAGGCCAAATCTGATGAGAGCAAGGTTCACTCATTCCCCCCTCACCTGCCCTCTCCCCTCCTCCCACAGAACTGCTTCCTCTTGCCACCTTTATGCGAGATAATCCACCCCATTCTATCTCTACCTATCTCCCTCTCTCAGTATGTTGCTCTCTCATCCCTTAGTTTCATTTTATTTCTTTTAGATATCTTCCCTTCATCTTCAACTCACCCTGTGTCTGCTCTCTCTCTTTTACATATATATATATGTATATATATATATATATATACACAAACACACATACATACATATACACATAGATATATACATACATACACATTCACTTATATATATATACATAAATATATGTATATATATGCATATTCCCTTCAGCTACCCTAATACTGAGGTCTCATGAATCATACATGTCATCTTTCCACGTAAGAACATAAACAAAACAGTTCAACTTTAGTAAGTCCCTTGCAATTTCTTTTTCTTGTTCTTTTTCTTGATTACCTTTTCATACTTCTCTTGATTCTTGTGTTTGAAAGTCAAATTTTCTATTCAGTTCTGGTCTTTTCACTGAGAAAGCTTGAAAGTCCTCTATTTTATTGAAAGTCCATATTTTGCCTTGGACTCTGTCTTTTTTCTACAATCCATCCTCCACACAGCTGCCAAATTGTTATTCTTAAAGCACACATCTGGCCATGCAACTTCCTAATCAATAAACAACAATGGCTCCCTTTTACCTTTAGGATCAAATACAAATTCCTTTGTTTGGCATTTAAAACCTTTTGCAACCTGCCTCTAACCCTGTCTTTCTGGGCTGATTTCATTTTTCTCCTTCTCATGCTTTCTATGTATCATTAAAATTGGCCCACGTGCTATTCCTCCATTTGGTTTTAAAAATGTGGTCTGGGGACCCTTATGGGTTTTCCTCTTAGATGGTGTCTGCAAGGTCAAAACAATTTTCATGATAATGCTAAGACATAGTAATACAGTAAATATCAATAGATATTGTCCACATAAACAAAAACTCTTTGAGAGATCCCCAGTAATTTTAAAAAATGTAAAGGGGTCCTGAGACCAAAAAGTTTGAGAATTGCTGCCCTATTTCATGTCCCATCTCTGTGCCTTTACATAAGCCTTTCCCTGTGCCTAGAAGGTTCTTCTTCTGCATCTATACTTCTGAGAATCCCTAGATCCCTTTAAGATTCAACTTCAATGCTTGTCTTAATTTTCCCCACCTGTTAGTGTTTTTCTCTCTTCCATTGCTCTCCTCCCACCCAATGAAACATTTTGTATTTACTTATCTTTGTACATGTTCTTCTTTCTCAGTAAAGTGTAAGCTCCTTGATAGTAGGGAATTCTTTATTTTGGTCTTAGTAACCCTAGCACCTGAGCATAGTACCTAAGACATGAAAGGAACTTAATAAATGCTTACTAAATTAAATTGTTAATTTGAATCTGGCAGCAATGGGGAAGATGGGTGGGTGGTAATAGCTAGAATAGAGAAAATGGTGTGCGGTTAAGAGAAAGACAGACAGAGACAGAGATGAGAGAGAGCGGTAATTTCGGGTTAACAATTATTCTTTCTAATGTGGGTTTATCCCAGATGCAGTTAATGGAGCTTATTGGCTATTCACATCTTAATGTGAATTAATTTAGTCACGATGATTTTCTCCTGAGACTTAGCTTAAGTAGTTTATCGAGAAAGAATGGCAGTTTTGATTGACAGGAAAGAATGAAAAGTTAATTTTGGAAAATGAGGAACTGCCATATAGAGTAGGCCTTGGATGCCATAGGGGTGGGATGTGGGGGTGGAGATGGAGGGGTAAGATGTTCATAAGGACGCTGGTACCTGTGTGATAGAAGGGTCAGAAGGGGGCACAGAAGTGGATGTGGGAGGGTACCAAAGATCAATTTCCCCTACTTTCAAGTTTTGTCCAATATTGCAAGAACGAGGTAGCCATAAATGTAAATAAAAACCAAATCTTGCCATAGTTGAGTAGTTTAGGGGAAATTAAGAAATACTTTAGCTTAAGAGCACTCTAAATGTAATGCCAAAGAATGTAGTTAGGGAGACCTTAGTTCAAATTCTGCTTCAGATACTGCTCATTAACTCTTTATCCCTAAGTAAGTCACATAACATTTCTCAGCTTCATCTTCCTCCTCATGGGATCTTATTAGGACCTGCTTCACAAGGTTGTTGTGAGGATCAAGTGGGATTATGTAAATGACTGCAAACTTTTAAAGTGCTATGTAAATATTTATTATTCATTATTATTGTTCATCTTCATTATTATTTTGTTTATATTTTCTGTGTCTTCAGGAATTTGAAAATTATGTCTCTGAATTTAACCAGAAAGTAGAAGATTTGGACCGAAGATTAGGGATGGTCTTTATCCAAGCTTTTGACGATGTAGCTGGTTTAGAGCATGCTTTTAAGGTTTGTATCTGTTGCTAAGGAACCATCCCCATTGTGTGTGGTCAGTTCAGTATCCCAATGCTGTCCCTTATCATTTAGGACCCTGTTAGTGAGAATCCATGTGATTATTGTGTTCCTACAGTGTTAGCATTTCTTGATCCACTGAGACTCCTGGGGAAAGGAAGACTTGGGGCTCCTCTGGGCTGGAAATATAGTCGATTTCAGCCTATTTGGATGCATGAAAATATTCTGGAAATTCTTGAGTATGGCTGAAAAAGTTTTCTCTGAAACTCTTTTAAGTTGGTTCAGTGCCCATACTCAGGTAGATTGTTCCCCATCAGATTTTAAAAAAATGAGACTGTGGTCACCATGCAGACACAGTGACTCTTAATATGATGATGAAAGGCAGTGTGGAACAATGGGAAGAGTATTGTATTTAGTCCAACTACCACTTTTGTTATCTTGGCCCAGTCACTTAATGACTCAGCCTTAGTTTCCTCATTTATAAAATATTGAACTTGGCATACATGACTAATAAAATTGTTCTAAATCTGTGATCTTGCTGTATATTATTGGACAGCAGATGGACATGGACAGTTCGGGTGTACCATGGTCAAAGCTACAAGGAAAGCCCCAACCTATAGTTATGTACTTAGGGAAGACTTTGGGGATCTTTTATGGCCACCCCAACTTGTGGGCTTCAGTGAGGACAGCCTCAGGAGAATGACTTTATTTAGCAGCTACTTGTTACAGTTCTGTCCCAGTTGAGGCCAGGAAATAGTGATTTCTAAATACCTCTTGTGGATTTTTAGCCACTTCAGGAAAGCTTTAGAATGCCTCAAAACTCTTCCTGAATCTTAACACTATGCCACACTTTGGCAGAGTCCTTGACTCAGGGTTAGTCTCTATATCTTCCTTCTTCAAATCCTCATCTGCAGGCTTAGAATTCCTAGAACTGATTTTTAAAAAAAAAAAAAATTTTGGATTTCCTTCTTTTATTTCCCCATTTTCTGCAGCTGCTTGAAATATTTGGGAGTCTGCTTGAAAGACCAGTAGTAGCCACGGATGCATTTGATAAATACCCTGTCCTGATCACCATGTTCAACAGTGACTTGGATGCCATTAAAACAATATATTGTCAGCGTGTCCAGGAGAAGTCAGAACTTGGTATGATCTTAGTTTTCAAGAAATTCTGAGAAATGTTCTATTATCTTTTAGATCTTTGAAATGTCATTATCACTATGAGCTGCCTCAGGGGAAAGCAAGAACAGTTCCCATTTGTTTGAATTCCTGAACACATTAAAACCCATAAACCACCCATATCTATGTCTGAGATGAGCACATTGATCAACGAGCAGTAGATTACTCATTGTTACTGGTAAGGAGGGGCCTTGATAGTATATTGAGATAGCAAAAATTGTGAGAAAGGTGGGAGAGGGTAGTCAAAAGTCCTGAATGATTCTTCAAGATGGTATTTTACCTATTCCTCAATTGCTCAAAGTTTTTCTGACTCAGTACCTAGAATTCCGATGATATTGGGGCTGGGAGCGAGAGTATCTGTGCTGTCAAGGAGAAATTTGCAGCTGGGACCACTTTGCCTCATCCTCTTCCTCTACGCCCAAGTTCATTGTATTTAAGTAATTATAGAAGTAATTAAGCAAGAAATTAATTAGCAGGGACAGTTAGGCACTTTGGATATATAGTGTTATCAGTCAAATATTGTGAAGTGCTTACCTCCATTCTGCTCTAAGCTCCTTGATATGCCCTGCAAACACTTGGGACCTTCTTAAACTATCAGATTTTGGAGTAGAATCGTGACATTGCTATCACTTAGCAGTTTTGCTTATTCAAACATCAAGCGATTATTTATTTCTCCAATTGAGCTGTAATTTGGGTGACTACCATGAAAAATAGGTAGAGTACCATGGAGTCAAATAACGTAGTTAGCCCAGAAGGAATGTCAGGTATTCAAGAATAAAATTCTATTTGTACTAAGGGGAAAAACAATTCTGGTTAGAAAGGAAAATGACATTTGTCTGATGAGACAGACATGGATGCCCGGGAGACTCCCTGGTCAACTCTGAGTTTTAAAAAGCCATGTTTAGAGTATGGAAGTGAGGGCGGGTCAAAGAAAATGAGTTTGAGTGTGGCATGGGCCTTTAGAAATAGAACCATTAAGGCTCAGAAGGAACAGAGGCTGATGAGAGAAGCTAAATACAACAAAAAAGGCATTTTTTAATGCTATAGCAGAAGAAAAAGGAGGATCAAAGCAGACATAGTACCTTTGCTTGGGGTGGATGGGATTCAGACAGCTCACTAGAGAAAAAGAACAATTGCATCTGTTTGGCTTCTGAAACTCTGTGCATGCTGGCTCCTTCCTACTTTTTAAGCATGCTTACACCTTGCTCCCCTCCACATACTCTTCAGTCCAATGATACTTGAACACAACAATGAATCTCCCAGCTGAGCATTTTCATTGGCTGTCTCACGGACCTGAAACTCTCTTCCTTCCTCCTCATGTCCATCTCCTGGCTTCTCTGAATTCCTTCAAATCTCAACTAAAGGCCTATTTTCTGCAAGAAGCCTTTCAGTGTCCTCCTTAATTTTAGTTCCTTCCTTTTGAGACCACCCCAAATCTATCATATCATATATATATATATATATACACATACATATATATGTATATATGTATATGTATGTATGTATATATGTGTGTGTATATGTATGTGTGTATATGTATGTATGTATATGTATGTATGTATATATATCTTATTTGTATATAGCTGATAGATGTTTGCATGCTGTCTCCCTTAATTGACTGTGAACCCTTTTAAACTGCCTTTATTTGTTTCTCAAGTGTTTAACACAGTACCTGGCACTCAGATAGGTCTTTAATAAATATGTTGACTGATGAACTTACTGCATGATTCTCATTTTGCTTCATTTTCTCTGCCAAAGAGAATGATTTTTACATTGGCAATGACAATAGAAGTTACTAAAAGGAGTTGATACTTAAGTAAGGAGATTGTAAGAGAGCACCAGCTTCCCTTTACTGAATTCAAGTCACTTGAACTACATCCTCAGGTCTTGAAAGGATTGACAGATGTGATTGCTGAGCCATTGTCAGTAATATAAGAGATGGGAAATAGGAGAGGTTGGAGATTGGAGGAGGGCAAAGGTGGAGGAAAGAGTCTAAAAACTATAGGCTAGTAATCTTGGCTTCAGTTCTTGGAAAAAAAATTCTAAAATGGATAATAAAAGTTGGCAAACATTTAGATAAATGGTGATTACAAAGATTACATTGCCTTCATCATGAGCGGGTCATGCTAGAGGACTCTCATTTTCTTTTTTCACAGGATTACTCAACTTGTAGAATATAAGAACTCCGTCATTATTTTAGCCATTTCCAATGCTCAAAGGTATTTAAATTTCCATCTGCCTCTTAATTCCTCTGTTTGCATTTCAGAGTTTCTACTTGGCTCTGATCTTTCATTGGAGAAGACTTGGAAAACTCCTATAGATGCCATTTTTGCCTCTTTAGAATTATAATCAGTCTTGTAGCATAGTATAAGTTATTTATGGTTGTAAGCCTTTATTTTTTGCTTTTGGAATGTTTTGTTCCATCATTTTCTTTCCTTTACTATAGTGTCTGACAAGTCTTATGTGATTCTGGCTAAAGTTCTTTGGTATGTGAATTCTTCCCTTCTGGCTGCTTGTAGTAGTTTTTCTTTGATCTGGAGAAGTTCTGGATTTTGGCTCTAATATTACTGAGAGTTTACATTTGGGCACTTTTTCAGGATATCATGAATGGGCCCTCTTCTTTTTATATCGATTCTCATGGAATCAGTTATCTTTAGACAGATGACCCCCAGATCTCTATATCCAGTCCCAACCTCTCTCACGTCACCACCTGCCTATTAGACATCTCAAATTGGATTTCCCATAGACAAAATTAATGTGTCCAAGACTGGACTCATTTTCTTTGCCACAAAATATCCCCACTCTGAATTTCCCTAATGCTGTCTCTCAGTCACCTCATAACCTCAGTGTTTTCCTCAACTCCTTCCTCACACTCATCATAATATATTGCCAAATCTTGTCATTTCAACATTTGTAACATGCTCTCTTCTTCCTACTCATATAATTGCTATCCTGGAGACAGTCTTCACCATCTCACATCTGAATTATTGCAGTTGCCTTCTGGTTGGTCTCCCTCCCTTCCTCAAGCCTTCTCCACTCCAATACATCTTCTTAGTTGCCCAAGTGATTTTCCTAAATTGCAGATCTGACTGTGTCACTCCCATCTCTCCCTACTCAGTAAACTCCAGTTTATTACCTTCCAGAATCCTAGGTTTGACTCTTAAAGTCATTCACAACCTGGCCCCTTGCCACCTTTCCATTTGTCTTACATTTTACTCCCCCTCCCTGTACTCTAGGATCTTAGAATGCTGGCCTTCTTATTGTCCCTCACACATTACACTCCATCCCCTGACTCTATGCCTTTTCACCAGCTCTCCCAATGGCTTAAAGGCTCTCCTCACCTCTGCCTGCTGGTTTCCCTGGCTTCTTTTAAGACCAAGCTTAAATTCTGCCTTCTGCTAGAGGGTTTCTTAGTCTACCTCATCTGACTCTTTCCACTGTTAATGCCTTTCCTTTGAGTTTAACTTCCATTAGCATTTCATATAGTTTTGAGATACATTTTTTACATGTTTGTTCCACCATTAGAATGAGTTCCATTAGGGCTGAGATCATGTTTTTTTCTTTAAATCCCAGAAGTATTTATGTAGCACCTACTATGTGCCAGGCACTGTGCTAAGGAATTTTTTATAAATATTATTTCATTTGGTTCTCACAAGAACCCTGTAAAATTGGTTCTATTATGATCCCAATTTTGCATTTGGGGAAACTGAGGTAAACAGAGGTTAAATGATTCGCAATAGGGTCACACAGCTAGTATCTGAGACTGAATTTGAATTCAAGTCTTCCTGATGCCAGGCCCAGGGCTCTATTGCTTTATTAGCTCACTCTAATTAGCCTACTGTTACTAACAGTGGTTTATAATACTGGCTGAGCGACTCAGTAACACATCATTAGAAACTGTTTTCTATCCTGCATACAAAACAGACCAATTTGAACATTTTGAACAAAATTTACATAAGATTTTCTGAACTGATAAAACTGAATGTAAGCTCCTTGACTATTTCATTTTTTTTCTTTGTATCAATGCCTGGCACATAGTAAACCCTTAATAAATACTTATTTATGAATGAACAGATTCTTAAACTGTTTTAATTTCTGCAGTACTTATTTGTAAACTGACAACTCTTTTTCATTCTCATCTAAGTCTTACCTCAGAATTCTAAAGGGAGATCCCTACCAGTCTACCCTCCCCTTGAAATATCCTAAAAGTGACCCCTTGCTGTAAAGTAAGACAAGACCAATGCAATGGTGGTAAAAGGATAGGAGTCACTCTCTTCCCTCTTTAAAAAGTAAATCCTCTCTTAATTCCGTCACTTCTAATTTCTTTATCTCCCTCTTCTGTTTACTTTCCTTTAGCTTCTTTAGCTCAACTCTAATCTATCCTGCTTTTGGCTTCTTTCAGGAGCAACAATGAGTTATATGTAAGAAGTGCTAATAAAAGACCTTCTGCCTCCTTAGACCTGAATAGCTTTCTGTAAACAAAAGCAGAAAATTAGATAATTAGATATATTATATTCAAATGAGATAATATATTTATGTAATTTGAAAATTATAAAGTGATTTGCCAATAGAAGGTGCTGTTTCTTAGAAGTCTGGTAATCTACTTTCATTGATTTTGAGCAGGAAGGATACTTTTCATTTTACAGATAAAGAAACTGAGGCCCAGAGAAGTTGAATAAGTTGCCCAAGGTCACACAGGTGGCAGAGTCAAGATTTGAACCAAGGTCCTCTGACCGCAGATCCATCACTCTTTCCACTGTACCACAGTTCTTCCCTGATTTAGAGCTTGTGCTTATACCTGTAAGGGACCCAGATTCAAGGTATTATGGACGTGCATCCACTAACTTAGGATCCCCTACTGATGTGTTTACTTGTAATGGGTATCTAGGGGACATAGCTCAAAACAAAGGCATTTAATAAAGTGGCATAGTAAGGAAAGTATTATTCTAAAATTGAAGAACATCCTCTCCCACAAATGCACACACCATCAGTGGTCTGAGTGAACACACCTAGGGAACAAATAGAGTCACACATGGTGAGGGGTAATGTGGTCAGAGATTATATATAGGTGGAGGGACAACTCACACCTCTGATGCTTTAGGGCCACTAATGTCCTTTAGTGTTGTCAGTGTACTGTCCCTCCTGGGCCTGCTCCCTGCTGGGGTCTGCTACACACTGCTCATTTGTTAAATTAAATATGCATGGTCTTTGCTTCATACATCTCCACTAGCTGATTTTCTACTGGATGTGCAATCTGCTATGCACTGCCACTGGGCGTATGTCTATGGAGATCCTCTTAGTTTCCAGATTTTGGCTTCAGCTGAAGTCTTTTCTGTCTCTTCCTCATGAAAACTGTGAACTCTACAAATTTTATTTCAGTTTAAAAGCCTGAGTCTTTGTAACAACAATGGGACTTGCCGCTACTGTGGCTGTGTAAGACCAACAACAAGAGCACACAGGAGGGCTGCTGGCACAAGTTCTTTGATCTGCTTTTCTAAGGAAAGCAACTTTAAGGTGTTAACAATCTCACTTTAATTAAACATACATATATCATTCACTTAGTTCAGGGGGAAAAGTCAGCACCCTGAACTTCAGAGAAAATACAAACAGAGACTATATAAACAGAGCAAAATAACACAAATCAGCAGACAGGCTTCTATCTGTCAATAGCAATACATATACAGTTACCAGTGGGAGAAGCAACAGCATCTGGGTTTTCAAAGCTGGGGTGGGGCTCCATGACGGCTACCCAGAGTCTCATCTGGCCAAATCACTCAATGCTCTCCCAGTGTGTGAGAGCCCCAAAACCTCAGAGCTTATATACCCTATTCAGGTATATCACAACCATGTGACTCAAATCCATATGACCTAAGCCTTCCCATGGCTTAAGTAGGTGAGCAAAGACTCTTAGTCCACTCAAAGACTTGATTGAAACACAGGCAAGACTCAAGGGTACTTGATTTCCTTACTGCTGAGAAGCACTCACAAAAAAGACAACAAAAAGTCCACTTTGCTTGCCATTACATTTGAAAGGCAAGACTCATCAAAGGTACTTGACTACTTTAGTGCTGAGAAGCACTCCTAAAGAAAAACAAAGGCAAAAACTCCCATCCTGATTACCATCACAGGCTTTTTATAGTTTATTGAACAAAGCAGTCATCCTCAAACAGAGGACCAACTGCTGCCTCAGATGAGAGGAGGGGAGGAGAACTTTCCATGACTTCCATGGCTTCTGTCCTTTTTGAATAACCTGGTTTGTTCCTTACAGAATCTTTATATTAATTAAGGCTTCTCACCTCAAGCAGGAGATTCTCATTCCTAGGCACCAAGCCCTTTAGAAGGGCAGAGTAACGTGTTCTCAGGTTTTTTAATTAAACTTTTTGGGCCAGTAGCTTGGATCTTTCTGTCAGAGATCTTGCTGTAGTTCATAATGAGCATTTTCCGTGCTTCCTGATTTGGATTTCTTAAGTCTAGACATCCTTTCCCACCCTCCACCTCATTATTTAAAGTTAACCTTAGGGTCAAAGACATTTTCTTCTCTACCTTTCTAGCCATTCCCATGGAGATAAAGTTAACTAAACCTAAAGAAGCTTTGAGCTCACACTTACGTAGTAGAATGCTAGCCTTATAGTCAGATTATTATTGTTATTAATAATAATGATGTTAGCTAGCATTTGTATAACACTTACTATGTGCCAGGTACTATGCTAAGCATTTTTAAAATATCTCATGTGATCTACACAACAATCCTAGGAAGTAGATGCTATTATTATCCCCATTAACAGATGAGGAAACTGAGGCAAGCAGAGGTTAAATGACTTGCCCAAGGACACACGACTAATACGTGTCTGAGGTCAGTTTTGAACTCAGGTTTTCCTGTCTGCAGGCCCAGTGCTCTATCCAGTGTACCACCTAGCTGCCTTCAGGGATAACCTAGGCTTGAGACCTGATGCTAATGCCTGTGGTGTGACCTTTGGTAAATCACTTCTTTGAGTCTCAATTTTCTCTTATGCATAATTAGCATAGTAATAGTCACCTTAGCTTATAGGATAGTTATTTAAAAAGTACTCTTGAAAGTACAAAGCAATATATGAAAAATGAATATGTAAATGAAAAAGCACTTATGTACCAAACACTGCAGATACAAAAAGAAGTGAGCCAGGCCCTTTATTAAGGAACACTTTATTTAGGGGAAACAAACACATCTCTGCTTTGATGCTTCAGCTAATGAATAGGTAGAAAGACATGAAAATCCTAAGACAGGAGTGGGGAACCTGCAGGCCTTGATGCCCCATGTGGCCTTCTAGATCCTTGGGTGCAGCCTTTTGACTGAGTCCAAGTTTTATGGAACAAATCCTTTTATCAAGGGTATTTGTTCTATGAAGTTTGGATTCAGTCAAAGGGCCACACTTGAGGACATAGAAGGCCACATGTGGCCTCAAGGCCACAGATTCCCCACTCCTGTCTAAAAGTTCAGTGTCATGACAAATGGCAAAGCCTAGGGGTCCTTGGGGATAGTGGAGAATATTCTTTATAGCCAAGTCTCTAGCTGACTAGGTGAAGATGAGATGCTACTCAGGTTTGTATCTTGAGCTGTGGCTTTGTACCACTAGGGTTATGAGCCTCACCTTGATCATAAGGTGAGAAGCTCCCTTCCACCAATGCACAATCAGATCTAAGAGCCCTATTCCTACTGGGTCAGTAGTTCTCATATCTAAGGGATGTATTGAGAGGGGTGTCCCCTGCTACTGAGGGGTGGGGGATAGCCCTTGCTCTCTTCAATGAGGGCAGGACCTCTGTCTGAGAAGACATGGCTGCCAGAGGTCTTAGTCCTAGCTTTGCTTAGCTCACAAGGACCTACTTGGCCATTGTTTGGGCCCTGATTGCCTCAGAATAATGTAAGTAGTAATTGTTTCTGTTTTGGCCAGAAACCCTGAGGGTCTTCCCCTCCCTGATTTATTTTTTTTTTAAAGAGGTCATTCTTTGCCTCCTTTCTTATTAAGCTTTAATCACTGAATAGGCTTTGCTTCAGTCAAACTGAGACCTGTTAAAGGCCTTACCTTGAAAAGGCCAAGGTTCTCCACTACATCCTGAATCATCTCCAGCTGTCCTGATTGCTATCTGGCCACTGGACCCAGATGGCTCCAGAGGTGAAAGTGAGGCTGGTGACTCCTCACTTAAATCCAATTTACTTGCTGTATCTGTCTTTGTTTCTCTAGGGTTTTCCCAGTCACACAAGAACATGCCAGAAGTAGCTGACGGTCTCCACTGGGCTCAAGAACTCAGGGAACGAATTGAACTTTCATTCAATAACTTAAGACATATCAGTCACCCGTGAGTACCTTAGTGCAAGGCATTTTTTTTTTAAAAAGATATTATGTTATCTTACTGTAAACTTGGAGTTTTATGGGAGTGTGACTCAACTGCTATATAAAAATCATCTTCCTTTTTTCATTTTCATCAGTATTCACCTTTGGCAAAACAGTAATGATGTTTTAAAGATTTATTTAAAGATTAATTTAAGACCAGATGACATAGATATATAATCAACACTGGCTTCTTTCCTCTGTATAATACTGTGTCAATTTCCAGAAGAATATGAGTTAAATTTTAACCAAGCCCTAAGGGTTTTCTTAGCTTCCCTCCTTTTTTCTCTCCCACAAACATTTCTGTCTGCCCCATAGCTGCTTAGGAATGATATTTTAGCCTGGTAATCAAAGAAGAAGATGAAGTTGGCTAAGAACTCAGTCTAATAATGTAACCCTCTCTGTGATCTATCTCCCCAGTTCAGCAGTCACAGTTTTGCAGGTTGGTTCCCCAGGAGGGGTGATTAGTCATTCCTATGTTTAAGGTACTCTCTGGGTCTACACTCTTAAAACTGTAACTTACAAGCTCCGATCAATGCTAAATGCATTTAATAGTCAGACAGTAGACACAATTAACTCAAAGCAAAAGCATCTACGTAGAGTAGAAGAACATTGTTGCGTATAATTTCCCCTATAAACCTGGAATACTGTCTCCCACAAATACACAAAGAATCAATGGAAAGAAAAGGCATAAACTTGAAGTATTTTAGTAGTGAGTTATACACATAGGGAACATAGGGCCCAAGGTAAACTCACATCTCTGATATTGTAGAGTCCCAATGATCTTTCTATTCTAATGGTATCCTTGTAGTCTTCCCCTTGTGTGTAGCATCTCTGTTGGATTGGTCACTCATTTGGGCTACCTGGGCCTGTTCCTCTCCATATATTTGCTCCCAAATGCCAGGGCTAGTTTTCCTCTAAATCTGTGCTTGGTTCTTTTCTCTGCTGCCAGAACTATCAGATTCTTTGAAACCATTTCTTCCCTCAACTAACACACACACGTGCACGCGCGCGCACACACACGCACACACACACTGTCTCTGTCTCTGTCTCTCTCTCTTCTAATAAACAGGCCCAGATGAATTATATTTCTGAGTACTGAAAAAATGGTGGCGGTAATTACTGAGCTACTGTTGTCAGGGGTCTTTCATAAATACGGAGATTTGAAAAGGTATCCTGAGAATACAGTAAAGCAATTTTTTTTTAAAATTTTACATTAGACTCAAGGGCCAGAACACAAATACAGAATAGAGAAAAGAAACAAAACATATCATAAACTTAAATATTGATACTTAAATACAAAGTAAGAAAGATAAAAAGGTATGTCGTGTGCATAGCAGAATGTTAGAGAGGATTCAAAATATGTAACAATAAATTTTCATTTCAAGAAAGCCTCTATGATAAATAATACATGTTGTGTTGAGAGCTGTCCATCTTTCCTTTGCTTCCTTGTGAGTTTTCTTTTGTTCTTTGCTGTGCACTTTTACTTTGTTCTTTTTTTTCCCTCTCCCTCTCCCCTACCCCAAAGGCTACAATAGAGTTTAAATATGTTTCTCTATCTCTCCTGACACCTCTACTTTACTTCTACCCACTACCTTGCCCTCCTATTACTTGCCTACCCCTCTCCAAGGATCCTTCCCCTATCCTCCCATTCCCATAAATCCAAACACCCTTCTATACCCCCTTTTTACCTATTCCCTCATTCTCCCCTCTAAAAATCCCTCCCTTGTCCTCTCCCCTCTCCCTATGCCCCTACTATTTTATGTCTTCTAAATTTAAAAGACTTTTATACTCTTCTAAATATGTATATATGTGTGTATATATGTGTATATATGTACATGTGTACATATATGTATGTACGTATGTACATATATACATACATACATATATATGTGTGTGTATATATATATATATATATATATATATATATATATATATATATATATATATATATATAGTTCCCTCTCAAACCCATTCCCAATGAAAGTAGATTGCCAGAACTACCAGTCTTCCTCCCCCATCTAATATCCATTCTTCCTCTAGGACCTCATTTGTATAAAATAATTACTCTTTTTAGCTGTTCCTAAATGGGTTTACTTTTAAAATTCATATCATAGTCAGGTTTACCCCAATCTTTCTTATGAGCTTGCCAATTATTAATAAGAATCTTAGACATATATTTTACATTTTATGTTATATTAAAGGTAAACAGTTTGTCCTTATGAATCCCTTATAATCAGTCTTTGGTATGTACTTTATGTTTCTCTTGGTTCTTGTATGTCAAATAAAGCAAATATTTCAGTTGTCTAAAAAGGGAAGAGAACGAAATCTGTGAATTCATAGGCCAAGAAATTTGACTTTGATTATTGGCAAAATTAACCTAAAAAGGATGAGAAAGAGAAAAGATTACCTATGTAAATCTCCTAATTTGGATATCATAGAGAATAGCTACCAAGAAGAAAGAAGAATAGCTGTTGAGATACCAGTAGTTAGCAGGAGAAAAGAACCCAAGCATGGAGCTAGTAAAATCCATATCTTCAAATATGTACTCACAAATGCCCAAAGTTTAGGCAACGAGCAATAAGAACTAGAGGTCTAAAAACAAGAAGATAAATTTGAAGTCATAAACATCATTAACACTTGATATAATTAAAATCATGACTGGACCATGGCTATGAATATGTTTTTCAGAAGAAACAAGATATGTTAAAGGGGGCAGTAAGGAGTAGCACTCTATTTTAAATAAGATATACCCTTGTGAGGAAATTCAGGAACCAGAGGGAAAGAGCATGACAGAGAAAATTCGTGTGAAGGTCATTAAAGTGAAAAATAGAAGTGAATTTGTCTATGAAGTATATTACATACCATCTGTAAAGAAGTTGAAAATAGATGAGAAAATAAATCACAAGCTTGGCACAGAGACATAATATACTAGTGGAGGCAGGGAGGTCTCTTTTCCTGCTAGAATTCTTTGTATTTAATTAAAGTAGCAAATAATTTCTTTACTTGCCACAGTGATATATCCCTATTTCAAGAGGTAGAGCAACAAATAAAGGGAAAATTTATACTGTATATAACTATTCTTAAGATGGAGGTTACTGGTTACTAAGGTCGATATGAGGGGAACTTTGGGGAGTCTAGGAAGTGACCACTCTCTTTTAGGGTATGTGATAGAGGAAAGAAAATCTGGCTCTCATTTGACATGCACCCTAGATTTTAGAAAGTAGATTTCAAAGGGCTCAGATAAAAGATAGGTGGCATCTCATGCATTAAAATGCTACAGGAGAAGTCAGTGGAGGAGAGATAAGAAATGCTCCTAAATGAAATTCTGTAGACACAGAGAACAACAATACTAATGAGGAAGGAAAACAGGATTTGTCTGCAGGGACTGTGTAGATACAAAGGAAACTCACCAACCGACTTAGAATTCAAAAAGAAATGTACAGAGGATGAACACAATACAAGGTAAGAGAGGATCATCTAAGAGTTTTGCATGGTCATATAAAATACTGTCATGAATGGTAAAAAAAAAATCAAGGATTTTGTTTTGGTTTTTAACTATGTTAAGAAGAAAAAGAAGGAACAAATAAAGTCTACAATCTTGCTTGGAGTGCAAGGGACTATGATAATTAATAATAGAGAGAAGTTAGAGATACTCAAATCTTATTCTGTTTTCTCTGACAAAGAGAAAGACCTTTCTACTGAAAATACAGAATGAAATTAACTAACAGGGAGATGATACCCCAAATAGGTAAGAAGATAGTGATAAAGCATCTAGCTACCCTTGGTGAATTCAGGTCATTAGCACCCAACAAACTATATGCTCAAGTTGTGAGGTAATCAGATGTGATTGCTTAGCCATATCAGTAATACTTGAAAGATCATGAAAAACAGGAGAGACACCACAAGAGTGGAAAAGAGAAAATGTTATCTTGATTTTCCAAAAACAGAGAAGAAAACAGTTATGGGCCCTTGAAGCTTAACTTTACTTTCTTGGATGGTTCCACAATGGATCATTAAAGATAAAGTTGGTAAATATCTAAAAAGGGAAGAAGTGAAAGAAAAAAAACAAACCATAGTTTTAATCAGGAACAGGTTGAGACAGACTAACCCCATTTCCTTTTTTAATAGAATTATTAAATGAGTAAATGAGGACAATGTTGTGGATATAGTTTACCAAGATTAGCAAAACTTTTGATATTCACATTATTTCTGTGGAGAAGGTTTGAGAGAAATGATTATTAATAACCAATGATTTGGGGAAATCCAGAGTTTCCCCTTTTTTCTTAAGTCTTCATTTCAAAAGTTCAGTCTCTGGAAGAATATTACCTATATTGGATTAACTTTCTTAAAATCTTGTTCAGACTCCACCCATTTGGGGAAGTCATTATGCTCTACTCAGAATTGGGTGAGGATTAATTCTTTGAATAGCTTGCCCAAGGCTGGGCATGGTCAGAGTATAGGAATAATTTCTCTTTGACATGTCACTCTCAGTTCCTCATTTTAACACTTATTCTTTCATTAATTGTTAACCAATCAGAGTTGATTGCCCTCAGGAACACCCCTCTTCCAAAGACATATAAGCCATGAGCCCACTGCCATGATGGGCCTTGGTATTCAAAAGTGTCACTGACCTTTTATTTAAAATGCTGGCATTATTAATATGGTGACTACCCAGAAATTATATCTCTCAAACTTTTTAAATGTCACAGGTGGAAAGATATGGATTTGATGAGAATGCAGTTAGTTTCAGAATCTGTTGAATAGCCAAACTCAAAGAGTTAATAGTTTAATGTCATAGTAAAGTGCATTGTAATTTTAAGCCCCTTTTTTTATGAAACAGGTAATGATGAAAAGAGTAGAAAAAAAGTGTTTTGTGTAAAGAAAGAATACTGTTTGCCAAATTATATAGGATATTTTCACTGCCATAATCATTTTGATGGCTTATATGAATATGAAAAGAACTTCATTTTAAAATGTACTATTGGTTGGTTGTTGTCCTTCGTTCTTGAAGAGGACCAGATGACATCACTATGCTTGAGTCAAGATTCAATGTGTCCAGCTGTGGCTGATCAGGCCAATATGAGCTCACAATACTCTACCATAGGTTGGGCACAAATAATCCATGTGAACATTTGGCATGGATACTCCAAACTTGTACATCCTGTGTTTCCTTTGAGCTATTTCAGTTCTGCTTTGCTCATATATATAGCATAGCACCTTCTCTGATGTGGGAATGCCATGCTGAGCAGTCCTGGGCTAGTGTCTCCCATGTCACACAGTCAATTCCAAAGTTCTTGAGACAGACATTGAGAGTGTCCTTGTATTACTTCTTCTGACCACAATGTGAAAGCTTACCCTGTGTGAGCTCCATTGTACATTCAAACAACATGGCCAGCCCATTAGAGTTGCCCTCTGAAGCAGAGTTTGAATGACTGGCAGTTTAGTTCGAGAAAAGACCTCAGTATCTGGTACCTTATCCTGCCAGGTGATCTTCAGAATCTTCCCAAGACAATTCAAATGGAAGCGATTCAGTTTCCTGGCATGGCACTGGTAGACTGTCCAGGTTTCACAGGCATACCACAATAAGGTCAGCACCACAGCTCTGTTTGGTAATCAGTCTAATACCCCCTCTCTCCCATACTTTCCTTTGGAGCCTCACAAACACTGAGCTAGCTTTCACACTGCGTACTTCAACCTAATTATCAATGTGTACTTCCCTGGAAAGTACACTACCAAGGTAAGTGAACTTATCCACAGCATTCAAAACTTTTCTATTTACTGTAACTGATGGTACCACGTATGGATGGTGTGGTGGTGGCTGATGGAGCACCTGTGTTTTCTTGGTGCTAGTTGTTAGGCCAAAATTAGCACAAGCAACAGAGAATGAATCCATACTTTGTTGCATCTCAGCTTCAGAGGTTGCACTGAGTGTACAATCATCTACAAACAGAAAATCATGCACCAACACTCCCTCCACTTTAGACTTGGCTCGTAGCCTTTTCAAGTTGAAGAATTTACCATCAGTGCAGTACCTGACTTGATGCCATGTTCATCCTCATTGAAAGGATTTGACAACATGGTTGAACACGTCATGCTAAAAAGCATGGGAGCAAGCACATAGCCTTGTTTCACTCCATTGGTAACTGGGAAGGCACAAGAGCATTGTCCATTGTCTAGAACCCGGGCAAGCATGCTGTCATGAAATTGACATACAATGCTGATGAACTTCTTTAGGCTACCAAATTTTGACATAATTTTCCATAAGCCCTCATACCTAACAGTATCAAAGGCCTTGGTCGGATCTACAAATATTCTATACAGACCTTTGTTCTGCTCCTGGTGTTTCTCCTGGAGTTGCTGGGCAGCAAACACTATATCAACTGTTCCTTCGCCCTTTCTGAAGCTGCACTGGCTCTCAGGTAGATCATCTTCTAGGTGAAGCATCAGCCTATGAAGGAAGACTCTGACAAGAATGACTAACAGAGAGACCCTGACTAACAGAGAGACCCCCACCTGTGATTGCCACAGAACAATCTGTAGTTCTGTATCACAAAGTATATGAGACTCTCCACATAGAGGGTAGAAGAAGTAAACCATTTATTCAGACACCAGAGAACCATATCCTACAAGCCATTTATCCAGTCTACCACAGTAGTAAAATATTCCATACACAATATCACAACCTGGAAACTCGCCATCCCAAAACCCCTCTGACCCCCTGCTGCGATCCTCCCCAAAACAAACTCACAATACAGCTAAGTCAGCCTGTTCAGTTCTAAAAATCACAAGGGCAGCCAATAGCAGCCACCAGCAGCCATGACATCTTTCTCTCTCTCCCTCTCAGCATTTTCTGTGACACAACTTCCTTTTCCTGTCAGGAAACTGCTCCCACAATGTAACTTGGGCTTCCTGTGACATAAGCAGGTCACATGGCCTATTAAAGGGTGGGAAAGATCTTCAAACCTAATTGCTACTACATTCAGCCCCAAAATATTTCATATCCGTTACACAGGGCAATGGGAATTCTGGGATAACTAGTGTCAACAGAACTTTAAACAACAATATAAGAGGGATAACACAAGATAAGTATATAAAACAGTATCATCATTTCCCCCTCGAATGAATGGGGCTCAAAATCTTGGGGTAAGGGGTGAAGGTCTCGTCCTACAAAACTTTTTCCTGCAGAAAATGGACGTAGAACTGTCCCTGCCCCAAAAGATAAAGAGTCTTATTCGAGAGGTCAGTTCTTTAGCAAGCTGGCATCTGGAACTCACAGTCATGGACAGGCCCAGAGGTGACATCTGAACACATCAGAAGGTGACATCTGGCTTAAGCGATCAGGCATCTGCAGGTGGATGGTACTAAGCCTGCAGGAAACAAATCTCACAAACAAATTTAATAGACAAAAGCCAAAAAGAGACAAAGTAGCCTCATTCGTGATAGAATACAGGAGTCAAAGATACAGTTTCATAACCATTTTCCCTTGGGTAGACCATTGTTACAGTATTGTCTTTCCTATGTGCTATAATTTCTGCAGCCTATGGAACATCAACTGGCTTTCGTTTTACCCAGACTTTAGCTCGTAATTTTATTCTATCAGTAGAACCAAACCCTTCCTTTCCTCTGATAGTTATTTTGGAAGGAGGGTCAGTTTCACAAGGAATAATAATCAATTGAACTATTCTGTCATTTTTACACAACTGCATAGGTTCACCTAAATTCTGGAGTGTCACAATAATTTCTCCTTGATAACTGGAATCTATCACTCCAGCCAATACATCTATTTCTTGAGCTTCTAATCCTGGTTTTGGTAATATCTGTCCAAAATGATTCTTAGGGATTCTCATACATATCCCAGTAGAGATTTTTCTTATCTCTTTTCTATCCAACCAGAAGTTCTCTAAACAATGTAAATTATATCCTACCGAACCAGGTATTCCTGGATATGTTGGTGGGACATCTTTCCTCACAATCCAGTACTCAATATTTTGGGTGTTATGTATTTGCCGTTTTCTAATTTGCATTATTCTGGCTAGAGGTGTACTTCCTCCTAATGGTCTATTATTCAAATTATGCAAAGCAGTGAACAAATTATACTTCCAATGTTGATACCGATTATTAGAGCTTAACTTTCTTAACTGTTATTTCAATAATCCAGTCATTCTTTCTATCAATCCAGAAGCTTGTGGATAATATGGAATATGATATATCCACTCTATATTGTTCAATACACAATATCTCATCCCATTACCTTTGAAATGTGAGCCACTGTCACTTTGAATCTGCATTGGGATTCCATAATATAGACTTATTTTTTTATTTAATATATTTAATTTTCAGCATTGATTTTCACAAGAGTTTGAATTACAAATTACAAATTTTCTTCCCATTTCTACCCTCCCCCCCACTCTAAGATGGCATATATTCTGGTTGCCCTGTTCCCCAGTCACCCCTCCCTTCTGTCACCCCACTCCCCTCCCATCCCCTTTTCCCTTTCTTTCTTGTAGGGCAAGATAAATTTCTACGCCCCATTGCCTGTGTATCTTATTTTCTAGCAAGCAATTCAATGTAGGCCACATGCGTATCATTATGTAAAACCCTTCCACAATACTCATGTTGTGAAAGATTAACTATGTTTTGCTCCTTCCTAACCTATCCCCCTTTATTGAATTTTCTCCCTTGACCCTGTCCCCTTTTGAAAGTGTTTGTTTTTGATTACGTCGACCCCCATCTGCCCTCCCTTCTATCACCCCCCCTTTTTATCTTCTTCTTCCTTTTTTCCTGTGGGGTAAGATACCCCAATGAGTATATATGGTATTCCCTCCTCAGGTCAAATCTGATGAGAGCAAGATTCACTCATTCTCCCTCACCTGCCTTCTCTTCTCTTCCTACAGAACTGCTTTTTCTTGCCACTTTTATGCAAGATAATTTACCCCATTCTATCTCTCCCTATCTCCCTCTCTCAATATATTCCTCTCTCATTCCTTAATTTGATTTTATTTCTTTTAGATATCTTCCCTTCATCTTCAACTCACCCTGTGCCTGCTCTCTCTCTCTCTCTCTCTCTCTCTCTCTCTCTCTCTCTCTCTCTCTCTCTCCCTCTCTCTCTCTACATATACACATACATATATACATACATACACACTCACATATAGATATATATACATAAACACACACACACATATATATACACACACACATATATATGTATAAATATACATATATATGTGTATATATATGTATATATATGTGTGTGTGTATATATATATATATATGCATATTCCCTTCAGCTACTCTAATACTGAGGTCTCATGAATCATACACATCATCTTTCCATGTAGGAATGTAAACAAAACAGTTCAACCTTAGTAAGTCCCTTGCAATTTCTTTTTCTTGTTCTTTTTCTTGATTACCTTTTCATGCTTCTCTTGATTCTTGGGTTTGAAAGTCAAGTTTTCTATTCAGCTCTGGTCTTTTCACTGAGAAAGCTTGAAAGTCCTCTATTTTATTGAAAGTCTATATTTTGCCTTGGAGCATGATACTCAGTTTTGCTGGGTAGGTGATTCTTGGTTTTAATCCTAGCTCCATTGACCTCTGGAATATCATATTCCAAGCCCTTCGATCTCTTAACGTAGAAGCTGCTAGATCTTAGGTTATTCTGATTGTTTTTCCTCAATATTCAAATTGTTTCTTTCTGGCTGCTTGCAGTATTTTCTCCTTGATCTGGGAGCTCTGGAATTTGGCAATAATATTCCTAGGAGATTTCTTTTTGGGATCTATTTGAGGAGGTGATCGGTGGATTCTTTCAATTTCTATTTTGCCCTGTGGCTCTAGAATATCAGGGCAGTTCTCCTTGATAATTTCTTGAAAGATGATATCTAGGCTCTTTTTTTGATCATGCCTTTCAGGTAGTCCAATAATTTTTAAATTATCTCTCCTGGATCTATTTTCCAGGTCAATGGTTTTTCCAATGAGATATTTGACATTGTCTTCCATTTTTTCACTCCTTTGGTTGTGTTTTATAATATCTTGATTTCTCATCAAGTCACTAGTTTCACTTGCTCCCATCTAATTTTTAAGGTAGTATTTTCTTCAGTGGTCTTTTGGACCTCCTTTTCAATTTGTCTAATTCTGCCTTTCAAGGCATTCTTCTCCTCATTGGCTTTTTGGAGCTCTTTTGCCATTTGAGTTAGTCTATTTTTTAAGGTGTTGTTTTCTTCAGTATATTTTCAGTATTTTTTTTCATGGTTTTCATGGCATCACTCTCATTTCTCTTCCCAATTTTTCCTCTACTTCCCTAACTTGCTTTTCCAACTCCTTTTTGAGCTCTTCCATGGCCTCAGACCAGTTCATGTTTTTCTTGGAGGCTTTTGTTGTAGGCTCTTTGACTTTGTTGACTTCTTCTGGCTGTATGTTTTGGTAATATAGACTTATAATATCTAGAGTTTTACAGGTGTTTTTCTAGGTTGTATTCTTATAAGGACAAGCCACTAATACACCTGAATAGGTGTCAACACAAGTACATATAAATTTGCATCCTTTATCTTGGAGTAGTGGTCCAATATAATCTACCTGCCAAATCTGGGCTGGAACTTTTCCCCTTCCTTTTTCTCCAGTTCCCCCAAGGAACAGTTCATTCCTTTTGCAATTGACATGTATGACATTTCTCTGTTACTTGCTTTAACAATGAATAAGAGATAGTAATGCCACGATCTTGTGCCCACCGGTGTGTGGCCTGGACCCCTAAATGTCCATCCATTTGGTGAACTCATTTTGCTAGAACCAGATCATCAGTTGGTATCAGAGTAGAGACAATATGTTCAGTAGCAGTCTTTGCTAGTCGATCAGCATGTGCATTGTACTCACGTTCCGGCGTAGTGAGGGCCACGTGAGCATCTACATGAAAAACTGACAAATTAATAACCAAAGACATGTCCCATATATCTTCTTTGCCCCAAACTTGTTTGCCATGAATTTCCCAATTTTGATTTTTCCACATTGGCATCCATGTAGCTAACCCATTGGCTACTGCCCATGAATCAGTGAATATATGACACTGCCCTCCTTTCTCTGTTTTAATAGCTTGATGTACTGCCATAAATTCAGCATATTGACTACTTCCACCTATCCCAGTACTTTCCAAAGTTCTCTTAGTACATGGGTTACAGGCTACTGCTTTCCAATGTCTTTTATGGCCCAAATATTTTGCTGTCCCATTAGGAAATCATGCATGTTTCTTCTGTTCTTCAGTCAGTCCATCATATCTGTCATTCTGTTTTACCAAAGATTGTACCAACTGTTGCGTTGGTTCAGATGGTTTGCCATTTCCATCAATGTTGATGCTTACTATAGATTCATGTATAGCAGAAACTCCACTTTTGCCTGTTTTTGATCTATTCTGAATATACCATTTCCATTTAACTATGCTAGCCTTTTGTGCATGTCCAATTCTGTGAGATGCTGGGGTACACATTACCCAAGTCATAATCAGGATTCCAGGCTTTAATATCACTTCATGGCCCAGAATCAGTTGTTCAGTCTCTACCAAAGCCCAATATGCAGCTAACAACTGCTTTTCAAAAGGTGTATATTATAATCCAGATGAAGGTAGTTTCCTTGACCAAAATCCTAAGGGTATGTTTCAGTTTTGTTGTTTCTGCCATAAACTCCAATTCACATAGTCATCTTGTACAGTCACTTGTAATTCCACCAGTCCACTTTACATAGGCCATAAATCCAGAGCCAATCATATAGCATCTTTAGCTTCTTCAAAAGCTTTACTCTGTACAAGTCCCCAATCAAATCCATATTTTTTCCCAGTAACTTTATATAAGCATTTCAAAATTTGTCCAAGATGTGGGACGTGATGCCTCTAATATCCAAACAGTCCTGTAAACTTTTTTGCTTCCTTCTTATTGCTCGGGATAGGAAAATCTTGAATCTTCTGTTGTGCTTGTGGGAGAATCTCTCGCAGTCCTTTATTCCACCGTATACCCAAAAACTTTACAGTTTGAGGTGATCCTTGAATCTTTGCAGGGTTAATTTCCCATCCTTTGCTTTTCATATGGTCAATCAAAAGTATCAAATTCTTTTCTACTTCCTATACAGTTTCTCCCTGTATCATAATATCATCTATGTAGTGGGCAAGCTGTATACCAGGTAACTTCAATTCATCCAAAAGTTCAGCCACAATCCTGTGACAAATAGTTGGGCTGTGCAGATATCCTTGTGGCAATTGGGTAAAAATATATTGTTGGCCCTGCCACATAAAGCAAACTGGTCCCATTGTTTAGAGTCTATTGGGATTGTAAAGAAAGCATTGGCCAAATCAATAACTGCATACCAAGTCCCATCGTATTTCTGGATCCTTTCTATTAAGGTAACAGTATCTGGAACAGCAGCATACAAAGGTGGAGTCACTTTACTCAATTGTCTATAATCCACTGTCATTCTCCATGTTCCATCTGACTCTTGTACTGGCCCTACATGATTATTCCATTGAGTGGTTGTAGGGACTAACACTCCTGCTTCAACATATTCCTTTATAGTATTGGCAATTTCACCTTGCCCACCTGGCACACAATACTGCTTCAAAGTAATTACTTTAGAAGGTTCAGGTAAAGTGATTGGGTCCATCTTTACTTTTCCCACCAAAACTATATTAATTCCTGTCTTCCTTATTGCAAATTGATATCTCCCCTCAGTCAAATTCAGAGTCATGCCTTTCAATATATCTATTCCAATGATGTATTCAGGAATGAGTACAATGACCACAGCATATTCTTTCTTAGGTAATTGTCTAATCTTCATCATCAGTTTTACTTGTTTGGCTGATATTTCAGCCCCTCCTAGTCTTGTGATGGTAATAGGAGTTCCATGCTTAAATTTGTCAGGGTTTCCATATATCAAGCTGGTCTCTGCCCCAGTGTCTATCAATGCCCTAGTCACAGTATTTGATCCATTCTTCCAATATATAGTCAGATTAATGTGGGGTCTGTAATCCTGTCTGTGTGTTTCTTTAATATGAGCTGGGGTGTGGCCTATTCCCTAGTCTCCTTGAAGGTGTGATTCACTTGGATACAAGGGTTCAAGATCTGTAGGATTTGTAGGGACAGTTTTTACTTCTCTATTCTGTTTGCTATTAAGCCCCTTATCTCAGTACATTTTGTATAGCTCATTAGTTGGAATACCATCTATTCTTCTAAAATCTACCCCTGCTTTCAAAAGAGCAGTAAACATCTCTTTCCTTGTCATACTATTTGTTGAACATTGAATCCGTTGGCTGTGTACCCTTCTTTCCTGCCTTGAATCTTTCCCTACTTCATTCCATGTTTCCATTCAGCCCCAAAGTAAAGCACACATCTGACTGTGTCACACACACCCTCCCACTCAGTAAACTCCTCTGGCTCCCTTTTGCCTTCAAGATCCACAAGTTGTTCTGTTTGGCATTCAAATCCCTTCACAACCTAGCTCCCTCCTACCTTTCTAGTCTCCTAACACCCTTACTCTTCAATCCAGTGACACTGACCTCCTGGTTGTTCCACAAACAAAACACTCTATCTTTTACTCAGCTCTGGGCATTTTCTCTGGCTGTTCCTCGTGCCTACACTCTTCCTCCTTGCTCTGACTATTGACCTTCAGAAGCCTTTCCAAAACCTACTTAGTTGTAGTTCCTTCCCTCTACTAATTATTTCCTACTTATCCTATACATAGCTTGCTTTTTATACATTTGTTTGCATATTGTCTCTCCCATTTGATTGTAAGCTCTTTAAGTGAAGGTCTGTCTTTTGCCTCTTTTTATATCCTTAGCACTTCTTTCGCACAATGCCTGGCATTTAGTAGGTGCTTAATAAATGTTTATTGATTGATTTTTAGAAACTACCACATGAATTGCATGCCAGCAAGGCTGGGAATTCAAAGGAAATTAATCCATTTCTGCAAAAAAAAAAACTATAAAATACCCAAAGGAAGAAATAAGAGAAATTCTACTCAAAATAACTATAATATACATAAACAATAACTACAATATGTATAGAATTCAATCTACCAAAACATATTACCTCTTGCCAGGAGAAGGCAGTGGTATTTCTAAGTAGTCTCCCCACTTCATGTCTTTCAACCCTTCATTCCGTCCTTGGCTCAGCTGCCAAGGTTATTTTCCTGAAATGTAAATCTAGCCATGTCACCCCCTTATCCAGTAAGCTGCAGGCTCTTACCCTCAAGATCAAGTATAAAGTCTTTTTTTTTTACAGGAGTATGTGGGAGCCAGTTCTAACTGACTTGTACAAGGCAATTGTTAAATTTTCAGTGTCAATAGTCAGTAAATATTTATTAAGCACCTATGTTCTAGGCACTGTGCTCAGTGCTGGGGGTACAAATAAGAAGAAGACAGCCCTTGCCCTCAAAAAGCTTAAAATCTAAGGAGGGAGAGAGACATGATGTTTGTGGAGCTGAAATCATTCAGAGCAGCTGACAGTGATATGAAGTTAGCTGGGAAACCCCCAGCCCGCTATAAAAGGGAGCTTGGGAGAAGGGTGTATTGTTCCCCTCTGCAGGCTTTCTATAAGAGAGGAAAGGTAACAGGTTGCTGAGGAGGTGCTGAGTGTCAAAGCTGAATTAATCTCTTGAGCTTATCCTGGAGGAAGCTTCATGTTTGTATAGGGAAACCAAGGAGTGCAGCTTGGCATAATCATTTAAACCTCAGAAATCAGCAATTGCTATAAATCATGACTTGTTTTATTGTTTTGTTGATCTTCTAGATCTAAGAACATGTCAATAATGCAAATTAAACTTACATGTATGCATATATTTTTCCCTGAGAATCCAGTGGTTAAACATTAATCAGCACACCCATATATTACTCTATAAACTTTACCCGAATTCAGCACTAGTGCAGTAGAAGGCTCAAGGAATGAAGTCATCACCAGAATGGAAATCTGGTAACTCTAGGCTAATATTTTATACATACATATATGCATAATATATATGTTTATATGAAAATATATTTATATACATACATTTGTGAAATATACATATATTCCACATATAAACATAATATTTATTTGTATATAATAATAGTAACATGTATATATGAAAACATACTGAGCAAATGGTTATGAAGCTCAAGTGAGATAATGGCTGTAAAGTACTTTACAAATCTTAAATATATATGTATAGATATATATATGTACATATTTGTATATATATGTATGCATGTTATATACATATGTATATAATATATTATGTGTATGCATATATATTTTAAAATCTCCATATACATCATTTTAATGTTTGTAAAGTACTTTATATCTATTATCACATTTGAGCCTCACAACCCTTCTGTTTGTTTGGTATACTATGCTCAGTTTCACAACCATGCCTAGGAGAGAATTCTTGACTAAAAAAAAGGCTAGAGGAAATCATACAGATAAAATAGATAATTTTGACTACATAAAAATTTTAAAAATTTGTACAAATGAAATCAGTAAGGACAGAATTACAATAGAAACAGCAAAAGGGTAAAATATTTCATCAAGTATCACCTTAATGAAATCCACAGTATACAGAATGTTCCAAAAGTCTTTGTGTAAAAGCTTCAAACTTTATGAAGACTTTTAGAACATCCTTTATATTGAATTAACATGAATTATAATTTCAAGAGCTATTCTCCAATAAGGTGATCAAAGGCTACTGAAGAATTCACAAAAGAAGAAATATAAACTATAAGTGATGACATGAAAATATATTCTGAGTCACTAATAGAAAAATACAAATAAAACAACTCTGTGGGTTCATCTCATGTCGTACAGATTGTCAAAGATGACAAAAATAAGAATAGTCCATGTTGGGTAAGACACAATAATGCTCAATAATTTGCTGACCTGTGAATTAGTAAAACCATTCTGGTTATTGATTCAAAATGATATAAGAAAAGTGGCTAGACCATCCATACCCTTTGAACTAGTGATACCATGGCTAGGAATGTGCTCCAAGAAAGTTAAAAATAGGAACAGATAATCCATTTTATAGCATAACATTCACAGCACCATTGAGTAAAGAATTGAAACCAAAGTAGGTGCCTATTGATTGGTGAATGGTTGAAAAACTGGTGTTTGAATGTAATGGGATATTGTGCAGTAAGAAATGAAGAAAATTGGGGGCGGAGCCAAGATGGCAGCTGGTAAGCAGGGGATAGCATGAGCTCCATACCGAGTCCCTCCAAAAACTTATAAAAAATGGCTCTGAACCAATTCTAGAATGGCAGAACCCACAAAACAGCAGAGGGAAGCAGGCTCCAGCCCAGGACAGCCTGGATGGTCTCTGGGAGAGGTCTATCCCACACGGAGCTGGGAGCTGGGAGCTGGGAACGGAGTGGAGCAGAGCCCAGCCTGAGAAGCGTGGACCAACAAGACCAGCAACCGGGCAGAGCATGCCCTAGCGCCCTGATTCAGTGCGCTGTGGCAGTTACAAGACTTTTCAACCCACAAACACCAAAGACTGCTGAGAAGGTTTGTGGGAAAAGCTGCGTGGGTGGAAGGAGTTCACGGTTCGGCTTCCAGCCCTGGGGGCAGCGGAGGTGGGGCAGCTACAGCTGTTGCTGCTTCCGGCTCCAGGCCCACCTGGTGGGAGGAATTAAGTGGTGGATCAGGGCGGGGGTGCACAGCCTGCTGAAGATCTAAGCCCAGTTCGGGTTGGGGGTTCTTGGGGAAGGAGCAGTGCTGGTGTGGCAGAGCTGGCACCTCCCCCCCAAACGTGGAACATAGAACTCTGTAGTCTACAAGCAGTCATACCCCACTGAAAAACTCAAAGGTCAAGTTAGTTGGCTGGGAATATGGCCAGGCAGCGAAAACACACCAAGATTCAATCTCAGACTTCGCATTCTTTCTTTGCTGACAAAGAAGACCAAAACATACAGACAGAAGAAATTAATAAAGTCAAAGAGCCTACAACAGAAACCTCCAAGAAAAACATGAACTGGTCCCAGGCCATGGAAGAGCTCAAAAAGGATTTGGAAAAGCAAGTTAGAGAAGTAGAGGAAAAATTGGGAAGAGAAATGAGAGTGATGCGAGAAAACCATGAAAAACAAGTCAAGACTTGCTAAAGGAGACCCAAAAAAAATACTGAAAAATACATTGAAGAAAACAACACCTTAAAAAACAGACTAACTCAAATGGCAAAAGAGCTCCAAAAAGCCAATGAGGAGAAGAATGCCTTGAAAGGCAGAATTAGCCAAATGGAAAAGGAGGTCCAAAAGACTACTGAAGAAAATACTAATTTAAAAATTAGATTGGAGCAAGTGGAAGCTAGTGACTTGATGAGAAATCAAGATATTATAAAACAGAACCAAAGGAATGAAAAAATGGAAGACAATGTCAAATATCTCATTGGAAAAACCACTGACCTGGAAAATAGATCCAGGAGAGATAATTTAAAAATTATTGGACTACCTGAAAGGCATGATCAAAAAAAGAGCCTAGATATCATCTTTCAAGAAATTATCAAGGAAAACTGCCATGATATTCTAGAGCCACAGGGCAAAATAGAAATTGAAATAATCCATCGATTGCCTCCTCAAATAGATCCCAAAAAGAAATCTCCTAGGAATATTGTTGCCAAATTCCAGAGCTCCCAGATCAAGGAGAAAATACTGCAAGCAGCCAGAGAGAAACAATTTGAGTATTGTGGAAACCCAATCAGAATAACCCAAGATCTGGCAGCCTCTACATTAAGAGATCGAAGGGCTTGGAATACGATATTCCGGAGGTCAATGGAGCTAGGATTAAAACCTAGAATCACATACCCAGCAAAACTGAGTATCATGCTCCAAGGCAAAATATGGATTTTCAATAAAATAGAGGACTTTCAAGCTTTCTCAGTGAAAAGACCAGAACTGAATAGAAAATTTGACTTTCAAACAAAAGAATCAAGAGAAGCATGAAAAGGTAATCAAGAAAAAGAACAAGAAAAAGAAATTCCAAGGAACTTACTAAAGGTGAACTGTTTTGTTGACATTCCTACATGGAAAGATGACGAGTATGATTCATGAGACCTCAGTATTAGGGTAGCTGAAGGGAATATGCATACATATATGTTTATGTATATATATGGGGGAATGTGTATGTTTGTATATATCTATGTGTGTGTATATATATGTATATACATACATATATATATACACACACATATATATACATATATATATATACACAGAGAGAGAGAGAGAGAGAGAGAGCGGACATAGGGTGAGTTGAAGATGAAGGGAAGATATCTAAAAGAAATAAAATCAAATTAAGGGATGAGAGAGGAACATACTGAGAGAGGGAGATAAGGAGAGATAGAATGGGATGGATTATCTTGCATAAAGGAGGCAAGAGCAAGCATTTCTGCAGGAGGAGGGGAGAGGGTGGATGAGGGGGGAATGAGTGAACATTGCTCTCATCAGATTTGGCCTAAGGAGGGAATACCATACATACCCAATGGGGAATCTTACCCCACAGGAAAGAAGAGGGAAGAAGATAAAAATAAATGGGCGGGGGATGATGGAGGGGAGGGCTGATGTGGGTGGAGGTAGTCAAAAACAAACACTTTTGAAAGGGGACAGGGTCAAGGGAGAAAATTCAAGAAAGGGTGATGGGTTGGGAAGGAGAAAAATATAGTTAGTCTTTCACAACATGAGTATTGTGGAAGGGTTATACATAGTGATACACATGTGGCCTATGTTGAATTGCTTGACTTCTTAGGGAGGGTGGGTGGGAAGGGAAGAGAATTTGGAACTCAAAGTTTTAAAAACAGATGTTCAAAAACAAACAAAAATGTTTTTTCATGCAACTAGAAAATAAGATACACAGACAATGGGGTGTAGAAATTTATCTTGCCCTACAAGAAAGGAAGGGAAAAGAGGATGGGAGAGGAGTGGGGTGACAGAGGGGAGTGCTGACTGGGGAACAGGGCAACCAGAATATACGCCATCTTGGGGTGGGTGGGAGGGTAGAAATGTGGAGAAAATTTGTAATTCAAACTCTTGTGAAAATCAATGCTGAAAACTAAATATGTTAAATAAATTTAAAAACATAAAATAAAAAAAAGAAAAAAAAAGAAATGAAGAAAATTGAGAATTCAGTGAAACATGGGAAGATTTATAGGTATTGATGCATAGTAAAGTAGGCAGAACCAAGACAACAGTATATAGTGTGACTGAAGATATTTAAATGAAAAAAGGACATAATGGAAGCTGAATTCTAAAGACAACAACAACAACCAAAAACACGGAAATCCTAGAGCACAGATAACGAAGATAGATGACCCAATACTTCATTTATTGTCAGATTCATTTGCTCTGTTGAATATTTTTCCTTAATTGCTTTTCTTTGTCAAAAGGAAGGGTCAGTCTAGATGGTGGGGTTGAAAGAGTAAAGCATTAAGAAAAATTTTGTTTGTTTTTTTAAATTGGTCATGCTACATTTGCCTCTCTTTTTTTGACAGGACTACTGGACTAGTAGATCAGGAGAATAATATAGATAAAGTTTACCTAAAACTTAGGAAAACATTTGATAGAATCAATCATGTTATTCTTGTGGACAGGATAGAGAGATGTTAGATGATAGTATAATTAAGTGAACTCTGTACCAGTTGTATGGCCAGATTAAAAAAATAGGCACAATTGGTTTGATGCAAAGAAAGGAGGTGGAGAGTCCTAAGAATCTGTGCTTGGCCCTATGTTGTTTAACATTTTTATTGGTTACTTGAATAAAGAGACTAAAGATACAGATGGCATACTTGTCAAAGTTCCAAAGCAGGAAGGGTTAGCTAACATTTGCAACTACAGAATAGGAGTCTAGATTTTTCAGTTCTACCTTGGTCAAACTTTGTGTGAAGTACTATGTTCAGTTCTGGATGCCACATTTTAGGAATGACATTGATTACTTCGAAAGCATTCAAAGGAAGTTGACCAGAATGTTAAAATTCCTTGAAATTTGCCAAATACAGATCTGCTGAAAGAACTAGTGGTATTTAGCCTAGAAAAGAGAATATTTAGGGAAGAGTTGTTAGATAGGAGAGAAATTAGACTTGTTTTATTTGTGTCCAGATGTGTGCCTTCATTCCTAAATCCCACTCTTCCATGTGAATATGGATCCACATGGATCCTAGCATACCATCTTTCAACCATCAAGTCCAATGTCCTGGGTACTGAATAATTCTGGATAGTGTGTGTTCACCTGCAAATAGACCTGCCTGCATTTCAAATTCTCACAAAATACTACAAGAATAGAGTTGGGAAGATGCTAACAAAAAAAAAGATTGTATACAAAACCATAAACTTCTATTACATATAGTTTATGGCTTAGTACATATTAAATTTAACAAACTAGTGGTGAATTTAAACTTCTTTGTTTTCTTCTGTGTGTTTTTATAATGTATAATAGTTTATGTATACCCTTGTATTTTCTCACTTTTGGGGAGGCATTAATATCACTGTATACTAATTCTCCCCCTCCTTACTAGAATCCCTTATTCTGTACCTCTAGTATATCAATTGCATTTCTGCTAAGAGATGAGAGGTATGCTTCACCATTTCACTAGATTCATCAGAGTTGTACAGTCTTTCAGAGTCACTTTCCTTTACATTATGGTACTCATCATATAAATTATTCAATTGATTCTGGTCATTTCACTCTATCACATTATCCAAAAGTTTTCTAATGTTTTTCTGAATTTATGTGTCATTTCTATAGGTATAGTTCTGTTAAATTCATATATCACAATTTGATCAGTCATTTCCAAACTAATTTCTAGTTTGTTTCTAGTTCTTTGTTACAATAAAAGTTCTACTATAAATATTTTGTACATGTAGGTCCTTTCTCTCCCTTTTTGACCTCTTTGAGGCCTGTTATGTTCAGCTTAGCAACTCTGTGGGTATAATTCCACATTGCAACTTACAGCTCCACTGTACTTGTCTTCCCACAGTCACCCCAATAATTGCCATTTTCATCTTTTTGTCATTTTTGCCAAATTGATGCATGTCAGGTCAAAACTCAAGACTGTTCTAATTGTCATTTCTCTTATTATTAGTGATTTTGAGTATTTTTACATGATTGTTGATATATTGTATTATTTAATTTAAAACTTCCTATTCATATCCTTAATGACTTACTTATGGAGGAATGGCATATAGCTTTATGCATTTGTATTAATTCCCTATATATCTTACATATCATTTTATCAAAGAAATTTGCTACAAATATATTTCCCACTTAACTGTTTTCCTTCAGTTTCTAACTACATCGATTTTTTTTGCACAAAAGTATTTCAATTTTATGTAATAAAAATTGTCCATTTTATCTTCTTGTTTCATTGTGATCTTCTTGTTTCGTTAAGAATTCTTCCCTAGCCATAGTTGCAAAAGGCATCTTCTTACCTTCTCTAGTTTTAAGTGAAATTATATTTTACATTTATGGTCTGTATCCATTTGGAGCTTATTATTATATAATGAAAGACACTGATCTAAACTGAATAACTGCTTTCCAATTTTTCCAGAATCTTTCACCAAATAGAGCATACTCTTAGAATTTACTGAATGCTATCATTCTATGTTCTATGTTCAGTTGCTTTTTTGTCTTCTTTGCCTAGTCTGATAATACTGATAAGCCGATGACACTTTATTTTTAAATTAGTACCAAATAACTACTGCTTTCTAGTATAGTTTGAGATATGATACTATTCAGATTCTCTTCATATTTACTTCTTTTTCATTATGTCCTTGAGATTCTTAATCTTTTATTCCTCCAGACGAATTTTATTATTGTTTCATTTAGTTGTACAAAGTAATCCCTTGACAGTGTGTTATAATACTAAATCTGTGAATTAATTGAGGTAGTATCAGTTTATTATGTTGGAAGGACCCAACCATGAGGCATCAATATCTATACAACTATATGGATTTTCCTTTGTTTCTCTAAAGATTGTCTTATATATGTATTTATGTAAGTATCTAGTGTGTTTTGGTAGTTAGCTTCGAGATATTTTATACGTTCTGTGGTTATTTTTAATGGAATTTCTTTTTCCATGTCCTCCCATTACATGTTGTTAGTGAGAAAGAGAAAAACTGATCATTTCTATTGGTTTATTTATATCCTACTTTGCTAAAGTTATTGTTTCACTTAACTTCAGTTGATTATCTGTGGTTCTTTAAATCATGTCTCTAACTGGTGATAATTTGAGGGTTTCCCTATGTCAGCAGTTCTCAAAGTGTGGTCTGAGGACCCCTGTGGATCCCTGTTACCCTTTTAGAGGAGTCAAAAGTATTTTCACAATAACACTAAGATTTTATTTGTGTTTTTTAGTCTCATTCTCTCACTAATGTACAGTTGCTACTTCCCAGAGGCTACATTTATGACCCGTGAATGAAAGATTTAAGTAGAAGAAAAGGGAAGAAAATAAGCTTAAGTCCCTACTGTGTGCAGACATAAAGACTGAGTTAGTGTCTCATCTGCAGAATTGTACTTTTGCGTGCAAATTGATTAATACAAACGTGGATGTAATTGCTGTTTTGTTGTATTCATCTAGTGTCAGGCCAACTAATCATTGAAGAAGATCTCTTATATAAATGCTTGGCAACACACATTTGTTGTGCTGAAATATTCAGAATGTTGAATAATTTTTTTAATCTCACGATGGTGGAGTAGCTGGGTGACATTTAGGGTTTAAATTTGGCCTCTGACACTTACTAGCTGTGTTACCCTAGGGAAGTTACTTAACTGTGTTTCCCCACATTCCTCATCTGTAAAATGAACTAGAGAAGGAAATGTTAAACTTTTCCAGTATCTTTGCCAAGAAGACCCCCAAATGTGGTCATGCAGAGTCAGACAAGACTGAAAACAACTGAGCAACAAGAACAATGCCTTAAAGCAGCAGTGGGTAAAACTGCCAGTGCCACAACATGAACCAGGGCAGTGGCACTAAACTGTACTAATAGTCATTGTCCTCTCTATGGTTATGCACTCATAGTTATTGGGGGTTTTTTTAATGCTAGTTTCACCTAAGAACGTCCTTGATGAAGCAGTAAAAGTTATTAATGTTCATAAAATCTCAACTCATGAGTATACATCTTTTTAATAGTCTTTGTGATGGAAAAGGAAGTGCATATGAGGCACTTCTGTTACCTGCTGAAGTACTGAGTCTTGAAAAAAAACAATTGAGTTGCAAGCTAAACTAGGTACTTTTTTCATGGCACACCATTTTGGTTTGTGAGAATGACTGACTGACAGTCTGATTATTCATTCTTGGATATTTGACAGGCATTTTCTTGAAAATTAATGAAGTGAGCCTGTCACTTCAAGGAAAACAACTGACAGTATTCATTGCTAATGCTAAAATTCTAGCTTTCATGTAAAAACTAGAATTTTGGAAAACTTGCAGTTTTCCAAATTACTAGAAGAGACCCATGGAGTCTATGTAGTTCAACCTCTTCCTTTCATAGCAGAGAAAACTGACGCCCATAAAGCTAAAGTGACTTGCCCAAGGTCACAAAAATAGTAAGTGGTGGAAAGGAATTTGAATTGAAGTCCTCCTCTAACTCTGGAGTCAGTGAGTGCTCTTTTACACTGTACTATTTTATCTTCCTACCTAAAAGACCCATCAGAGGTCCCCAATCACTGAAAATTATTTTGTCCTATCTCTTCAAGCTTCTTATTGCAGCTGAAACCTTTTATATAGGTTGTCTCCTGTATTAAAATATCTTTAATGCTTATCAGAGTATTTTGTGAAAGTAAACACTTAGTAAATGCTTTTTCATTCATGTGTTGCTCCATAATCAAGGCAAACATATTTCTCTTTAATCAGTTGGCTATCTTACTCCTCAAAGCAACTGTTCCAAAGCATATAATTTTCTTTAAGCATCCCATGGCAACCCTTCCCCACCCTCCCAGCTGAGGACCTGAACTCATACTTCAGATCTTACATTTTGTGTGTTGGGGGTGGGGGGAGGAAGGTTAGTGGGGAGGGGATAATGGACCTAATGAGGAATATGTTCCCATATTTCTAGTTGTTCTTTATGTAGTACTACCTCTAGTATTATTATTCCAACCCAATTGACACTGGAGGGCCCAGGTCACAGAGGGAAAATGACTATTTTCTTGGGGTTCTAAGAGTAACCCTAAGATGCTCAGGTTTTTTAGTGCTGTCACTCATCAGTCCCCATCTGATGTGTTTTCCCTTGATTATTAGCCAGACTTAACTAGGCCCAAGCTTAGAGACTAGATATGGAAAAAAGATAACTTACAGCTTTTGGTTCCTTCCAGTCCTTTTCTCTAAAGGTCAGTGTCCTCAAAGAGTCCTGAGTTTGCCTTTGTGTGTCCAGTTTGTCCTCAATGTGTCCTCTCATCTACCAGATGCTTCCTTCAGCCACTGCTTTTCTCAGAATACTGCTACTAACACTAAAGGAAGTCCAGTTCTTCTCACCTTTCAAAATTCATAAAGTAATTCTCTCATCAAGGGGAAGGGGTAGCAGAACTCAGTCCCCTCCTTTCCCTGACACTTCCTTTGACCACCACCATAACCACCACACTGAACCATACTATACATATATCTTATTATTAATAGAAGTCTCAGTATGTTTTAGGTATGATATCTGATTTTACCAAATGATAATTTATATTTGTTGTTGTTCAGTCATCTTTTAGTCATATCTGACCTTTTGTGACCGGGTTTGGAGTTTTCTTGGCAAAGATATTGGAGTGGCTTGCCATTTCCTTCTCCAGCTTGTTTTACAAGCAGGGTTAAGTGACTTGCCCAGGCTTACAAAGCTAGTAAATGTCTGAGATTTGAATTCAGGAAGATGACCTTAGATTTGACCTGAGATTTGAATTCAGGAAGATGACCTTAGGCCGGCACCCTATCTACTGTGCCACCTAGCGGCCCTATAGTATATGTTACTCTTTTCATATTAACTGGACTATTCACCTCTTCTTCACACCTTTGATCGATTGGTTTAATTAATCAAGAAGTATGAGTGTTTTGTCTTTCATTGGGGTGGGTCCCTAATATTTTTTGGTTTTGGTTTTGGTTTTTAGAGGCAGTCAGGGTTAAGTGACTTGCCCAGGGTTAGACAGCTAGTGTCTGAGGCTGAATTTTGAACTCAGGTCCTCCTGACTCTATCCACTGTGCCATCTAGTGGCCCTCAATCCCTAATATTTAAATTTTATTTTCCTTGGTTCTATAGTGGAAAAATGCTTTATTTGGCCTCATGGCTTGGGTTAGAGCAAAGACCCAGGTTCAAAGATTTACAGAAAATTGGTTCTCAGGAGACTATTTCTGTGCAGCATAGCTAGCAGGAGTAACAGAAGTACACAAACACACACACACACACACACACACACACACACACACACACACAAATGACATGGCAACATGGGCAAATATTTGACCATACACATGGCCAGAGTCACTCACATGAGGGAGATGTGTTCAGTGTCAAAGACAGATCTAGATGGAAGTACATGCTCTGAGTAGGGTTTGAGCAGGGAAATTCTATACATTAAATATGAGCTTGATTGAAAACAAATAATATCAGATGGGAGGGGGTATTTCTATTCTGTCCTAAATTTAGTAGGGAAATTCTCGGGTAGTTTATCACTACTAGATTCAAGTAGGGGAGTTTCCTAATCAAGACTAGAAATTAGATGAAGGTCTGAATCCATAATTGGGAATCCCTGAAATAAGTGTTGGCACATAGTTACCGCAGCTGCCCAGGAGCCTTGTCCATTTAGGAGCTATGATTGTTTATAGTTTTGATACGGTCAGAATGAATCAGGAGAGTAGAAAAGTACAGGCTTTATGTGATAGTTTATTATGTATATGGTTGTTAGGAACACTTAGTACAAGTGACCCCATATTGGAGTCCTATCTCTTATAGCTTCAACATCAAATAATATATTTTAAAAATCACAATGATCACAAAAGAGAATTGGGACTTAGATTGAGGAGACAGGAGACTTGATTCAAAGCCCAGATCAGATATTTTGATGGTTTTGTAGAGAAGAATAAATTTTAACTTTCCTGAACTTCAGTTTCTTCATCCATAAAATGGGGATAATAATTGTGCATCTAACTGTCAAGGATTGTCTTAAATGACATGCTATAGCAAACCTTAAAGTGCTATATAACTGTAATTTTAATTTATGGATTTGTTGATTGGTAGCCCTACTAAAGTCTACATGATGTGTTTTTCTAGGGCAATGAGTACTGTAGTCTGAGTCATGGGTTCACTTCCCCACTTGGGGTTTCTGTTGGGAACTGCAGTTAGGGTAGACTAACTATTAATTTAGAAGCATGAGAGCTGCTACCAAACCACAAATCATCTGTGGTAGTCATCTTTGGATGTGCAGATGATAGAGAGCTAATTTACTTGGAACATTTGTGAAATCTAATATTATTTAAAGCAATTATTTCATCCACTAACCCTTTTGAAGGTGTCATTTTGTTTTGTAGACATTGTTTCAACTTCACTAATCCTATATTGTTTCTTTTTGTTATCTGTTGTTACTAGTTGTATGGAGTCTACCAAAGGTAAAGAGATGCTACAAAAGTATGAAGACATGCTTCAGTTGCTGGAAAAGTAAGTAAATTACATGGTGAATTCCTCTCTCTGTCTCTCTTTCTCTCTGTCTCTCTCTCTCTGTCTCTCTCTCTCTCTCTCTCTTTCTCTCTGTCACACACACACACACACACACACACACACACACACACACACACAATTTATTAAACACCTACTATTATGCTAAGCAGTGGGGATGCAAAAACAGGCAAAAGATAGTCCTTGCTCTCTAGGAGCTCATGATCTAATGACAAACAAACAAATATGTACACTCTATATGGTGGAAAAATAAAAAATAAAAAAGAGAAGGCACTAGAATTAAGAGAAATTGGGAAGGACTTCCCTATAGAAGATGGTTTTTGTGGTTAGAACTTAAAAGAAGCCAGAGATAAAAGTGGAGATAAAAGTGGAGAATATTCCAGGGAGAAAAGACAGCCTGAGAAAATGCCTGGAGGTGAGAGATGGAATGTCTTGTTTGCAGAATACTCAGGAGACCAATGTCACTATATTGAAAAGTACATGGTAGATGGTGGCTGGAAAGCAAGGACTAGCGTGAGCTCCCCACCAAGTCCCTCCAAAACCCTATAAAAATGGCTTTGAACCAATTCTAGAACTGCAGAACCCACAAAATAGCAGAGGGAAGCAGGGCTCTAGCCCAGGACAGCCTGGATGGTCTCTGGGTAAGGTCTATCCCACACGGAGCTGGGAGCAGAGCAGAGCAGAGCCCAGCATAGGCGTCGTGGGCCAACCAGACCAGGAGCTGGGCGGAGCGTGCCCTAGCTGCAGTGAGCTGCAGCAGTTACCAGACTTCTCAACCCACAAACACCAAAGACAACAGAGAAGGTTAGTGGGAAAAGCTGCTGGGGACAGGGAGTTCGGGGGCCCTGGGGGCAGTGGAGGTGGGGCAGCTACAGAACTACAGTTGCAGTTGCTTCAGGCCCCAGGCCCACCTGGTGGGAGGAATTAAGTGGCGGATCAGAGCAGGAGTGAAGAGCCTGCTGAAAATCTAAGTCCAGTCCAGGTTGGGGGTTCTTGGGGAAGGAGGAGTGCTGGTGTAGCAAAGCTGGCGCATCCCCCCAAGCTTGGAACATAGAACTCTTTACAAGCAGTCATACCCCGCTGAAAAACTCAAGGGTCAAGTAAGTTGGCTGGGAATGTGGCCAGATAGCGAAAATGCACCCAGATTCAGTCTCAGACTTTGGAATCTTTCTTTGGTGACAAAGAAGACCAAAAGATACAGACAGAAGAAGTCAACAAAGTCAAAGAGCCTACAACAAAGAGCCTCCAAGAAAAACATGAACTGGTCTCAGGCCATGGAAGAGCAAAAAGGAGTTGGAAAAGCAAGTTAGAGAAGTAGAGGAAAAATTGGGAAGAGAAATGAGAAGGATGTGAGAAAACCATGAAAAACAAGTCAATGACTTGCTAAAGGAGACCCAAAAAAATACTGAAAAATATACTGAAGAAAACAACACCTTAAAAAATAGAAAAGTACATGGTAGGGGATAAGCTATAAAGAGACTGAAATGGTAGGAGGGGAATAGTTTATTCTGGACTTTGAAGGCCAAACAGAATAGTTAGTATTTGATCTCAGTGGCAATAGAGAGCTACTGGAATTTATTGAGTAGAGGGGTAACACGATTGGACCTGTGCTTTAGGAAAATCACTTTGGTGGCTGAATAGATGATGAATTAGAATAGGAATAGATCTGAGGCAAGCAGACCCAATAGCAAGCCATTGCAGTAGTCCAGGTGTGAGGTAATGAGGACCTGCAGTGGCAGGACTATAAGAGAGATATTGCAAAGGTGAATCACAGGCCTTAGCAACAGATTAGATATAGGGGATGAGAGATAATGAGGAGTCAAGGATGACATGTAGGTAGTGAGCCTGAGGAACTGGGAGCATGATGTCACCTTCTATAATAATAGGGAACATAGGAGGAGGGTGGTGTTTGGAAGGAAAGATAACAAATTCCATCTTGGACATGTTGAGTTTAAGATGACTACTGGACACCAACTTTGAGATATCTGAAAGGTGGTTTGGAGATGTAAGATTGGAAATCAGTGGAGAAGTTAGGGCAGGATAGGTAGATTTGAGAATCATCAGCATAGGTGTGGGGATTAAATCCATAGGAGCAAAGGAGATCACCAAGTAAAGTAATATAGAGGGAGAAGAGGAGACGACCAAGGAAAGAATCCTGTGGAACACCTGCAGTTAGAGGATATAACCTACATGAGGGTCCAGAAAAGGAGACTAAGAAGGAGCAGTGAGGTAGGTAGGAAGAGAACCAGGAGACAAGAGAATATCAAGGAGGAAAGAGTGATCAAAAGTATCAAAGGCTACAGAGAGGTCAAGAAGAATGAGGATTGAGAAAAAAAACAATGGATTTGGCAATTCGTCTATCATTAATAACTTTGGAGAGAGCAGTTTCAGTGGAATGATGAGGTCAGAAGCTGAAATTTAAGGGCTTAATAAGAGAGTGAAAGGAGAGAATGTGGAAGCACCTTTGGTAGATAGGCTTTACAAAGAGTTTAGCCACAAAGGGCAGAAGAGCTATAGCAGGGATGAAAGGATCAAATGAGAGTTTCTTTGAGGATGGGAGAGGTACAAAAAGGTACAAAAGCTAACTAAGGAAAATATTTCTTTAAAAATTAGAATTGGTTAGGTGAAAGCCAAGGACTCTATGAGACATCGAGAATCAGTCCAACAAAATCAAAAGAATGAAAAAAAAATAGAAGAAAATGTAAAATACCTCATTGGAAAAACAGCTGACCTGGAAAATAAATCCAGGAGAGATAATTTAAGAATTAGTGGTCTACCTGAAAGCCATGATCAAAAAAAAAAAAAAAAAAGAACATGGAAAGCATCTTTCTGGAAATTATCAAGGAACACTGCCATGATATCCTAGAACCAGAGGGTAAATATCATTGGAAGAATCCACTGATCAAGGGCTGGAGCCAAGATGGTGGAGTAAAGGCAGGCACTCACTTGAGTTCTCCAAAACCCTCCAAATACCTTTAAAAAATAACTAAACAAACTCTAGAGCAGCAGAGCCCATAAAAAATACAGAGTAAAACAAGTTTCCATCACCAAAACAACTTGGAAGATGAGCAGTAAAGGTCTCTTACACCAGGCTAAGGGGAGTACAAGTCCAATGTAGACCATGCCAGTGCAAACTGGTCCCTAGCAAACCTGGAACAGGCCTGGGATGACTGAATTGCTAGCAGCAGTGACAGTTTCCAGACCTCTCAGCCCACAGACACCAGGGCCACCTCACCCTAGCAGACAAGGAGCAGGCCTTTGGAGTGACTGAATCAACAAAAGGCAGCTGAAGCAGCTGCTACTAGGGCTCTCAGCCCACAGACAGTGAGGGAGCCAAACAACTGGCCAGAAGGAGCTTACAGGGGCCTTTTTATGTGCACTAAGGCAGGACTCTGTTGCTTTGCCCATACTCAGATCCAGGTCCTAGGTGGCAGTCCCAGGGTGAGGAGGAGCACCAGTATAGTAAAGCTTGCAACCACAGTGGAAGGAGGACTTTCCTCACAGGAAAGAAGTACAGGAGAGAAAAGAGTGCTTGTGGTCATTCACAGACCAGAGTAGAGGCCAGGAGAGTAGAAAACACCTCTCCTTAGATCATACTACCCTGGAAGAACTGAAAATGTACAGGTGCCTAGAAGTATCTCTGACAACAGCTGCACAAAACTCCTGAAGCTTGGGACAGTGTGCTCTCCACCCTGGAAGCAGAGCCCTACTTTAACAAATAGTTAAAAGACAACTAAGAGGCTGGGAAAATAAGAAAACAATGGGGAAAAAAACTCTGACTATACAACGTTATTATCACACTCAGAAAAAGATAGCAAAGTCAAAGATCCTACAGCAAAGCCTCTGGGAAAGATTTGAATTGGTCTCAGGCCATGGAGGAGCTCAAAAAGGGTTTTGAAAATCAAGTTGGAGAAGTAGAGAAAAATTGGGAAAAGAAAGTGATGCAAGTAAATCATGAGAAAAGAGTCAACAGCTTGATGAAAGAGGCACAAAAAAATACTGAAGAAAATAACACCTTAAAAATCAGACTAGGCCAAATGGTAAAAGAGGTCCAAAAAGCCAATGAGGAGAAGGATGTCTTAAAAAGCAGAATTGGCCAAATGGAAAAGCTCACTGAAGAAAATAATTCCTTAAAAATTAGAATGGATGAAATGGAAGCTAATGACTTTATGAGAGAGCAAGAAGTGTTAAAAACAAAACCAAAAGAATGAAAAAATTGGAGATAATGTGAAATATCTCATTGGAAAAACAGCTGACCTGGGAAATTGATCCAGGAGAGATCATTTTAAAATTATTGGACTACCTGAAAACCATGATCCAAAAATAACCTAGACATCATCTTTCAAAAAATTATCAAAGAAAACTGCCATGATATACTAGAACCACAGGGTAAAATAGAAATTGAAAGAATCCACTGATCATCTCCTGAAAGAGATCCCAAAATGAAAACTGCCAGAATATTACAGCCAAATTCCAGAGTTCCCAGGTCAAGGAGAAAATATTGCAAGCAGCCAGAAAGAAGCAATTCAAGTAATGTAGAGCCACAGTTAGGATAACCCAAGATTTAGCAGCTTCTACATTAAAGGATCAGAGGGCTTGGAATATGATATTCCAGAGGGCAAAGGAGCTAGGATTATAACCAAGAATCACCTATGTAGCAAAACTGAGTATAATCCTCCAGGGGAAAAAGTGGACATTCAATCAAATAGAGGACTTTCAAGCATTCTTGATGATGAAAAGACCAGAGCTGAATAGAAAATTTGACTTTCAAATACAAAGCTCAATAGAAGCATAAAAAGGAAAGGGAAATCATAAGGGACTTAATAAGGTCAAACTGTCTACATTCCCACAGGAGAAGATGCTATTTGTAACTCATAAGACCTTTCTGATTATTAGGGCAGCAAGAAGGAGTATATATAGGCAGAGGGCATAGGTGTGAGTTGAATATGAAAGGATATCTAAAATATAAAATTAAGGAATGAGAGGAATGTACTGGGAGAAAGAGAAAGGGAGAGGTAAAATGGGGTAAATTATGTTGCATATGGAAGAGTGGGGTGGTAAGGGAGAGTAAGTGAACTTTACTGTCATCAGAATTGGCTCAGAGAGGGAATAACATACACAGGCAATTGGGTATAGAAATCTACCTTACACTACAGGAAAGTAGAAGAGGAAGGGGATAAAATTGGGGTGGGGGGATGGTGATAGAAGGGAGGGCAGATTTGGGGAAGGAGTAATCAGAAGCAAAATGCTTTTGAGGATGGACAGGGTTAAAAAAGAGAATGTAATCAATAGGGGTAGGAGGAATAGGATGGAAGGAAATACAATTAGCAATAGTAACTGTGAAAAAATTTTTGAAGTATGTTTTTCTGATAAAGGCCTCATTTCTCTAACATGTAGAGAACAGGGTCAAATTTATAAAAATAAGGGCCATTCCCCAATTGATAAATGATTGAAAGATATGAACAGTGTTCATATGAAGTAATCAAAGCTATCTATAGCCATTTGAAAAAATATTCTAACTCACTAATGACTGGAGAAATGCACATTAAAACAATTCTGAGGTACTACTCATACCTATTTGATTGACTAATAGGACAGAAAAGGTAAATGACAAATGTTGGAGGGCATGTGGGAAAAATGAGACATTAATGCACTGTTGGCAGGGTTGTGAACTGATTGAACCATTCTATAGAGCAATTTGGAACTCTGCCCAAAGGGCTATAAAACCATGCATAGCCTAAAAGACCTAAATGTACAAAAATATTTATAGCAGCTCTTTTCTGAGAATAAAGAATTAGAAATTGAGGGGATACCCATCAATTGGAGAATGAATGAACAAATTGTGGTATATAATTATGATGGAATATTGTTTTACTATAAAGAATGATGAGCAAGATACTCTCAGAAAAACCTGGAAAGACTTGCATGGGCTGATGCAAAGCAAAATGTACTGTGTCCAAAGTAACAGCAATATTGTAAGATGATCAGCTGTGAATGACTTAACTATTCTCAATAATACAACAATCCAACACAACTCTGAAGGACTTATGTGAAAAATGCTATCCATCCCCAGAGAAAGAACTGATGGTGTCTGAATACAGACTGAAGCATACTTTTTTTTAACTTTATTTGTCTTGAGTTTTTTGTCTATGTCTTCTTTCACAACATGACTATTATGGATATGCTTTGCATGACTGTACATGTATAATCTATATCAGATTGCTTGCCTTCTCAATGAGGAGGGATGGGGAGGGAGGAAGGGAGAGAATTTGGAGCTGAGCATAATCTTTCTGGGAAAAAGATAGACATTCAGTGAAATAGGGGACTTTCAATCATTCCTATTTGAAAAAGCAGAACAGAAAATTCAATCTTTAAGTACAAGATTCAAGAGAAGCACAAAAAGGTAAACAGGAAAGAAAAAAACAACATGTTATTCAATAAGGTTAAACTGTTTACATCCCTACATGGGAAGATGATACTTGTAAGTCTTGAGAACTGTGTCTTTATTAGAGCAGTTAGAAGACATATACATAGACAGAGGGTGTGGGTATAAGTTGAGTTTGATGTGATGATATAAAAAATTAAGGAGTAAAAACAAGGATTGTACTGGGAGAAAAGGAACGGGGAGGCGGAATATGATAAATTACATCACAGAGGTGCAAAAGGCCTATCATAGTAGAAGGAAAGAAGGAAGGGGGAGTGAGCATTGTTCGAAACTTACTCTCATTGGATTTGGCTCAAAGAGGGAATAACATACACAATCAGCTGGGTATAAAGACCTATCTTACCCTATAGGGAAGTAGAAGAAGAAAGAGGAAATAAAAGGGAAGAGGCTGATAGAAAGGAGGGCAGATCGAGGGAGGTGTTGGTCAGAAGCAAAACACTGGTGAGGAAGGAAAGGGTGAAAAGAGAGAGAAAAGTATAAATGGGGGTAAAATAGGATGGAGAGAAATACAGTAATCATAACTGAATGTGAATGGGATGAACTCTCCCATAAAACAGAAGCAGATAGCAGAGTAGATTAAAAACCAGAATCCTATAATATGTGGTTGTAGCAACAATCTGCTAGCAGATACTGTAGGGGTGTAAGACCACAGAAAGCTGCCAACACAGGTTTCTTTGATCTGCTTTTCTAAGGAAAGCAAATTTAAGGGGCTAACAGTCTCAGTTTAATCAAACATACAAATATCATTCACAGTTCAGGGACAAAAGATCAGCCCCCTGAACTTCAAGGCAAGTACAAAGAGAAATTACAAACGTCAACAGGCAGACATTGTCTGATTCAAATCACAATACATAAACAACATCTGGGTTGCAAAGCTGGGGGGCAGTTACAGCATGCCAAGAATCTCAATACTCCTTCCATGAGTGTGCCCCAAAAGTCAAATGCCAAGCTCCCCTCAATTATATCCTGTTTGGAGCACTGAGGGCTCTGACCTCACCCAGGCTGGGTGTGTGAAAGTTCCCCATCCCCAGTATCACATCATATACAAGTCATTGACTCCCGGTTGTCTCAGTGCTGAGAAATACTCCAAGACAAAAAGATCCCACTTTATCTGTCCCATTCAAACAAAGGCCAGAATCATTAATGGCACTTAAGAGAAGAACAGCAAAAAGTCCCACCTTAATTACTATTACAGTTGTTTACAAGAAACACATTTGAAGCAGAGAGTTATATACCTAGTAAAGGTAAAAGACTAGAGCAGAATATGTTGTTCTTCAGCTGAAGTAAAAAAAAAAATCAGGGATAGCAATCCTGATCTCAGACAAAGTGAAAGCAAAAATTGATCTAATTAAGACATAAGGAAAGAAATTGTTGTTGTTGTTGTTGTGTTTGTCCTTCATTTTTGAAAAGGACAATGACATCAGGGAAAAGATGACATGACTTTCAGTTGACTTTGATTAGAGTGAGGGAGGGCTGTGCAAGGTCACCAGCCTCATTTTCTCCTCCATAGCCATCTGGGTCCAGTGACCTGATATTTACCAGAATGACTAAGATGACCCAGGATGCATTGGGAGACCCTAGCCCTTTGAAGCTAAGGCCTTTTCATGTACTTAGTAAGAGTGAGGTAATGTTCATTCAATGAACAGGCCTCTTTAAGAAGTGAGTCAAGAGATGGCCCCTTTAATTAGAAGAAAAGAAAAAGAAAAAAGAAATCAAGCTGGGAGGGGAAGACCCTCAGGGTTGCCGTTCCAAAGAGAAACAGTTACCATTGACATTTACTCTACAGCAGGAGCGCTGAAAATACAAAAATTAAGTGGAGCTTAGGCAGGGACCTATTGTGGTCCAATCTGTGAGCTTCAGAGTGAACTGGGAGAAAGAGAGAGAGAGAGAGAGAGAGAGAGAGAGAGAGAGAGAGAGAGAGAGAGAGAGAGAGAGAGAGAGAAGGAAGGAAGGAAGGAAGGAAGGAAGGAAGGAAGGAAGGAAGGAAGGAAGGAAGGAAGGAAGGAAAGAACACACAAAACTGACCATGTATTAGGGCATAAAAGCCTCACAATCCAGTGCAGAAAATCAGAAATATTAAATGCATCCTTTTCAAATCATGAAACAATAAAAATTATATGTAATAAAGGACCATGGAAAGATAAACTAAAGATTAATTGGAAACTAAATAATCTAATCCTAAAGAATGAGTGGGTCAAACAGCAAATCATAGAAACAATCAATAACTTCATTCAAGAGAATGAAGATAATGAGACAACATACCAAAACTTATGGGACTTAGCCAAAGCAGTTCTTAGGGGAAATTTTATATCTCTAAATGTTTACATGACTAAAATAGAGAAAGAGGAGATCAATGAATTGGGCATGCAACTGAAAAAGCTAGAAAAAGAACAAATTAAAATTCCGTAATTAAATACCAAATTAGAAATGCTGAAAATCAAAGGAGAAGATTAATAAAATTGAAAGTAAGAAAACTATTGAACTAATAAATAAAACTAACAACTGGTTTTATGAAAAAACAATAAAATAGATAAACCTTTGGTCAATTCAATTTAAAGAAAGAAAGAAAGAAAACCAAATTACCAGTATCAAAAATGAAAAGGGCTAATTCACCCCCCATGATGAGAAAATTAAAACAATTATTAGGAGCTATTTTGTCCAACTTTATGCAAATAAATCTAGTAATCTAAGTGAAATGGATAAATATTTACAAAAATATAATTTTCCCAGATTAACAAAAGAGGAAATAAAATACTTAAATAAACCCATTTCAGAAAAAGAAATTGAATAGGCCATCAATGAACTCCCTAAGAAAAAAATCTCTAGGGCCATATGGATTTACAAGTGAATTCTACCAAACATTTAAAAAGCAATTAATTCCAATACTATATAAACTATTTGGAAAAATAGGCAGAGTCCTACTAAATTCTTTTTATGATACACATATGGTGCTGATACCTAAACCAGGAAGAGCCAAAACAGAGAAAGAAAATTATAGACCAATTTCACTAATGCATATTGATATAAAAATTTTAAATAAATTATTAGCAAAGAGATGGCAGTACTTTATCATGAGGATAATACACTATGACCAGGTGCGATTTATACCAAGAATGCATCAGCATAATTGACCATATTAATAACAAAATTAAGATAAATCATGATTTTCTCAATAAATGCAGAAAAGGCTTTTGACAAAATATTGCACCCATTCCTAGAGCGTAGGAGTAAATGGAGTTTTCCTTAAAATGATAAGAATCATGTATCTAAAACCATTAGCAAGCATTATAAATAATTGGGTTAAGTGAGAAGCTTTCCCAGTAAGATCAGGAGTGAAACAAGGATGTCCATTACCACCACTGTTATTCAATATTGTACTAGAAATATTAGCTTTAGCAATAAGAGAAGAAAAAGAAATTGGAGAAATTAGAGTAGGCAACAAGGAAACAAAACTATAGCTCTTTGAAGTTGATATTATGGTGTACTTTGAGAATCCTAGAGAATCAACTATGAAAAACTACTTGAAAGAATGAACAACTTCAGCAACGTTGCAGGATATAAAATAAATTCACACAAATCATCAGCATTTCTATATAGTACCAACAATGCCCAGCAGCAAGAGATAGAACAGAAATTCCATTTAAAATAACTGTAAAAAATATAAAATATTTGGGAATCTACCTACCAAGACAAATCCAGGAACTATATGAACACAATTATAAAATACTATTCACACAAATACGGTCATATCTGAACAATTGGAAAAATATCAATTGTCCATGGGTAGGCTGAGCCAATATAATAAAAATTACAATTCTACCTAAATGAATTTATTTATTCAGTACCATACATAATGGTAATGTAAATTTGAAGATCTTCCCTACTCATTAATGGGTCCATGTGACCTGCTTATGTCACAAGAAGCCTAAGTTACATGTGGTGAGAGGAGTTTGCTGAAGGAGTGGAACTGGAAGTGTGGAGCAGGAAATGCTCAGAGCAAGTTAGAACCATGGGAGGAGGACACAGGCAAGGAGTGAGCTAGGATTTGTGAGTGTTTGTGGGAAGGCCCCAGCAGGGGGGAAGGCTAATGGCATGGCAAGACTCCATGCTATGCCATTGTGTCTTAAGTTCCTTGCTGCTATGATGAAGTGGGCTTACTGGTTTTGAAATCTGGTTGCTGCTTGGATGGGTTGGACTTACTGGTTTTGGGATTTGGTTCTTTTGTGTCTGAATAAATGTTTTATTTCTTCTACCTTCTACATAGAGAGTCTCCTATATTTTGCAATGCAGAACTACACAGGCATATTAATAATTATCATCAATATTGTGACTATTGCCTTGCTGATACACCATACCAATCAAATTACCAAAAATCATTTTACAGAGCTAGAAAAAATAACAACAAAATTCATCTGGAAGAACAAAAGGTCAAGAATATAAAGGGAATTAATTGGAAAAAAGGTAAAGCAGCAATCTTCAAAACTATTTGATACTGGCTAAGATATAGAGAGGTGAATCAGTAGAATAAGTTAGGTACACAAGACACAGTAGTCAATGACTTTAGTAATCTGCTGTTTGATAAAGCCAAAGCCTCCAGCTTCCGGGATAAGGATTCACTATTTGACAAAAACTGCTGGAAAATAGTATGGCAGAAACTAGGCATAGACCAACATCTTGCAATGTATACTAAGATAAGGTCAAAATGGGTATATGATTAAGACATAAAGAGTGATACCATAAGCAAATTAGGAGAGCAAGGAATAGTTTACCTGTCAGATCTATGAAGAAGGGAAGAATTTATGACCAAACAAGAGATAGAGAACATTATGAAATACAAAGTGGATAATTTTGATTATATTAAATTAAAAAGATTTTGCACAAACAAAGCCAATGAAACCAAGATTAGAAGGAAAGCAGAAAGCTGGGGAACAATTTTTATATCCACTATACCTGATAAAGGCCTCATTTCTAAAATGGATAGAGAACTGAGTCACATTTATAAGAATACAAGTCATTCCCCAATTGATAAATGGAAAAGGGTATGAACAAGCAGTTTTCAGATGAGGAAATTAAAGCTATCTACAGTCATATAAAAATGCTCCAAATCACTATTGATTAGAGAAATGCAAATTAAAACAATTCTGAGTTATCACCTCATACCTATCCAATTGGCTAATATTACAAAAAAGGGAAATGATAAATGTGGGAGAAGGTGTGGGAAAATTGGAACCCTAAGACATTGTTTGTGGAGTTGTGAACTGATCCAACCATTCTAGAGAATAATTTGGAACTATGCCCAAAGGACTATAAAACTGTTTATACACTTTGATCCAGCAACATCACTACTAGGTCTGTATCCCAAAGAGGTCATAAAAAAGGGAAAGGGACCCACATGTACAAAAATATTTATAGCAGCTCTTTTTGTGGTGGAAAAGAATTAGATATTGAGGGGATACCCATCAATTGGGCTGAACAAGTTGTGGTATAGGAACGTAATGGAATACTATTGTGCTATAAGAAATGATGAGCAGTCGGACTTCAGAAAAACCTGGAAAAACTTACATGAACTGATGCTGAGTGAAGTGAACATTGTACACAGTAATAGCAATATTGTGCAACAATCAACTTTAATAGAATTAGCTCTTCTCAAGCAATACAATGATCTAAGACAATTCCAAAAGACTCATGATGTAAAATGTTATCCACATCCAGAGAAAGAACTTTGGAGTCTGAATGCAGATTGAAGCATACTATTTTCTCTTTCTTGTTGTTTTTGTTTCTCATATTTTTTTCCTTTTGCTCTGATTCTTCTTTCACAACCTGACTAATGTGGACACCTTTAACATGACTGTACATGTATAGCCCATTGAAGGGGAGGGAAGGAAAAAAATTTGGAACTCAAAATCTTATGAAAGTGAATGTTGAAAACTATCTTTACATGTAATTGCAAAAAATAAAAACTATTAAAGGGAAAAACCAAAAACAGGAACAAAAATATTTATAGCAATACTTTTTGTGGTGGCAAAAAACCTGGAGACCAAAGGAGTATTCTTCAGCTGGGGAATGGCTAAACAAACTATAGTATATGAATGTAATAGAATACTATGGTGCTGTGAAAAAAAAATTGATGAAATGAATGGTTTCAGAGAAAGACTTATACGAATGATGTAGTGTAAAGTGAGTAGTGCCATGACATATATATATATATATATATATACATACACACACACACACACACACACACACACACACACACACACACACACACACACACACACACACACACACACACACACACACATATATATATATATATATAATATTGTAAAGACAAAAACTTTGAAATACTCAAGAACTTTGATCATTGCAATGACCAACCAGGATTTCAGAGGACCATGATGAAACATGCTACATAACTAGTGGTAGACAGATCATTAGTTATAGAATGAGACATATATTTTGGACATAGCCTATGTGGAAATTTTTGTGTTATAAATTTTTTTTCCTTTTTTCTCCTCAATAAGGTGGGGAGATTAGAGGGAGAGAACATAGATTTTTGTAATTTAGAAAGTTTTTTTAAAAAATTTAAAGCCTCCATATGTTGGAGGCTTATATAATTTAATCTCTCTCAGGGGACATCTCCTTTGAAAACAGGTCTTTCAGAATTTATGTTTTTAGTAAGTATTGGTATACAGCAATTTTGATGGCACCAAACCTTGTATGTTAAGTGAGAATCTCAGAAAATGAGTCTTTTTAATAACCGTTCAACCAGTAGCCCAAGGTAAATTATATTTTATGACAAAAAGAAAGATTGATTTCATTTGTTTTACTTCTCATGTCACTTCTTCACAGAGAAAGAAAATGGTAGAGAGTACTAGAAGTTTTTCTTTACATAAAATTTTACAGTAAATTTATTTGGGAGAAATTGGGCTTTGGTCCCACATCACCAATTAACTACGTATTGGACATTTCAAACTAGATCACTTACCTATCCTTCTCAAACTCAACACGTTCAAAATCACCTTTCCCTAAAACCCATCCTACTTGTGAGCTTTTTGTTTCTGTCAGGGACGATACTGTTTTCACAAGTCTACTTCCTTGGTGTCATCCTCAGCTACTCATTCTCTTACTGCATATATCTAGTAAGTTGCAAAATCATATCATTTATACCTCCATAAGTTTTTTTTTTTACATCCAACCCTTATTTCTATTCCTGGCCACCATCGTAGTTTAGGCCCTTATTACCTCTTGCCTGGAGTGCTGTAATAGGCTCTTAATTAGCATCCTTATTCAGAATTCTTCCCTCCCATATTAATCCAACTGCCAATGTAATTTTGTTTAAACTGCAGATCTTAACATGTCACTCCACCACAGAGTAAATTCCAGTAGTCCCTGTTAAGGAAATAATCTGATAACACCCCAATTGTATCAAGAATAAACCTTCACTACAATATTGCAGGTGGGAAGGGAGGGAGAGACTGAAGTAAAGACGGTGAGGAGAGGAGGAGGAAGACAAGGAAGAATAGAAGACAGATTATCATTCCTTTTTAAAAACAATTCTATTAGTAAAAGTATATATTTTTAAGCATATAAAAAGAATTAGAGTTTTTATATTCTTTTCATTCCCCTTTTCTCTAGGATGAAATGTAAACTCATCTATCTGACACTGAAAATCCTTCCACCAGCTTTCACTAGTGTTTCTTCCTGTACCTATATAAGTATATGCAAAATATATAAAAATTAATATAGAAATATATCAGAGAAATGTGCTGTAAAATTTTTTTCCAACTTTCCTGTGTTCCTTCTACTTTTGGCTAGCCTAGTTTTGTTTATGCAGAAACTTTTTAATCTTATGCAATCAATAGATGATAACATCTATTTCCCTATTTTGTATGTATTTTGAATGCAAATAGATATATATCATCCACTCTGAAAAGAATACAAGCACCTTGAGGATAAGTACTGTGTCTTTTTTGTCTTTTTATAGCCAGTGCCTAGCATAATGCCTGGCACATAGGCAGTAAGCAAATAATTTTTATTGATTGGTGATTGAGGCATAGTATATCACCTTGTCACTAGACTCCTATGTTTTTCCAAACTCTCCTTTCTTTGACCCTTGTAAGCCCAAAGTAATTCAGAATGTTTTTCTTTATGATCAGGACTGATTCAAAGGTACATGAAGAGTTTGAAACAAGTGTGGAAGCAAGTGAGGACTATACTACCATTCCAACTAAACCCTCAGACCCTTCATCTTTCATCCAATAAAAACTCATTTAGATAAAAGACTATGAGTTCCCACTTCACCTCTGCTTTTACTTCCTTACAAACCTATGCTACATTTAGAACTGAGACTCCCCCAAAACAGAAGCCATCTGTAGGTAGGTCTATAAAATAGTCAAAATATATTTAAGGAACTGTCTTAATTGTACCCTCCAATTCAGACTGAATCACAGAATTACAAAATTTAGAGATAGAAGATACCTTAGAAATCATCTAGAACAGAGGTTCTTATTCTAAGATCTGTGAACTTTAAAAAAAATCCCAGTAGTTATATGGCAAAATAAAACACAAATAAAATAAAACAATAAAAATGAAGGAAGTAAAAAAGTATGCTTCAGTCAGTTGCCTCTCTCTAAATGTGGAGAACTATTTTTTTCGTCATGGGTCCTTCAGAATTATCTTGGGTCATTGTCTTAATCAGAGTCCTAAGTCATCCACAGTTGATCATCATGCAATATTGCTATTCCTATTATTATGTACAGTTTTCTTCTGGTTCTGGTCACTTCACTTTGCATCAGTTCATATAAGTCTTTCCGGGTTTTTCTGAGAGTATCCTGCTCATCATTTCTGATAGCACAATAGTATTCTATCACAATAACATACCACAACTTGTTCAGCCATTCCCCAATTTATGGATGTCTCCTCCATTTCCAGTTCTTTGCCACCACAAAAAAAAGAGCTGCTATAAGTATTTTTGTACAATATTGTTGGATTCAGGTTTCTAATCTATTTTGCTATCTGCTTCCATTTCATGGATGAAGTCATCCCATTCACAATCACAATTAGGATTACTAACTGTGTGTTTCCCTCAATCCTGTTTCCTTCTGCTTATTCTTCTCTCTCTCTCTCTCTCTCTCTCTCTCTCTCTCTCTCTCTCTCTCTCTCTCTCTCTCTCTCTCTCTGTCTCTCTCTCATCTTGTCCTGCCTCTAAAGTATGTTTTGCTTCTGATCACTGCCTTCTTCTATTTGTCCTTCCTTTTATCATTCCCTCTTTTTCTTATCCCCCTCCCCTCCTACTTCCCTGTTGGGTAAGATAGATTTCTATTACTTATTAAGCATTTTTTTTATATGGGCAGCTAAGTGGTGCAGTAGATAGAGCCCTGGGCTTGGAATCAGGAAGACTCATCTTCCTTAGTTCAAATCTGGCCTCAGACACTTGGTATCTGTGTGATCCTGGGCAAGTTGCTTAACCCCATTTGCCTCTGTTTCCTCATTAGTAAAATCAGCAGAAGAAGGAAATGTCAAACCACTTCAGTATCTTTGCCAAGAAAACCCCAAATGGGATCATGATGAGTTAGACATGATTGAAAAATGACTCAACAACACAAATGTGTGTCTATGTGTATGTGTATTTCCCTCTTTGAACCAATTTAGATGTGAATGAGGTTTTGCCCCCCCACTTCCCTCTCCATTGCAAAAGCTCTTCCTTGTGTGCCTCTTCTATGTGAGATAATTTCCCCCATTCTTCCTCTTCCTTCCTCATTCTCCTAGGGCATCCTTCTTTCTCACTCCATTTTTTTTACATCATCCCAATATAATTGACTGACTCTTTCTATGTAGAATCCTTCTATCTGCCTTAATAATGTTAAAGGTCTTAGAAGACTTATGTATCATCTTCCCAAGAAAGATAAACAGTTTAATCTTATTAGGTCCCTTATGATTTGTTTTGTGTTTACCTTTTTGTGCTTCTCTTGAATCTTGTATTTCAAAGTGATATTTTCTGTTTAGTTCTGGTCTTTTCGTCAGGAATGCTTGAACGTCCTCTATTTCAGTACATATCCATTTTTTCCTTTGAAGGATTATACTCAGTTTTTCTGGGTAGGTTATTTTTTATTATAATCCAGCTTTTTTACTTTGTGGAATATCATATTTCAAACCTTCCACTCCCATAATTTGTAGCTGCTAAGTCTTGTGTGATACTGACTGTGGCTAAATGTATTTGAATGGTTTCTTTCTTGCTGCTTCAAGTATTTTCTCTTTGATCTGAGAGCTCTGGAATTTGGCTATAATATTCCTGGGAGTTTGTATTTTGGAATCTCTTTCAGGAGGTGATTGGTGGATTCTTTCAATTTCTGTTTTACCCTCTGGATCTAAAATATTGGGGTGCCATTTTCCTTAATAATTTCTTGAAATACAATGTCTAGGCTCTTTTTTTGGCTATGGCTTTCAGGTAATGCAGTAATTCTTAAATTATCTCTCCTTGATTTATTTTCCAGGTCAGTTCTTTCTCCTATGAGATAGTTCATATTTTCTTCTATTTATTTTTATTTGTTTGACTTTGTTTTATTGTTTCTTGATATCTGATAGAGTCATTAGCTTCCAGTTCTAAGTTTTAAGGAATTATTTTCTTCAAGAACTTTTTTTACCTCTTTTTCCCATTTAGCCAGCTATGCTTTTAAAGGAGTTATTTTTATCAGTAAAGTTTTGTACCTTTTCTTCTACTTGGCTAATTCTGTTTTTAAGGTGTTATTTTCTTCATTTTTTTGCTCTTCTTTACCAGGCTGTTAATTGTCCTTTCATAATTTTCTTCCTTTGGTTTTGTTTCTTTATGTAATTTTTCTTCTGCTGCTGTTATTTGATTTTGAAAAGAATGTTTTAGCTCTTCTAGGAATTCTTGCTTGGCTTGTGTCCAATTCTTATTTTTCTTTGAGGCTTTGCTTGCAGCTATTTTGACTTCATTGTCTTCTTCTGAGTTTGTGTCTTGATCTTCGCTGTTACCATGGTAGCTTTTTATGGTCAGGTTCTTTTGTTTTCTTTGCTCATTTTCCCACTCTCTTTCTTGATTTGGAACTTTATGTTAATTTTGGGCTCTGTTCCCAGCCTGGGGGTGGAGAAATGGGCACTGTCTCAAGCTTCAAACTTTTTTGTACTGTTATTTTAAGAGCTAGTTCTGGGAGTTTTGAAATTTTCAGTCCTTCCAAGGTAGCATGATTTGGAGAGAGATGTGGTCACTGTTCTCTTTGTCTGTACTCTGGTCTGTATTCATTAGTGGGACCTGATCCCTTGGGACCTGAAGTGATGCTGCTTCCCAGGGCTCCCACTATCTCTTGACTGAAAGTGCTCTCCTCTGCCCTTGAACTATGATCCAGAAGTGGGTATAGGCAGTGTTGCTGAACAGTGTCTGGTCCTGTATCTTTCTGATCAGTTACCAGGTTCCCTTCCTGTGTCTAGCTTGGGTTCTCCTGAAGCTGCTGCTGCTTCTGTTACCACCACCTGATCCCACCACTGTTGTTTCATCTGCATTGACTTTGGGCCAGCCTCCACCCCTACATTGCAGATCTTTCTTTCTGGCCTCCTACATTATCTTTGACTGGAATAAGCCACTCCTAGATTCAATTTGAGGAATTATTTTTAAGTGGTTTGGAGGGGAATGTTAGGAGAGCTCAGCTGTGGTGTTTTCTTTATTCTACCATCTTGGCTCTGCCCCCACAAGTCCCATCTGTGAACTTTTCAAAATATATTTTGATAGTATTCAGTGGAATTGGTTTCCTTTGTAATCCTATGCATTTTTTCTTATACATTTAAAAACATAATTCTGAGAAGGGGTCCCCAAAGGGGCCTATGACATAAAAAAGGTTTGGAACCCCTGACCTAGAACAACTTTTTCATGAGGAAACAGGCTCAAATTGGTGAACTGGCCTTTTTAAGTTAGTGGCACCAACAGGAACAGACCCAGTTTCTCCCCATTTTGAAACCAATATTGTCTATATCATATTAAACTGTCCTTGTCAGCATCCAGTGTTGGGAGATGGTGGTATGGGTACTAATAAGGAGCTTGCTATACCCTTGCAGATATGAGACAAAGCTTTATGACAGCTGGTGCCAGACAGTATCAGAGAAGTCACAGTACAATCTCACTCAGCCACTCCTCTGTCATGATCCAGAAACCAAGCAGATTACTGTCAACTTTAACCCACAGGTAAGCAAGAGATGGAGACAACTGGTAATAATCCACTTTGAGACTAAAATAATTTGTTTAGTCTTTCTTATTTTATTGACAAAATGAGTTAGAATGGGTGAGGGACAGTAAATAACATATTTTCTCTACTTTGCCTTCTGTAGACAGATTTTGTGTTTCCCTGATAGAATGTAAGATATTTGAAGGCAGAGGCTTTACTATTTGGCTTTGTACCTAAGAAAGTACACAATGAATAATAGTAGGTGCTTAATAAATATTTGTTAACAGATTGATTGGTTTTTAGGGTTTCCCCAGTGTTTTATATGGTTTTACACTGCTGTAAGTTCACAAAAATCTATAAGAAATTTTTGATGATTTAGTAGGTCAACATCAATGTGGCATAGTGGATTGAGAGCAGGCCTCAGAGTTGAGAAGACTTGGGTTCAAGTCCATTCTCTGACACATGGTGACTGTGAAACTCTGGGCAAGTCACCTTACCTGTCAATGTGCCAGGCAATTCTCTAAGACTGTAAGTTTCAAGGAAGATACAAGTCTGCACTGATAAAGAGTGCTTCCATACCAGGAATTCCCCATACCAGTGAAATCACAGATCTAGTTTTATAAAAATTATGATAATCAAAAATATTTATTGAATCCCTTCTATGTGCCAAGTAGTAAAGGATTCAGTTCAGTTCAACCAGCATTTAACTAGCTGTAGGCTAGTCCATGAAGAGAAATATGGATATTCCTAACCTCAAGGAGCTCTGTTCTAAATGCTATCCATATCCACAGAAAGAATTATGGAGTCTGAATGCAGATTGAAGCATGCTATTTGCTCTCACTCTTTTTTGTTTTGTTTCTTCTTTCTCATAGTGCATTCCATTGGTTAGAATCCTTGTTTGCAACATGACTAATGTGAAAATATGTTTAATGTGAATATATACGTAGAGCCTATATCAGATTGCACTGTCTTTAAGAAAGGGGAGGAGAAGGAGGGGGAGAAAATTTAAAATTCAAAAGCTTGTGGAACTAAATGTTGTAAACTAAAAAATTTTTAAAAACCTCTGTTCTAGTTAAGAATATGTATATAATAAGGTAACTAACTCTCACATTTTCCCTCCTCAAGCCAAGCCTTTGCTTAGCACATTCCCTGGCTTCATGGTGATAGCAGCAGGAAAATCTTGGAAAGTAAAGGACAATAGCTTGCCATTTAAGTGCTTAACAAATGCTTTTTTGTTGTTCATTCATTCATTCTTTCATGGGAACTTAGAATATGGAAGGAGTAAGCCCAGGAATTACACACGGGACATCACTGTTGCAATATAGATAATCATCTCAGAAAAAATCCATCCCCTGACTATCAAATCACTCCCTTTTTTAAAAGTTGCTAATCAGCCAATGCCTATATTACATCAAGCACAGGCCCCAAGTGATAAAGTGCCTTCTCTGCTATTGTTGTTGTTTGTATGTTTCTTTCTGTCCTTCTTCTTCCTCCTGTTTTATAGCTATGACTCATACAACTGAAAAATGAAAGTGGGAGAGGCCCTAGGTAACTAGTTAGATTTTCTACATTTGGATCCAATACATGTTTCCCATCTTATCTCACAATAATCTTCATATATTCTGTGATCTAGTCAATTTCATAATGCGTTTTGCCATCTTTGTACCTTTGTTTATGCTGTAATGAACTCCCTTTATCTATGTTCCCCTTCCATCCCCAACTCTATCTGTTGAAATCCTCTTCAAGACCCAACTTAGGGCTTACCTTTCCTATGAAGCCTTCCCTAATTTTATCCCAACTGGAAATGATCCCTTCCTTCTCAAATTTCTCATCGTACTTTTATGTGGACCTCTCATTTGCACTTATTTTATTATAATTATTTGTGCTCATGCCTTATCTCCTCGATAAAACTATAAACTTCTTGAGGAAAGTTTGCAATTTTATTTTTATATCCTCACAACCAAGCTTAGTGTACAAGACATTGTGGAAACTTATTAACTGTTTGTTGAATAAAGTGAATGGTCCCTTACCAAGTTGCCAATATGGAGCTAAAATTTAAGAGATAAAAAGAGGGGAGAAGAATCCTTTGATCGAAACTTTTAGGTTTCCCTAATTGTTGCCACATAATTCATATTTTCACCATAAAGTGATTAGGGCTTCAAAGTCAGCAGCAGAGTCAAAACTACTTTGGGACTCTCCTGTCATGGTGTGTTGTGTAACTTACAGTGTCATGATCTCTTCAATTCAACAGAGGCAAAGAACATTCCTCCCCAAGATAGTACTTCACTGGACCTAAAATGCAAATGAATTTTACCCCACTTGTGTTGGTTCTTTTCTTCAGTTGATTTCTGTGTTTAGAGAAGTGAATTACCTCAAAATGAGACAGACAAGGCACATTCCTGAGGCAGCAGCAGAAATCTTTTCCTCCAAGGAGTATTATCGGCAACTTATTGCTAATTTAGAACTGATGACAAATTGGTACAACAAGATTCTGAAAACGTTGCTAGAAGTGGAATTTCCTTTGGTAGAGGAGGAGCTGCAGGCTATTGACCTCCAACTAAGAGCAGCAGAAGAGACACTGAACTGGAAGACGGAAGGTAACAGAACTCACTCAGATGGTAATCTGAGGAAAATTAATGAGGCTGTGAGAACACTGTTAACTCTTTCCTTTCTCTCCTACCAAGTAAACTGGTTTAAGATTTGAAATGGGCCTGTTTCTTTGTGTGTTGTTATTTGCAGAGCAGTTTATTTTTTCCATTTAGGAAGACTTGGAATGCTTGTGATGGTTGTGACACACCAGTCAGTTTCCAGTGGTTCAAATGAGAATCTTACCTGAAGAAGCAATCTTCAGATCAAGATCTTGAAAAAATGGATCAATTATCATTATTTATATGACTCTCATATCTATATCTTTAGGCCTGACATTTCAACTACATGACAGCCCAATATTTTCAACTGTTTATAGAGCACCACCACTTAGCTATACCATAAACACTTCAAATTTAGCACATACAAAAAAATCCATCTTCTTCCCTCTTCCCTCTGCTATATTAGATACTAGCTCCCTTTTCCAACTTCCTCATTTTGTTTTCCACCCACTACCATCAAGGAAAGGGGATCAGACACTTTTTTTTTTTTTACAAATATTAGGAACTCAGGTCAAGAATGTTGAGCTAACCCATTCAATAAAGACAGTAATCGAAAGTTAGAGTCAGTTGACCGGGGTGAGATTGGAAACACAGAGATTGAATGAAGGATGGAAAGTAGATGTGTCATAACAAAAAACAAGGTCAGAAATGCTGGAAGTCAAAGTCAGAAGGGCTAGGGGAAGCACCAAATTTCAGATTTAGGGATTGGATTGGCCTAAAGCTAGAGAGGCACATTGCCAGCAAAGAAGGGATTAGGGTGTTAAATTCCAGGTGCCTTCTACTAGTGTTCACTACATTTTACTCGTGTTTGCAGATTATACCAGTTTTTCTACCCTGCTTGCTTCTCCATCTAGTGCTAACAATTGGTGACAGTTTGGATATAGATTTTCCTTCAAAATTTGCTGTATATTTTCTGTATATATGTATACACACGGATACACACTATCTGATACAGATTTTCCTTCAAAGTTTGCTTTATATTTGTGTATGTGTATATGTATATATACATATTTATACATCCCCACCACTCTATATATACACATATATACATATATATACACACATACATACATATACACACACACATGCATAGTATAACCAGACAATTCCACTCTAGTTGCTATCCTCTTCCCACACTTTTCAATCACTATTCTTTTATTCATATTATCCTCTTGCTTGGAAGGGAAGCCTACAAATCTTCCCAAACCAAATACCTCCTCCATAAAACCTCTACTCTCTCCCAATTTCTTTGTACCTCTCCCTTATGCTTATATAATTTTCACTTGTAGTCTTTGTGTACATCTATATTTTCCCAACATTGGGCTTTAAGTTGCTTGAGAGCAGATTTATAACAAATTTATCTTTCTAACCATAGTATTTTAGCATAATGCCATACATGTAATATGCACTCAGTAAATGTTTCTATACACACACACATATCCACACGTATGTATATGTATATGTGTTTTGATGAGAGCAAACAGTATCACTACCTTACTCAAGAATTTAAAGTGGTACTCTCTTCTGATAAAATCCAAATTTAAGGTTTTCGTTAATCCAGCCTTATCCTGTCTCCATAGTCCTAGCACACGCCTTCTCCTCCACTCAGGCGAGTTTTATACTTTTCTGTGTGTCATACTTATTCTTACCTTTTCTATTGCAGTTTTACCTTTCCCCCATTTTTCCCAGCTGTCTAAACTATATATGTATATATATATATATATTATAGAAAGAGAGAGAGAGAGAGAAAGAGAGAGAGAGAGAGAGAGAGAGAGAGAGAGATCGATCCTTTAAGGCCCAGGTCAAACCCTATCACCTCCAAACTATACTCACCACTCTCTCTCTCTCTCTTTGAACTATTGATCAGATATTCGTGAAACCCTTAGCAAATGCTTGTTTCCTTTTTTCCTTCCTTTGAACTCTTGAATTTGTAATTACTATCTAATAGTTTTAAAAATCTGACTAGAATTTAAATCCTACATATATTTAGCAACAAACTTGAATTATGCTTGAAGTGTGTTAAAGTATTGCCCATGGATCTGTAACCCTGAAGTTAGTTTATACATAATCACATCCTTAAATGTCTTTATTTTAGAAATGCTATATTCTGAGTTAGCAAAATCAACTGTGCCATTTGGCAAAATTCAATATTTCAATTCAACAAACATTTATTTAGTAACTACTATGTATAAGGTAAAAACAAGTAGACCTTGCCCTCCAAGAAATTATTTTCTGCTAGATAATACAAAGTAATTGAAAAACTAATGACTGAAGTAAGTAAGAAGATTTACCATAAAAAGTTGAATATAGGGATTGTATGAAGTGGAGGTGAGGAAGGAATGAATTTTAGACATAGCATCAGGTGGAGTGTATGTGGTGGTGGGATGGGGGGGGGGGGAGGAGGGACCAGTGCAAAGGTGTTGAAACAACTGGTTTAGCTAAAACCTTTAAACTGAAACATCAAGGGGAATGATCCAAGATAAGTGGAAGAGATACTCTAAAGAGCTTTAAATGCTAGACTAAGGATTATGTTTTTTATCTCAGCAGTAGTAAGTAGAAAGGTGCTTAGCAAATGCTAGTTAACAGACCGACTAGAAAGAATGCTAGATTTGGAGTCAGAAAACCTGGATTCATACTCTGTTTCTGCTACTCACTCCTTGTGTGATGTAGGGCAAGTCACTTCCTTTCTCTGGGCCTCAGTTTCCTCAACTATAAAATGAGGAGGTTTGAGGAGACCAGCTATGTCAAACTCATGGGGCTGGCAAAACTCCAGAGTGCAACCTGAATCAGATTAAAATGTAATTGGAAAATGTTTAACAAAATAAATATTAAAAAATAGAACATATTTAATGTATAGTTGTGGTTTTCTAAGTCTATAGGTGACACTGTAGCACTAGATTGAGGATTAGGTGAACTAAGTAATTTCCTACTGGATTAACTAATTCAACAAGTATTTATCAGTTACCTACTACGTGGTAGATAAACTAGGGAAGAAGATTGCCTTTAAGTTAACTACTTAACTTCTATCATTTATCATTTATTATATAATTCCATAAAATGGAATTATACTTACTCCCACTTGCCTCGTTGAAAAACAAAATTGAATGGTACTAAACTCCTTAGGAATAAATATTCTTTTAGGAGGAGTAAAAAGTATAAAGGTTCTAGAACTCTAGTTAAAGGTTTGATCAGAAAAGGTGGACCATATAATGAGACCAAGGGCTAGCAGTTAGATAGCCTGAGTGATATCCTAAACTCACAAAATGTTAAAATAGTAGACAAGGCCTCCAGTGAATTTGGTGGATTCTTTGTGGAATATTTTTGTAGGACATAAATGATATCACAGGATGCAAAAGTACAGAGGGATTTAAGACTACACCAAAGGAGGGTGTGTATACATTGAATTTTACAGATTCCATGCTTTTTCTCTAATTGCTTCATGGGACACCGTTTCAGCCCACGTGCCATTTGAAGTCCTTCCTGATCCTCCCAGCTGCTGGTGCCATCCTCCCCAAATGTTTTGTTGTTGTTGTTGTTGTTGTTGCAGTTATTTCAGTAGTGTCCAACTCTTTATGACCCCATCTGGGGTTTTCTTGGCAAAAAATACTAGAGTGGTTTGCCATTTCCTTCTGAAGCCCATTTTACAGATGAGGAAACTGAGGCAAACAGGGTTAAGTTATTTGCCTACGGTTGCACAACCAGTGATTATCTGAGGCCAAATTTGAACTCAGGATCTCAGTCTTCCTGATTCCAGGGCTGGCAATCTACTGGGAGACGTAGCTGGTCTACCTCCTCCCCAAATGACTTTGTATGGAACTGGATATCTACTTGATAGTTTAAATACTGATTGATTAGTTTTAAATTGCTTTTTAGTCTGAAGTCTAAGTACAAAGATTCATCTCCTGGTCCCTCTCCACTGATTCTTTGAGTTCTTGATATAAGTTGCTTTCTCAGGATGTTTAAAAAGAAAAGGACCTCAATTTTAGTTCATCTGTGTAGAAAATGTCAGGAAAAATATGACAGACACTGAACTTATATTTTCTTTAAGGCAACCAAATATCTATGTAAGTCTGAGCTACTTCAATGGACTTTCTTTCTTTTTTTGGGAGAGCAGGTGTTTGGGATTATATTATAAAAATGACTACTAGTGTCCGTGATCTTGAGCAAAGGATTCAGAAAACAAAAGACAATGTAGATGAGATTCAGAATATCATGAAAACCTGGGAAACTCCCATTTTTAAGAGGAAAGATGGAAAAAAGGAATCTCTACTTTATCTAGAAGACCATCAAGAACAACTGGAAAAATATTACTCTTTTATCAGAGAGTCTGGCCTTAAGATCCATGCTCTTGTTCAGGTAATGACTATCTTCAAATAAACCTACCAAGAAGGGGGAAAAGGGAGCATTAAGAAGCTAAAGAGGCCTATGTTTTATATATAAAAGTCTCTGTGTATATGTATATACATATATATGTATATATATACATATATATTCTATAGGTAATTCAGAAATGAAAGATATCACTGACTTCTGTAATTCTCAGTTAATTGGTAAAAGTTTATATTGAAAGAAAAAAGACTAAAGCCAATACATTTCAAAGGTGAATGGTCAAGCTTAGTCTTCAAGTCTGTGGCATGGTTCAACCTACATGTGAAATACCCCAAAGAGAACTAAATGAAAAGATAGTGCCATTAGCCACAGAATTCTAAGACACATCAAACTATCCCATCTCCATAAACTTCATGGTAACCTAAAGCCAATTAAACAAACTAGAGAAGAGGAGAGATGTCTATGTGATCTATAAGGAACTGTAAACTTATGTGGAGCATCTGCTTTTGGATGGGGAACAGATGGGACAGCAGAAAATTAGAGTGGACCACTTCAAGCAGTGGAAAATATCCATTAAACTGGTGGCTAGTCAGTATGACATGTTGCCATCAAAGACTAAAGATTCATTTTGAGTAAGTAATCTTATTCATAAAACTAAGAGAAACAGCTGTTAATAGAAAAAGGTCCAGAAGACAATAGGCACAGATCAAAGGTTCTTCTTTGAGTATTGCTTACCAGGTTAAAAAGTCAGCTTTGTGTTCAGTGATAGTAAAATCATCAGGATTATGAACATTATCCTAAAAAAGGACGATGTAATTGTTAGAGCTTGTAATCTAATACATTATTGTTCCTACCTCTCCTGCTATCACGTTCAGGGATTAAATATGGGGATGATGTTTCAAATACTCTAAAAAGCCTATGATTTCATTGGTATGATCACTCCTTGTGATGATACAGATCTCAATTTCTTCATGCCTTAGTAAACAATTTTCTTGAGTACTTGCACTTACTGATTTATTATCTATGTCCCAATGCCTGAGCCAGTACTCCCATGCTTTCTTTCCTTTCCAGGAAAACCTGAATCTCTTCCTTGCAGACCCAGCATCCAGTAGGTGGAAGGCATACATTGACTATCTTGATAACATGGTGTTTCATGGATTCTTCATTGCTATCGAATCTTCCCTCAAGTATCTCCTGGAAAATACTGGTAAATGGCTTTTCGGCTGTGGATGATTATTATGGAATATGGATGCTGATGAAATCCTCTAGGTGGAAGAGTATGGTGAACCTGCATCCTGAAAACTAGAGTATCGGATAATGAAAGTCCCAGTTAGCAACTCTATCTAAGGGTCCCTATGAATTCAAAGGGCCTGATTTTTATATAGAGGTCCCACATTGCCACTTCAGTGTATCACTCTTTAATTTCAGTGTGTTCATGTTTCATTAGCCTCAATTTCTGTCCCATGTAACTTCCTGGTGTATTCCTCCCATTATTACCCACCAGTAATTAATCCTCAGTTCCATTTAACTAATTAACACTAATTAGCTTTTCCAAAGGAATATAGCAAGCACAGGAGTTCAAATATTTTCTCTTCCCCAACACCTGGAGGGTATATTCTCCCCAATACTACCTTTATCCCTTGGGAGATTGGACTCCAACTTAATGCAAATTTCTACATATCATTCCACCAAGTTCATGTCCAAACGTCACAGTCTTACAGTCTCACAACCACTGGGCTGAGTCCTGAACATTGTTGTGCCAGGCATTGGTACTGAAATGGCTAACCTCCAAACCTAGTATGTTCTCTGCTCCCAGATCTGCTAGTGGCTTGCTTTTTTGACTTTATGAAGCTCACAAGATCATAACCCTCTCCAGTCTCCTTTTAAAAGCAAGAAAGAAGGGAAACAACAGCGACAAAAGAAACATTGAGGCCATGCGTGCTCGGCTTTTTGCTGGCTCCAAGTGACAGGAACTGAGGCCTGCTCCATGTGGCAACCCTCACTCAGCAACTTTTTTTCCTTTCTCCAATGCCAGAAAGTCTTGAAAGAGCCCACAAGAGAACAAACTCTGGCTGACAGGTGCCTTTTTCAAAATACACCAGTATTCCATAGCCAACCAAAAAAGCTTCTGTTCATCACATGCTTATGCAAAATGTGCTCCTTAGCACTTAGTTCAACCAAGTGCCCTTGAAGAGTTTGGCTTTTGTTCCCTTTGAGTAATTCAGTGTATTTCATTGAGCCTTACTAGGTGCTAAGCCCCAGGCCCAAGCCCCTATTAGGTGTAAAACCTTAATGGGTGTGGATTGGCAACTAAGGTGGGGCCCAAGGTGGGGCTAACTCCAGGGAGGGCCTAGTTTACATGTCTGGGACAGCAGAGGCTTTTAGACCACGTGGGTTTAAGTCGCCTCTTTGTGATGATTCTAGGTCACGTGGGTGAGTCGTATGTGTGACTCACCCCTGACGCTGAAAAAGATATAAAACCAGGGGTTGGACTTCTCTTTTTTTGGAGCTCTCACCCACAGCTGTGGTGGCGCGTGTGACTTTAGGCCAGCCCTTGTTCTGAGCTCCCGGGCTGAACCTAGATGTTGGTAACTATGAATCTGTATTTGGTCTGTCTGTTGATGTTTGTAATTTGTAATTTGCTCTGAAGTTCAGGGTGCTGGCTTTTTCCTCTGAACTAAGTGAATGATATTTGTGTGCTGAATTAAAGTAAGCTTGTCAACCCCTTCACCTTGCTTTTCTTAGTTAAGCAAATCAAAAGAACCTGTGCTGTTGGCAGCTTTCGGGGTGCTGGCTGTGGGTGGATCTTACACCCCCACAGAAGCTGCTAGCCGGATTGTTGAAACAGCTTAACAGGTCAAAACAGGTTTCAGAATGTTTGTCTGGGTATACTCCATATCTTTACATGGCTCTTCCATTAAACCTACCTCATCAAACCTTTCTGGAAACAAACTCCCCAGCATCTTCCACATAGGTGAGGAGGTAAAGAGGGGAGGGGTGTCACTGATAAGCACTCTTTTCGGGAAGAGAAATATTCTATAAAGGGAAATAATGAAAATAGGTAGGGATGAAGGGAGAATAGCACTTCCAGATATCATTCTATATTATAAGCAGAAATCATACAAACCATCAATTTTTGTTCAAAAAAAATTAGAGAAGCAGATCAGTGGACTAAACAAGGGAGAATCAGCAGCAGTGGAATTGAGTTACACAGTGTTCAATACACTGGAAAATATAAATTACTTAGGAAAGAACCTCCTATTTAAAATAAACCGCTGGCAAAATTAATGAGCTGTCTGGCAGAAATTAAGCTTTAAGCCATCACTTTATATCATATTTCATAATACTTTCCAAATGGAATAATAACCTTAATCATATTCTGAAATAATCAGTAGCACAGTGAATCCTTTCACAGATATGGGTAGTAAATGAATTCTTTACCAAATAAAAGATAGATTCAATTTCAAAAGTAAAGGTAGATAACCTTTCATGAAATTAAAAAGCTTCTGCACAAATAAATGTAGTGTAGCAAGTATAAGAAGAAAGTGGTCAAATGGGAAACAAATGTTTGCTTCAAATTTATCTGGGAAGGATTTAATATCCACGATAATAAACAATTAACACACAAGCCACAGATATGAACAAAGTTCTCAAAATAATCAAGCATATGAGCAAGTGCTCTGAATCAGTAACAATAAGAGAAATTAAAATCAAGAGAACCCTGATAGTTCACCCTAAAAATTGGCAAAGATGACAAAAGATGGAAGTAGTCAGGGTTGGAGAAGTTATTAGAAGTTAGGCATACAAGTGCATGTTTACTAGAGGTATCAATCAGTATAATCATTTTGAAGAGCAATTTGGAATTATATAAGTAAAGTAACTAAAATGTCCATACCCTTTGATCCAGAGATTCCTTGACTAGTCTTATACTCCAATGAGGCTATTGATTAGAAGAAAGCCCCCATATACACCAAAATATTTATAGCAGCACTTTTGTGACAGCAAAGAACTGGAAACAAAACAAATGCTCCTTGATTGGGGAATGGCTAAACAAATTGTGGTGTGTGAATGTAATGTAACATTATTTTGCACATGGTATGTACAGAGAATCATGGAAAGTACATGACGTAATGCAGGGTGAAGTAAACAAAGCCAAGAAAACAGTATGCTCAGTGACTACAGTAGTGTAAATAGAAAGAACTACCACCACAAAAAAATCAAAAGTTAATGTAAATTTACAATGAATAAGTATCAATTAATAAGAGATTTGAGAAGATACCCTCCTTGACCCCTTTGCATAGTTGGGAAGTCTCTAAATGTGGTAAATTGCATATATTTTTAGTCTTTTATGCATTAATGAATTATGCTGATTTCTCCCTCTTTTTTCTTTGAAAAATACTTATATATGGGGTGACTCAGAGGGGAGAGGGGCAGATACTGGAGGAAATCATGGTGATTGAATAAACAAAAAACAATAACATGTTTTAAAATTTTTAAAGAAATGGAAAGTTAAATTAAGAAGGCAATTAATGACTAAAGCTATAACTAGGTAATTATAGACTTTAATGATAGAATCAATGAGCTGCTGGGAAACTGTAACTAGGCTTCACCTGGAATATGTTAAGGATTTTTATGAAAGCTGAAAAATATCAGGATTCAGATTTAAATGTGATGTATCCATGGAACAAAACAGGTCAGGTCAAGAAAAAATGAGGACCATAATGAAACCAGTGAGAAACACTGAGTCATGCTATGGAGTGGCATGGCTACAACAGAAGAACAGCAGGCACTGTACAGAAGCTAGTTTCCAGACTTCCAGACCCGGTGAAAGCGTGTAGGCAGATTGATTAGTTGGTTGTTGTCCTTCATTCTTGAAGATGACCAAAATGACATCACTATGTTAGTCAAGTTACAGGGTGTCTGACTGTGGCTGATCAGGCCCGTACGAGCTCAGAATGTTCTACCACAGGTCGGACACAAATTCGCATTTAGATGGTCCAAGAGTACCACAAGAATCAGGGACCTGACCCAATCAACAAGCACTTAAGTGCCTACGACGTGCAACTCAGTTTGCTAAAGTACTAGCTATACAAAGATAAGTAAAAGACAGATCGTGCTCTCAAGGAGGTTGCATTCTTCTGGAGGTACAACTTATAAACAAGTAAATATAGGTGTCACAGTGGGTGGTGCATCAGGCCTGGAATCAGGAAGACCTGATTTCAAATCCAGCTTCAGACACACAAGCCACTTTTGTCTCAATTTCCCTATCTATAAAATGGGGATAATAGCATCTACCTCACAAAGTTGTTGGGAGGATCAAGTGAGATACTGTTTGTGAAGTGTTTAGTGCAGTGCCTGGCAATTAATAGGTAATATATAAACATGAACTATTGTTATTACTATTATTGTTAATAAATGTATAAAATATTATATACAATGTATAAATATATTAAATATATAAAAATATAATGTGTTGTTAAAAATAAACAATCTTTGAAAAGGCAGAACATGTAACTAAGGGGATTAGGTAAAGGTTCCCATAGACTATGATGTCTTTTGAGCCTTGAAGTATTAAAAAATGTGGAGGTAAGGAAGGAGTGACTTTCAGGTGTGAGGATAACCCATGCAAAGGCATTGTATTAGGAGGGCAGAGTTTATAGTCTCAAAGAGGATCATAAATATGTCTGACAGGTTCGGAACCGCCGGATATAAGAAACTCTCAAAGTAGAAGGCAGAAGAATCAAAACATATATTTAGGCTCCACAGTAACCAACCCATGAACCAGCAACCCCATTTTGATATATTGATCAAAAGCTTCCAGGCCCAATAAGTACGCCTTGAAAGAGTAACCAGGAGGCTACAGAGAAGCATGATTGCATAAAGCAAAATCATGCTTCCCCCTCTATGGTAAAAAGATTACCCACTGGCCTGAAGTCTTTGTTCAGCTTCCTCCCGTAGGTCAGCTCTGCTACTGGCGGCTGCGGCTGCGGCTGCGGCTGCGGCTGCGGCTGCGGCAGCGGCAGCGGCAGCCTCTGGCTCCAACGGGAGCTGCTTTTAACCATCCAGCTTCTGCGGGGGTGTAAGGTACGCCGGGGAAAGCACAGGTTCTTTCAATCTGCTTAAGCAAGGTGAAGGGGTTGACCGGGAAAGCACAGGTTCTTTCCATCAGCTTAAGCAAGGGAAGCAAGGTGGAGGGGCCGACAAGCTTACTCCAGTCCAACATACAAACAGCATTCAGTTCAGGGGAAAAAGCCAAACTAGTCAAGGGCACTTGTTGACTAAGTGCTAAGGAGCCCATTTTTGGTTGCCAATACAGGCATAGACATGGGAAATGGATATTGTATAAGAGGAACAGCGAGTGGTAAGGCTGGAACTAGATTGTGAAGGGCTTTAAAGTCCAAAGTGAAAATTTGGTCTAGAGGCAATAGAGAGCCAATGAAGTTTTTTTTTTTAAATTTATTTATTCTTAGTTTTCAACATTCACTTCTATAAGCTTTTGAGTTTTCAGTTTTCTTCTCTTTCCAATCCTCCCCCCTCCCCAAGATAGCATGCAATTTGATATAGGCTCCACCTATACATTCATATCAAACTTATTTTCACATTGGTCATGTTGTAAAGAAGTATGAGAACCAATGGGAGGAACCGCCAATGAAGGTTTTTAAACTAAAGAATAGAGACTTCGGTGAAGAGACTAAGGACAGAGGGATGGGAACTCGGACCTAGAAACAAGTGAATGGACAGTAGTTACAGGGTGAAGGATACGGCAGCAACCAGCCTGATTTCCATGTTGCTTCTTTTGAGGAAGAACTCTCCTGTAAGGTGAAACTGAAGTTAATAAATTTTTGTTGTTGTGTCTGACTCTTTGTGACCTTATTTGGGGTTTTTCTTGCTAAAGATACTGGAGTGGTTTGCCATTTCCTTCTCCAGCTCATTTTACAGATGAGGAAACTGAAGCAAGCAGGGTTAAATGACTTGCCCAGGTCCACATAGCTATTAAGTGTCTGAGACCAGATTTGAACTAAGGAAGATGAGTCTTCCTGATTCCAAGCCCAGGGTTCTAACCACTCTGCCATCTGGCTACAGAATTAATATACAGGCAGAATTATATATTTTTCTGTTATGTAACCCCCATATTATTATACATTATATATCCTCTATATGTAATTATTATGTAACCCCTATACGTGGTGGGGATAAGTTTTTATACATAATGAGAAGAAAAGACAAAAAAACCCACATAGTTCTTGACAGAAGGAAAATTTAAATTAGTACCCTATATTTCAGCCAAACTGTAATAGCTACTTATTGCTCTTTAACTTGTGCCTTTCTGCCTCTTTGACCTTGTCCATTCCATTCCCTTGTCGTGCATTTTCTCTCCTTCATCTATTTAAATCATAACCATTTTTAAGGCCTAGTGTAAATGTTACCTCCTTCAGTGAAGTCTTTCTCTGATCACAATAGGCATAAGTGAACTCTCCGTCCTCTAAACTCATACAGGGCTTTTTTGTGTACATAATTGTGGCATTTAAAACATATTGCCTTACACTGTAGATATTCATGCATAAACAGGGACTAGGTCACATATCTTTGTATGCCTAGCTTAGCTTGTGTACTCAATCATTATTTATGATTGAATAGAGTAAACGAACAATTAGTTGAACAGTGAGTGATAACAGTTTGTTTACTTAGTAATATGTTTAATGTTTTCTTGAATATCTATATTTCTTCAAATCTGAATAACATTTCTTTTTAAGTTTGTAAAATAAAATAATAAAATAGAGATCTGATAATGATTTAAACCAGTGGTATCAAACTCAAATAAAGAGGGGGCCACTGAACAGTGCATTAATGATCCTTGAGAGCTGTATGTTGACTTAGAAAGCTTCATATTAACATTATCTGTGTTATATTGTATTTTTATTTATTTTGTTAAATAGTTCCCAATCACATTTTAATCTGGTTCAGATGGCACTGAGGAATTTTCCTCATGTTTCATACCTCTGACTTAAACAATTATTTTAATTACACTCTTTTTATGAAAAAAGAAACAAGATTGGTCAGATTATGTACTATTTCTGTTATTCTTAATATTTGACACCCGATGAAATTCTGTCCTTTGGACCTATAATGTTATTAATACATACCACAATTCCCAAGTTGATCATAAGCGGAATTACAGACATGGAATTGCAGAGGAAATAATTAGCTCAATACCATAGAATGTTAAACCTGAAAAAAAATTTTAAATAATTTTGTCCAAACTTCTATCTTCTAGATGAATAAATTGACTCAAGAGGTAATGACTTATCTGAGATCACATAGCTAGTTAATTGCAGAGTTAGAAAGAGGACTCAGACCTCTTGATACCCAGTCCATTACACTCTACTGAAAGCTTCCGTAGATTTGGTCTTCTAAAACCTAACATAAGTGGTCCATAAGATCTCACCCACTTTCTGTAGAGTTTTAGCAAATACATTTATCTTTACCAGGGTGGGAATAGCCTATATGACTCACAGAGTTCTGGGTTCACACAGGACAGATTTAATCTTCAAGACTTTGCAACAATACTCAGTAATAACTCAGCACTGATCCAGAGAACATCTGAATGTGACTTACTGGTAGCTCTCTGTTAGAGGTCTTCTGTGGTCCTTCATGTAAAGACCCCACAATGGACTCACTTTACATGCAAGCCCAGTTAGCACAGGAACAGTTTCAGCACATCTTCAAGGAAGTGCCATTTTCTCCTTTCCCTCCCCTTCTCCTACCTAGGCTCCTTCACATAAACAAGAGTATTGGTTGGTTGCGTCTACTTCAGCTGCTCTCTTTTTTCTGGGTAATCTGTGCCCTCTCTTTCTGTGGTAGCTTCTTGGTCTGTATTTACATTGCCACACTGTGTAACCTACATGGCATCACAACTTTATTGATACTCATGAAGCTTCTGGCTTAGTTCTAGAAATTTTTGATATTTAACCAGTAGTGGATTCATTTTAGCCCAGCTACAGACTCACCTTTCTCATATAGCCACTGTATGCAGAAACTCCTATCTCTTTGTAGTTTTTTCTCCCATGACAAATCCTGCTCATGACACTGTGTGCATATGATTTAGGGCTCTTCATTCATGGGAGAGAGAAAGGGAATCCCCTTAGAATTGTGTAACATCTCTTTGAATGTATATTATAATACTATTTTAATATGTACTTTTTTAGCTTTTTGAACAATATTATATTTTCCCTTTTTTATTCATTCACCTTGGCTCCTTTTGCTTTTTCAGATTCTAAGGCCAGACTTCCTCCCTTTTTTGAGGCACAGATGGATCTAGTTATACAAGAACTAGTCTTTTATCCCTCTCTGGACAACACTGCTAAAGATGGTTTTCATACTATTGTCGAGGGTCTTATAAATGATATTTTCAAAATATCTTCTATGGTCCCACGGCTTGCGCAGAAAGGTTCCCCTCATTACCAGGTAGTGACTTTTCAGCTATCATTTCACCCTCTCATATCTGGAATAATGTTCCAAATGCATTTGTAATCTTGAATTTCTAATTTCATCTCTTTCATAGGCTGACATGGAGGACATGGGAGATCTGTCAAACCTCAGGAATCTGTTAAATGAGAGAGTCAAGAATATGATGACCACCTGCTGTGACTATCGGAACTCCTTTGACCATTACTCTTCCCTTTACATGGATGACCGGAAGGAATTTATGCGGCATTTTCTGTTATATGGACACATGCTCACTATGGAGGAGTTGGAAGCCCATGGTGAAGACAGGATCCCAGAGAATCCTCCCACTCTTCAGCAATTTAAATTGCAGATTGATTCCTACGAAAAGATCTATGAAGAGGTAAACCAGCTAGAGCCTTTCAAGATTTTTGACAACTGGATGAAAATTGATATTCGTCCATTTAAGATGTCTCTCTTGAATGTAATTAAGAGATGGAGCCTCATGCTTAAACAGCATCTCATTGATCATGTCACCCACAGGTAATGTTATTTGTGTCTCTTTCCCTTTTACCTTTTTCCATTGTATTCTTTGTCTGTGGCTCCTGGAAACCTAGATGTTTAAAAATAGTCAGGCTTTCAGAAACATGTTTCTAAAATACATCACACTTACAGTCACACAGTTGATTGAAAGGCACAGAGAATGTGTCTGTGCTTGATTGTTGATTTCAAAGATTTGGTTCAGGGAACAAAATTCAGCCTTTAAAGCTGTTGGAGAGCAGGGAGAATCATACATGTGATTAGATCATATAAGACTCCTTGATAAATGCAACAACAAAGATAATTATTCAGTGTGTCATTGATTATTAATATTTGGTGAAGTATAAAACTGGGAGTTGTATGTTCACCATTTTTATGGAGAATATCCTCTGCAAAGTCCATATCAAAGAGGGATCAGGTCCTCCAAGTGATCTTATTTGTGGATCATACTGTGCTCATCACACCAAGCCTGAAAACATTACAGAACCTCCTTAGTGAGATCCATAATTACTTAAAATAGATTGGCCTAAAAATCCATATAAGAAAAACCAAACAAATCGATGAAAAATGCTTTTTATTTAGTCAGTCAAGAAGCATTTGTTAAGTTGTCTGTACCAGACACTGTACAAAGTTCTAGAAATACAAAAAAAGACAAAAGACAAAACAAAATACCAGTACCTACCTTCATGGAGCATACATCCTAATGAGTTAGACAACATATGAGTTGCTATGTAAACACAAGATACGCACAGAGTAGATGATGAAGGTAATCTGAAAGGGGAAAGCATTAGCATCTGAGAGCCTTCTATAGAAGGTGGGATCTGAGCTAAGTGAGGACATCCAAGAGGCAGTTAGAACTCAGCAAAGTTATGCTCTGCATATGTAGATCTGGGTATTACCCTCATAGGAATAGCAATTTAACCAATAGGAGCTAACAAAATCACCAGGTAAGGTTATATAAAGTAAAAAGAGAAGGGGGCCAAAGACAGAACCATGAGGGATCCTTGTGATTAATTGGCATGACGCGAATGAAGCACCAGCAAAGGAGACTGAAAAGGAGTAGAACAGGCCTGCACAACATACAGCCCATGGGCTGCTCGCAGCCTGCCAAAGAATTTCAGATAGCCCATGAAAAATGTAGAGGATGTAAAATAAAGTAAAATGTAATGAGTGCTTTGTCCAGGCCCCACTTAACCTGCCTTCTACTAATCACTATTGTGTCCATCATGTAACTTGGCTGGTGGTTTGTACTCTCTCCTGTTTGTCACATGACACGTGGCAACCAACCGTTGTCAGTCTATCCCTAGTCTGAGAAGAGCGAGAGTTGTATCTTTTCACTGTTTTCAGTCCTTGCTGGCACTGAACAGGGACAAAGTGAGTGCGGTGATGGGATAGCTTTTTCTTGCCTCTTATATGTGAGATAATTTATCCCGTTTTGCCTCTCCCTTTCCCTTTCTCCCAGTGCATTCCTCTTTGTTACCCCTTAATTTTATTTTTTTAGATGTCATTCCTTCATATTCAACTGACACCTGTGCCCTATATATATATATATTCCTTCTTACTGCCCTAATGATGAGAAAGGTATTATGGGTTACAAATATCATCTTCCCATGTAGGAAAACAGGCAGTTTAACCTTATTAAATCCCTTGTGATTTCCCTTTCCTATTTACCTTTTTATGTTTCTCTTGTATTTTCTATCCAGCTCTGGTCTTTTCATCAAGAATGCTTGAAAGAAAAAAAAGGAATGCTTGAAAGTCTTCTATTTCATTAAATGTCTATTTTTTCGCCTGAAGGCTTTGCTGGGTAGACGCTTCTTGGTTGCAATCCTAACTCCTTTGCCCTCCAGAATATCATATTCCAAGCCCTCCAGTCCTTTTATGTGGAAGCTGATAAATCTTGTGTTATCCTGACTGTGGCTCCGCCATACTTGAATTGTTTCTTTTTGGCTGCTTGCAATATTCTCACCTTGAGCTCTGGAATTTGGCTATAATATTCCTGGGAGTTTTCATTTCAGGATCTCTTTCAGGAGGTGATCAGTAGATTCTTTCAATTTCTATTTTATCTTCTGGTTCTAGAATATCAGGGCAGTTTTCCTTGATAATTTCTTGAAAGATGATGTGTAGGCTCTTTTTTTGATCATGGCTTCCAGATAGTCCAATAATTTTTAAATTATCTCTCCTGGATCTCTTTTCCAGGTCAATATTTTTCCAATGAGATATTTCACATTGTCTTCTGTTTTATCATTCTTCTGGTTTTGTTTTATTCTTTCTTGATTTCATTTTTAAGGAATTATTTTCTTCAGTGGGCTTTTGTACCTCTTTTTCCATTTGATCATTTGTACTTTTTAAGGAACTTTTTTCTTCAGTGAATTTTGGCCAGTTCTGCTTTTCAAGGCATTTTTCTCCCCATGGGCTTTTTGGACCTTTTTTTTTTTTTTTACCATTTAGCCTCATCTGTTTTTTAAGGTGATATTTTCTTCAGTTTTGTGTGTGTGTGTGTGTGTGTGCGCGTGTGAGTGTGCATGTGTGTGTGCGTGCATGTGTCTGTTTCCTTTACCAAGCTGTGGACTCTTTTTTCATGGTTTTCTTGCATCACTCTCATTTCACTTCCCAATTTTTCCTCTACCTCTCTTACTTGATTTTCAAAATCCTTTTTGAGTTCTTCCATGGGCTGAGATCAATTCATCTTTTTCTTGGAAGCTTTGGATGTTGGAGCTTTGACTTTGTTTTCTTCTGAGTGTGTGCTTTGATCTTCTTTGTCACCATAGTAATGCTCTTTGGTCCAATTTTTTTTCTTGTTGTTTGTTCATTTTTCCAATCCATTTCTCTACTTTTAACTCTGTTAGAATAGGGCTCTTCTTCCAGGGTAGAGGTTACACTGTCCCAAGCTTCAAGGGTTTTGTATAGCAGTTTTCAGAGATACTTCTAGGGACCTATAAGTTTTTCCAAGGTGGTATGATCTAAAGAGAGGTGTATTTATCTCTCTTTTGGCTGGTCTGTGAGTGACTACAAACACTCTTTTCTGTCCTGGAACTATGATGAGGGTCCCTGCCACAAGTTCTGATGTGCTAGTGCTCCTTCTTGCCCTGGGACTGCCACCCAGGATTGCCACCCAGATCTGAGTATGGGCAAAGCAACAGAATCCTGTACCCAGTGCCAGCAAAGAGATCACTGTAATCTCCTTCTGATTGGTTGTTCGACCCCCCTTACTATCTGTGGGCTGAAAGCTCCAGAAGTAGCCACTGCCACTTCTGTTTCAGTGGCTCCTAAGGCCTGCTCACCTGGTTTGTTGGGGCCTGGTCTGTTCTGGCACAGACTATGCCAAATTGTGCTCCACTCTCACCTCAGTGTGGCAGACTTTTCCTGCCAATCTTCTAAATTATCTTTGGCTGGAAGACTATTTCACCCTGTCCTTTTGTGGGTTCTGCCACTCCAGGAATTGTTTTATGGCATTATTTAAAGGTATTTGGAGGGGTTTTGATGAGAGTTGAGGGGAGTCACTGCCTATTTTTCACCATCTTGGCTCCACCCTCTTAAGTTTTATTTCTCCATTTTCTCTCTATCTCAGCCTTATCTAGCTATGAAATGAAATAGGAAATGAGTTTCTATGCTCCTTTAAATTTTTTTCTGACTTAAACACCCCAAAAAAGAGTACTTTCATACACTCAGCAGAACATAAAAAAGATTCTGTGTGAAGCTGTGGATCTCCATTTCATACTGCTTCTTTTTTATTTGTCTGTTTCAAATAGCGGGGAGGTCCTTTTCCCACCCCTTCCTCATGTTTGAATTCTCTTCTCATGCCCTTTGAGAATATTAAGGTTCTTTTTTATTATTTATTTAGTATTTTGTCTAGTATTTTATTTTTCCCCAATTACAGTTAAAAACAATTTTAAACATTTTAAAAATTTTGAGTTCCATATCCTTTCCCTCCCCAACCCACCCCATTGAGAAAGGAAGAAATCTTATGTAGATTATACATAGGTTTTAATAAGCAAAACCTGTGTCCATATTAGTCATGTTGTGAAAGAAAATACAGACCCCCCCCAGAAAAAAAAACCACAAAATAAATAAGAAAAGTATGCTTAGATGTGTATTCAGACTCCACCAGTTATTTCTCTGGGGATGTATAGCATTTTTCATCATAAGTCCTTCAGAGTTGTGTCGGATCATTTTATTGCTGAGAATACCTAAGTCATTCACAGTTGATCATCCTACAATATTGCTGTTACTGTGTACAGTATTTTCTTGTTCTTTTCATTTCACTCTGCATCAGTTAATGTCAGTCTTTCCAGGTTTTTCTGAAAGCATCCTCCTCGTCATTTCTTTTTTTAAAAAAATTATTTTTATTTATTTATTTATTTATTTATTTATTTATTTATTTATTTATTTATTTATTTATTAGTTTTCAACATCGATTTCCACAAGATTTTGAGTTACAAATTTTCTTCCCATTTCTACCCTCCCCTGACCCTAAGATGGCATAAATTCTGATTGCCCCTTTCCTCAGTCTGCCTTTCTTTCTATCATCCCACTGCCCCCCATTATTCCCTTTCCCCTTACTTTCTTGTAGGGCAAGATAGATTTCTATACCCCATTATTTTCCAGTTGCATGTAAAAACAACTTTTTTTAAACATTTGTTTTTAGAACTTTGAGTTCCAGATTTTCTCCCTTCCTCCCTCCCCACCCACCCTCCTTGAGAAGGCAAGCAATTCAACATAGGCCACACATGTATCATTATGCAAAATACTTCCATAATAGTCATGCTGTGAATGACTGTATTTCCCTCCAACCTATCCTGTCCTCCTTTATTGACTTTTCTCCCTTGACCCTGTCCCTTTTCAAAAGTGTTTGCTTTTGACTACCTCCTCCCCCAATCTGACATCCTTTCTATCATCCCCCCTCTTAACCCTTTCCCCCCTACTTTCCTGTAGGGTAAGATATCCAGTTGAGTGTGTATGTTATTCCCTCCTGTTTTAACAGTTCGTCTAGCAGCTGCTGTGGGAGTGAAAAACCAACACAAGCCCAACAACAGGAATACTGGAAGCCCAGGTTCTTTTGGTCTGCTTTACTAAGGAAAGCAACGTTAAGGTGTTAACAATCTCAATTTAATCCAGCATACCAATATCATTCACTTAGTTCAGGGGAAAAGCCAGCACCCTGAACTTCAGAGCAAATACAAACAAATTACAAACATCAACAGACAGACCTTGCCTGATTCAAATCTCAATGCATAGTTACCAGAGTTTAACAAAGTCTGAACATTTGGGTTTACAAGCTGGAGGGCTCTTAACTATAGCTGCTCAGAGTCTCCACATCAGCACACCTTCAAGAGTGAGAGCCCTAAGCAAATAGCTCTGTCTTCTCTTTTTATGCACTCTTTAGCCATCATCAAACGTCATCTGAGCGACCAGAACTTAAGCTCTTCCTATTGGCTGTGGTCTTAGCAACTCCCCTTAGGACCTTGAGGGCTTCAGGCCCACACAGGCTTAGCACCTAGGAGCTGGGGATTTGGGGCCTACTTGGGAACAAAGATATAATCAGACCTCCCTTCATTGGCCCCACCTGGAGCCCCACCTTAGTTACTAATGCACCTCCTTAAGCCAAATCTGATGAGAGCAAGATTCACTCATTCCCTTTCACCTACCCCCTCTTCCCTTCCATTACAACAGCTTTTTCTTGCCACTTTTATGTGAGATAATTTACCTGATTCTATCTCTCCCTTTTTCCTTCTCCCAATATATTCCTCTTTTACCCCTTAAATTTGTTTTTTAGATATCTTTTCATATTTAACTCACTCTATGCCCTCTGTCTATATATATGTATATTCCCTTTAACTACCCTAATACTGACAAATGTCTCATGAGTTACAAATATCATCTTTCCATGTAGGACTGTAAACAAAACAGTTCAACGTTAGTAAGTCCCTTATGATTTCTCTTTATTATTTAGCTTTTCATGCTTCTCTTGATTCTTGTATTTGAAAGTCAAATTTTCTATTCAGCTCTGGTCTTTTCATCAAGAATGCTTGAAAGTCCTCTATTTCATTGAAAATCCATTTTTTTTGCCCTGGAGCATTATACTTAATTTTGCTGGGTAAGTGATTCTTGGTTTTAATCCTAGCTCCTTTGACCTCTAGAATATCATATTCCAAGCCCTTTGATCCCTAGATCTTGTGTTATCCTGATTGTGTTTCCACAATACTTGAATTGTTTCTTTCTGACTGCTTGCAATATTTTCTTCTTGACCTGGGAACTCTGGAATTTGGCTACAGTATTCCTAGGAATTTTCTTTTGGGGATCTTTTTCAGAAGGAGATTGCTGGATTCACTCAATCTCTATTTTATCCTCTGGTTCTAGAATATCAGGGCAGTTTTCCTTGATAATTTCTTGAAAGATGATGTCTAGGCTATTTTTTTAATCAGGGCTTTTGGGTAGTCCAGTAATTTTAAAATTCTCTCTCCTGGATCTGTTCTCCAGGTCAGTCATTTTCCAGTGAGATATTTCGCATTGTCTTCCATTTTTTTCATTCTTTTGGTTCTGTTTTATAATTTCTTGATTTCTCATAAAGTCACTAGCTTCCACTTGCTCCATTCTAATTTTTAATGAATTATTTTCTTCAGTGATCTTTTTGACCTCTTTTTCCATTTTTTTTAGGGCATTCTTCTCCTCATTGGCTTTTTGGAGCTATTTTGTCATTTGGGCTGCTCTTTTTTAAGGTGTTATTTTCTTCAATATATTTTTGGGTCTCCTTTAGCAAGCTGTTGACTTGTTTTTCATGATTTTCTTGCATCACTCTCATTTCTCTTCCCAATTTTTTCCTCTACTTCTCTTACTTGCTTTTCCAAATCCTTTTTGAGCTCTTCCATGGCCGGAGACAAATTTGCATATTTCTTGGAGGTTTTTGATGTAGGATCTTTGACTTTGTTGATTTCTGGCTATATGTTTTGATCTTCTTTGTCACCAAAGAAAAATTCTATAGTCTGAGTCCTTTTACAGTGCTTACTCATTTTCCCAGCCAATTACTTGACTTTCGAGCTTTTTGTCAGGACATGAGATGCTTTCAGGGCCTGCTTTCAGAGTGGAGAGTGCTCTGTCCCAAACTTCAGGGGTTTTGTGCTGCTGTTTTCAGAGCTACTTCTATTCTAAGGTGGTATGATGCTCCCCTCCTGGCCTGTGCTGGTCTATGAGTGTAGGCACTCCTTTCTGCCATGTAACCACCAGGAGGACTCCCTCTCCACAGCCACCACAAAGCTCTGGAGGAACCCCTCCTCCCCAAAGAACCGCCAACCAGGATCGCCACCCAGATCCAAGCAAGGCAAAGCAAGAGAACCTTGCTTCAGTGCCAGCAAAGGGATCTCCACACTCCCACTCTGATCAGCTGTTTGATTCCTCCCACCATGTGGGCCAGGGGCACTGGAAGCAGCCACCACTGCTGCTGTGGCTGCTGCTGCAGCTGAAGCTACCTCCATCATCCTGGGGCTGCGGCCAGACCATGTACTTCCCTCACCCAGATCTACCAGTTTTCCCACTGACCTGCTCCATTGTCTTTGGCATTGGTCAGTTGAGAAGTCTGGTAACTGCCACAGTTCAGTGATTCAGGGCCCAGAGGCCTGCTCCACTGGTCTTCTCCATGCCTGGTCTGTTCTGGCGCAACCCATGCTGGGCTGCACTATTGTCCCAAGCACAGTGCAATCTACCCTTCCCAACAACCATCCAGGCTCTCTTGGGCTGGAGACTTGTTTCCCTCTGTTATTTAGTGAGTTCTGTAGCTGTAGAATTTGTTTAGAGTAATTTTTTACAGGTATTTGGAGGGATTGGGGAGAGAGCTTAAGTCAGTCCCTGTTTTCAAGCTGCCATCTTGGTTCTGCCTCCTTCCTCATCATTTCTTATAGCACAATAGTATTCCATCACAATCATATACCACAACTTGTTCAGCCATTCCCCAATTGATGGGCATCCCCTCAACTTCTGATTCTTTGCCACCAGAAAATAGCTGCTATAAATATTTTTGTACATATAGGTCCTTTTCTTTTTCTTATCTCTTTTGGGATACAAACCTAGTAGTGGTGCTGCTGAATCATAGGGTATGCATAGATTTTTAGCCCTTTGGGCATAGCAAACATTAAGATTCTTAAGGGCCTCTTAGTTCCTCTTATCTTATTAGAATGTTAGCCCTACATCACCATAAATAGTTACACATTTCTACAATAATTTTTCCTGCTGCTCAGTATTTTTCTGCTTTCCTTATATTTCTACCTCTAGTTCCTGAATCAGGGACTTCCTACTCCATTTCTGGGTGAATATGGTTGGCCCTGTTTGGTCCCACCCTAGATTCCTTCACTGCCCTCTACCTCCTGGTGAAAAAAACCGGTTTCCTGGATTCCTTTGAGTTTCACAGTGGTGGATATTTAGGGCCATTTCTGGCATCTTATGACAGTTCTAGGGACTCTGGATCCCCTGGACCAGGGGTGACCTGATTTGTGCTATGATAGTACCCTTGTTGCTCTCTGCTACAGCTCCCCCAGACTTCCCAGGTCTCCACTGTAGGGCTCATTCAGGGGAAGCCTCTGATCTTGCTGCCTCTGGACCTTACATAATACAGAGCCTTACATAATACAACTGCCCCTGGGCAGTCTGTTGTCAGACTACCCTGCACTGGTACTGGCTTTGCTAGTAGCTCTTTTTCATGATTTCTGTAGGCTTCTGGATGTCTTCTTATGCAATTCTGGGATAGAAGAAGTCACTTAAAATAGTTTTTTCATTCAATTTCTTGATAATTATTTGATCTGGTGCAGACACTGGGATTTTGCTGGAGTAGGTATATGGGAAGTGAATGATCTGCTTTTCATGCAGGGGTCTATATTGACCTGAGGAGTCCTATATTCCTCAATGTCTTTTTCTTCCTGTCTAGTCTGGGTATAGTCCCAGTTTGAGATTTTCAAGTTTAAAATTATCATAGACAGTCTAGCTCTGTCCTAATCCAGAAGTTCATAGGAAGCTGGGAAGATCCTACATTTGAATGACTCTCATGTACAAGAGGTTCTAGATTCAGAGCAATGGACAGAAGGTGCAAAAAGGCAAATTTACATTTCATGTAAGAAAAAGCTTCCTAACAATTAGACCTATCCAAAAATGGAATCAGCTATTTTGTGAAGTAGTACATTCTCCTTCATTGTAAGCCTTCAAAGAAAGGCTGCTTGAGCACTCATTTGGTATGTTGTAGAGGTCATTCTTCTTTAGATATGAATTGGACTGGATGACTGCTGAAATCCCTTCCAACACTGAAATTCAGTGATTCCATAAGTGGAATAGGGAAGGAGGTTTTCCTGCCAATTTACACTCCCTATTCCTCTTTAATGAAAATACCAAAAGACTGAGGAAGGGTAGTTGAGCAAAAGAAAATGTGGTGGCATTAGCTTAAAAGTCTATGAGGGTAAGGTTTTAAATATATCATTAGGTTATTATTTACCAGTTGAGGATCTCTATAGCAAATATTTGTTGATAAGTTATCAGACAGTTTACATTTAAGCATTCAACTTCCTAAAAGAACTTTTATCAAGAATAAGGAGACCTGTGTCACTGACTACCTCTTGACCTTGGGCAACTTATTTAATTTTTCTAGGCCTTGATTTACTCCTCTGTAAAAGGAGAAGGTTGAATTATATGGTTTCCAGGAGCCCTTCCAACTCTGATATTTTGCCATTCTAATAGCACATATATATATTGCATTATACAGATTGAGAATCAGTTGATAAATTTTTTGTTAAATACCTACTATGTGATAGGCTTCTTGAAGCAATAATATGGTACATAAATAGAGATGATCTCACTTAATGTTAATTCTGCTTAGCTTGGCAGACCTTGAAGTCTTCATAAGAAATGGTGAGAGTGGTTTGAGCAAGAGGATAGAAAAAGGTGATTTCACTGGTTTGGTTGAGACTATGAGACTCCTTGTGGCTCTTAAAGAACGACAGAGTAGTACAGATGAGATGTTTGAACCCTTGAAACACACTATTGAATTGCTGAAGATCTATGAACAAGAATTGCCCGATGCAGTATTTAAACAGCTAGAGGTAAGTACAAATTTTTTTCTAATCATGAAAGGCAAATTCAGAAAAAATATGATTAAGTAGATATATGTTATAAGATTTAACAATGAGGTGGTTTGGGGAGAAAAAAAACTGAGGATTTGAGTGTTAATTAAAAACTATATACTTGCAAACTGTTCAATGGACATACTGATAGTATAAAAGGCATCTGGTTTTGGAGTAGAAGAAACTTTTTAGTACTAGGATGAAATGAATGCCAAAAATAAAAATAAAGATAAGCAATCAGAAGAGTAGAAAATATACAGCCAAGTGTTTAAAAAAATGTGTATAAGAGCAGAGCCAAGAAAGCAGAATAAAGGCAGGGACCTGCCTGAGCTCTCCCAAATTTCCATCCAAATAACTTTAAAATAATGCCTCAAAATGAATTCTGGAGGGGCAGAGTCAATAAAAGGACAGGGTGAAACAACTTTCAATCCCAAGAAGGTCAGCAAGAAAGGTCTGTCTCACTGAAGTGAGAGTGGAAAGCAGTCCAGCACAGTCCATGTCCTGGCAAGCCAGCAGCAGGCTTTGGGGGCAACTGCAACAGCAGTTTCAAAGAGGTCAGATAACTAGTCAGGAAATAAGAGGGACACTTTTTTCTCAGTGGCCAGTTGCAGTCCCCAGGTCCCAGAACCTGATCATAGAAAGTTACTATGGTGACAGGGAAGATTAAAACACAAACTCAGAAGACCACAAAGTCAAAACAGTTATATTCAAAGCCTGAAAATAAAACTGAATTGATCTCTGGCCCAAAAAGAATTCATGGAAGAGCTCAAAAAGTATTGTAAAAATCGAATAAGAGAAGTAGAGGAAGAATTGGGAAAAGAAATGAGAGTAATGCAAGAAAATAATGAAAAAAGGGTCAATAGCTTGGCAAAGAAGGCACAAAAAATACTGAAGAAAATAACACTTTATAAAACAGAATAGGCCAAATGGTTTAAAAACATACAAAAATCCACTAAAGAGAACAACTCCTTAAAAAGCCAAATGAGCCAAATGGGAAGAGATGTATAAAAGTTTACTGAAGAGATTTTGTTGTTGTTCTTGTTCAGTTGTTTCAGTCACATCCAACTTCTCATGATCTGATTTGGGGTTTTCTTGGCAAGGATATTGGAGTGGTTTGCCATTTACTTCTCCAGCTCATTTTACAGATGAGAAAACTGAGGCAAACAGAGTTATGTGACTTATCCAGGGTCACATGGCTAGTAAGTTTTTAAGGCTACATTTGAACTCAGATCTCCCTGACTCCATGCCTCCTCTATCCACTCTGCCATTTCACTGGTCCTGAAGAGAACTTAAAAAGCAGAAATCGCCAAATGGAAAAAGATGTACTAAAATTCACTGAATAAAAAAACTCCTTAAAAAGTTGAGTTGGCAGAGCATTCTGGGAAGTTGGAGGAGTAGGTCAGAAAATTACAAGCTCCAAGATTTTCCCCTCAAAAGAATTAAAATAACACCTTAGGTCAAACAAAGTATGGGAGGAGACAAAGAAGAATAGGGGCATGCCCAAGATCTTTCTGGGACAATTTGAGAAGATCCAAAGAAAAATCCAAAGAGGTTTAGTCCCTGGGAAGAATAAACACCTCTTGGCTAGGTTCTGTTTTAATAACAAGCAGCAAGCCTCTTAAACAACTAACAGCAAGTCCTGGGGTTAGTTGGTTCGAGAGGATGCCTTGGCCCCAGCCACAGGAACTTTGACCCCTGGGATAGTGAAGGTAGTGGGGCATTTGAACCCAGGAAGATTGAGAGAACCTCTGCTGATGAGGAACACCAGACCAGCTGTGCTGTGAAGAGTGATGGGGGTGAGAAGGAGCCAGCACAGGCCCTGTGAGTGCAGAAGCAGTGGGTCAGAAAGCCCCTGGCTGTGGGCACTTACAGGAGGTTGGAGGTTTGGCTTTGGTTCCAGGCTAGAGGGCAAACTGAAGATCTGGGGCAAGAGGCTCCATTTCCCATACCGCAGGGCTAGAGGTGACTACAAAAATCAAGCTATTACCACAAAAAATCCACAGGCAGAGGAGAAAGAATCCAACCACAGAAACCTATTACAAGAATAGAGATAACCAGGGTGTATCATCAGAGGAGGATATAAAAGTAAAGAAACCCCCAAAGAGTAACATCAAATGGTCACCTGCCCAAAAAGAATTTATGAAAGATCTTTAAAAAGACTTTAAAAATCAAATGACAGAGATGGAGGAAAAAATGAATGAATAAAAATAAAAATAAAAATAACTCAAGAAAAACAAGAAGGTTATGAAAGAAAAGTCAACCAATTAGAAAAGGAGATCCAGAATCTTAAGGAGGAAAATGACACCTTGAAAATTAGAATTGGGCAAAGTGAAGCCAGTGAAATTATGAGATCAAGAAATAATTAAATAAAACATGAATAATGAAAAAATAGAAGAGAAAGTGAAACATCTTATAAGAAAACCAATGGACTTGGAGAATAGATCAAGAAGAGAAAATATAAAAATAATCAAACTAACTGAAAGTTAACAATAAAAAACAATTCTTAATACAGTAATACAAGAAGTAATTAAAGAAAGTTGTTCTGAAACATTAGAACAAGGCAAGGAAGTAGAAATAGAAAAAATCCATTGAAGACCATTTAAAAGAGATCCTATGAGGAAAACTCATAGGAATATCATAGTCAAATGCTGAAACCCCTTGCTCAAGGACAAAATATTAAAAGCATCAAGATTAAAATAATTTAAGTATGATGGTGCCACAATTAGAATTATACAAGACTTAGCAGTAGAGACACTAAAGGACCACAGGTCTTGGGACACAATAGATCAAAGAGCAAAAGACCTGGGGGTCTGGCCAAAAATATTATACCCTGCAAATTTAAGTATTATCTTGAATGAAAAACAAATGATAGGGTCAGGGGAGGGTAGAAATGGGAAGAAAATTTGTAACTCAAAATCTTGTGGAAATCGATGTTGAAAACTAAAAAATAAAATAAAATAAATAAATAAATATAATTTTTTTTAAAAAAAAAAGAATTGATGAGGAGGATGCTTTCAGAAAAACCTGGAAAGACTGACATTAACTGATGCAGAGTGAAATGAAAAGAACAAGAAAATACTGTACACAGTAACAGCAATATTGTAGAATGATCAACTGTGAATGACTTAGGTATTCTCAGCAATAAAATGATCCAACACAACTCTGAAGGACTTATGATGAAAAATGCTATACATCCCCAGAGAAATAACTGGTGGAGTCTGAATACACATCTAAGCATACTTTTCTTATTTATTTTGTGTTTTTTTTTCTGGGGGGGGTCTATATTTTCTTTCACAACATGAATAATATGGACATAGGTTTTGCTTATTAAAACCTATGTATAATCTATATAAGATTACTTCCTTTCTCAATGGGGTGGGTTGGGAAGGGAAAGGATATGGAACTCGAAATTTTAAAAATGTTTAGAATATTTAAATTTATAATATCAAACTTTCAAGACTTTGTTAAAAAAAAATCCTGAACTTAATAGAAGATTGAACATACAAGAACCAAGAGAAACATAAGGTACATACCAAAGACTGACTGTAAGGGATTCATAAGGACAGAGTGTTTACCTTTTACATAAATTTTACACAAAATATTAATAATTTGTGAGCACATAAGAAAGAGGGGGATAAACCTGACAATGATATGAATTTTAAAAGTATAACCATTTAGAATCAGCTAAAAGGATTAACTGTTTTATACAAATGAGGTGCAAGAGGAAGAAAAGATACAGAGGAATTAGGTGGGGGAAGAGGGCTGGTAGTTCTGGTAATCTACTTTCATCAGGAATGGGTTTAAGAGAGAACAATATGTATATATTTAGAAGAGTATAAAAGTCTTCTAAATTTAGAAGAAGTAAAATGGTAGGGGTATAGAGAGAGGGGAGAGGACAAGGGAGTGAATTTTAGAGGGGAGAATGAGGGAATAGGTAAAAGGGGGTATAGAAGGGTGTTTAGATTTATGGGAATGGGAGGATAGGGGAGGGATACTTGGAGCGGGGTAGGCAAGTAATAGGAGGGCAAGGTAGTGGGTAGAAGTAGAGGAATCAGGAGGGATAGGAAACAAGATATGCACAAATATAAAAACAAAGATCAGGAGTTTGGGAAAATATATGTCTATATATGTATATGCATATGTATATATTGATAGCTATAGAGAAACATATGTTAACTTTATTGTAGCCTTCGGTGGGGTGGGGGGGTTAGGGAAAAGAGCTTTAAAAAGTTAATGGCAGAGAACAAAAGAAAACTCACAAGGAAGCAAATTAAAAGTGGACAATTCTCAACACAACATGTATTATTTATTATACAGGCTTTCTTGAAATAAAAATCTGTTGTTATATATTGTGAATCCTCTCTTACGTTCTGCTATGCACATGACATGCTTTTTTCTCCTTTCTTACTTTGCATTTAAATTTTAATATTTAAGTTTATGATATGTTTTGTTCCTTTTCTCCATTCTGTATTTGTATTCTGACCCTTGAGTCTAAAATAAAATAAAAATTTTTAAAAAGTAGAATTGGCAAAATGGTAAAGGAAGTAACAAAAGCTAACTGAAGAAAGTAATTCCTTAAAAATTAGAATAGGGCAGGTGGAAGCTAATGACTTCATAAGGCATCATGAAACAATAAAACAAAATGAAAAGAATGAAAAGAATGAAAAAATAGAAGAAAACATGGAATATCTCATTGGAAAGACAACTGACCTGGAAAGTAGATCAAGGAGAGATGATTTTAATGTACTACTTGAAAGTCATGATATTTTTAAAGCATCTACAATTTATATTCCAAGACATTATCAAGGAAAACTTTCCTGATATCATGGAACCAGCAAGTATAATAGAAATTGAAAAAAAATCACTGACAACCTCCTGAAGGAGATTCAAAAATGAAAATTTCAAGAAATATTACAGCCAAATTCCAGATATCAAAGGAGAAAATATTACAAACAGCAGAAAGAAACAATTCAAATGTCATGAGGCCAAGTCAGGATGACACAAGATTTAGCAGCTTCTACATTCAATGATTGGAGGGCTTAGAATATGATATTCCAGAGGAGAAAAAGAGCTAGGATTACAACCAAGAATCACCTACCTAGCAAAACTGAGTATAATCTTTCAGGGGAAAAAATAATATTTAATGAAATAGAAGACTTTCAAGAATTCCTGATGAAAAGACCAGAGCTAAATTGAAATTTTGACTTTCAAATACAAGATTCAAGAGAAGCATAAAAAGGTAAACAGAAAAGAGACATCATAAAAGATTCAATAAGGTTAAGCTGTTTACATTCCCATGTGGGAAGAGGATTTTTGTAACTCCTAAGAACTTTATCATTATCAGAGCAATTTAGAAGGAGTACACCTACATAGAGGGCATGGATGTGAGTTAACTATGATGGGATGATAGCTAAGAAAATAAAATTAAGACGTGAAAAAGAGGAATGTATTGAGAGAAGGGGGAAGGGAGAAATAAAATGGGTAAATTGTCTTACATAATAGAGGAACCAAAGAACTTTTACAGTGGAGACAAGATGGGAGACTGGTGGACGGTGCTGATGAAAGTTAAAAGAGGAATACACACTCAGTTGGGTGTAGAAATCTAACTTACCTTACAAGGAAGTAGGAGGGTAATGTAAATAAGAGAAGGGTGGGGTGAGGTTGATACAAGAAAGGACAGAGTAGGGGAGATGATGGTCAGAAGCAAAATACTTGGGGAGGGACAGTGTAAAAATAGAGAGAGAGAAGGATAAACAGGGGAAAGATAGGATGGAAGTAAATACACAGTAGTCATAACTTTGAAAAAAATTATGGTAAGTTTCTGTGATAAAGATATTTTTCAAATATATAGAGAATTGAGTCACATTTATAAAATAAAAGTCATTCCCCAGTTAACAAATGGTCAAAGAATATGAATAGGCAGTTTTCAGAGGAAGAAATCAGAGCTATCTATGCTCTAAATCACTATTAATTAGGGAAATCCAAATTAAAAGAACTCTGAGGTACCACTTCACACCTATCAGATTGACTAATATGACAGAAAAAGAAAATGACAATTGTTCAAGGAAATGTGGGAAAATTAGAACACTGAAGCAGAGTTGGTGGGGTTGTGAACTGATCCAACCATTCTGGAGAGCAATTTAGAACTGTGACCAAAGGGTTATAAAACCATGCATACCCCTGGATCTAGCAATACCACTACTACATTGATATCCAAAAGAGATATTTTTTAAAAAGGAAAAGTACCTATATGTACAGAAATATTTATAGCAGCTCTTTTGTGGTGGCAAAGAATTGGAAATTGGGGGGTGCCCATCAATTGTGGAATGGCTGAACAAGTAGTGGTACTTGATTGTGATGGAATACTATTATGCTATAAGAAATGATAAGCAAAATTCCTAAATAAAATAATAGCAAAAAGATTACAATATATTACAAAGATTATACATTATGATCAAGTGTGATTTATACCTGGAATGCAGGAATGGTTTAACATAAGGAAAACTATTAATATAATTGATTACATAAAAAAATAAAAGTTTTTAAAACCATATTATTATATCAATAGATGCAGAAAAGGTTTTGATAAAGTTCATCACTCATTTTTATTAAAAATACTTGATAGTATTGGTATAAATGGATTTTTTCTTAAAAAAACATTTATTTAAAACTATCAGCAAGCATTATTTGTAATGGGGATAAACCAGAAGCCTTATCTGTAAGATCAGGTGTGAAACAAGGATGCCTACTGTCACCAATACTATTCAGTATTGTATCAGAAATCCTAGCCATAGCAATAAGAGAAGAAAAAGAAATAGAAGAAATCAGGAATGAGATAATAAAACTATATCTTTTTGTAGATGATATGATGATATCTTGGAAAATCCCAAAGACTCAACTAAAAAGTTAGCTAAAACAGTTTTAAAAAAATTTAGCTAAGTAGTAGGATATAAAGTAAATCCATATAAATCAGCAGCATTCGTATATGTCACAAACAAAAATCTACAAGAAGAGATTATGTTTTAACAATCCAGCTAGCAGCTCCTGTGGGGGCATAAGATCCCCCACAGCCAGCACCCAGGAGGCTGCTGGCACGCCAGGAAAGCACAGGTTCTTTTTATCTGCTTAAACAAGGAAAGCACAGTGAAGGGGTTGACCAGCTTACTTTAATCCAGCATTCAGTTAGTTCAAGCATCAACAGACTGGCCAAATACAGATTACAGTCAGCTAGTTCAGGGAAACAAACAGCCAGCACCCTGAAATTCAGAACATTCTTTTAGTTCGGGGGGAAAAAAACAGCACGCCGAACTTCAGAACTAAATACAAACAAATTACAAATATCAACAGACAGACCCAATACAATTCATAGTTACCAACATCTCGGCTCAGCCCGAGAGCAAGGGCTGGCCCAGAGTCACGCTCACCACTGCTCCCATGGCAACCGGAAAAGGAAAGAAAGAGGGCTCTTCAAGCTGTCCTCTCCCCTCTTATAGAGTTCTTGACATCATCAAGCACCACCTGAATGACCAGGGCCGATTGGTTCTTGAGTTGGCCCCTCCCCCTAGCGTAGACTAGGTTAACACCCAACAGGGCATGGCTCTAGAGTTAACACCTCCCCCCAGCCAGCCCCATGACTCATCACACAGGAAGTTCTCTGCTTCCTGGCATGGTCTCTGGGTTTCCTGTCCCAGAAGAGGAGCAGCAGACCCAGCAAGGCCCAATGAGGTAAACTGAGCCACCCACAGAAAACAAAGGCCATTCTGGTTACAGATAGTAAAAAAAATAATAGTTATAACCCATTTAAAATAACTCTAGACAGTATAAAATACCTGGGAGTACACCTGCCAAAACAAACCCAGGAACTATGTACAAAATTATAAAAAACTTTTTACACAAATAAAATCAGATTTAAATGTTTGGGTAAATGTTAATTGTTCATGGTTAGGTAGTTCCAATGTAATAAAACTGACAATTTTGCCTAAATCCAACACTATTCTAATTAAATTATCAAAAAAAATTTAATTAGAAAAAATAATAATAAAATTCATTTGGAAAAACAAAAAGTCAAGAATTTTGAAGGAAATAATGAAGAAAATGTAAAGGAGGGAGATTTAGCAGCACCAGATCTTAAGCTATACCATAAGGCAGTAATTATCAAAACTATCTGGTACTGGCTAAGAATTAGAAAGGTAGATCAATGGAATATTTACAATTTACAGCAGCAAGTAAGCATAATAACCTTGTACTTGACAATTGTAAAGACTTAAGATTGTGGGATAGGAATTCATTATTTGGTAAAGATTGTTGGGAAAACTGGAAAACACTAGGCAGAAACTGAGCACAGACCAATATCTCACACCATTTACCAAGATAAGGCCAAAATGGATACATGATCTAGATATAAAGAGAAATTTTACAAAAAAAATTAGAAGAACATGGAACATATTATTTATCGGACTTATGGACAGGTGAACAATTTATGAATAAACAAGGCTTTGTTTAAAAAAAACTGTCAAGCAAAATTAAGTATAAAATGGATAATTTTGTTTATTAGATATTGGATTATTGGATATATTAATGGACAATTTTGATAATTAAATTAAAAAGGTTTTGTACAAATAAAACAAGTATAGCCAAGATTAGGAGGAAAGGAAAAAGTTGGGGGAGGGGCATGGAATTTAAAAGACAGTTTATCAGGTAAAGGTCTCATATATAATATATGTGAAGAATTTCATTAAATCTGTAAGAATACAAGTCATTCCTCAATTGATAAATGGTCAAAGGATGTGAATAGGAAGTTTTCCAATGAAGAAATGAAAACATTTATAGTCATATGAAAAATGCTCTATATCATTATTGATTAGAGAAGTGCCAATTAAAACAACATTGAGATATCATTTTACACCTACCAGATTGCCTAGAATGATAGAAAAAGAAAATAACAAACATTAGCAAGGATGTGGAAAAATCAGCACACAAATTCATTGTTGGTGGAATTGTGAACTGATCCAACCATCCTGGAAGGCAATCTGGAATTGTGCCCAAAGAGTTATTAAGCCCTCTATATCCTTTGACACAGCAATACCACTACTTTGTCTGTTTCCAAAGATGATTAGGGGAAAAGGAAAATATGTTTTAAAATGTTTATTGCAGCTGCTGTTGTGGTGGCAAAAAACTGGAAATTGTGGGAATGCTTGTCAATTGAGAAATGACTGAACAAGTATATGATTGTGATGGAATACTATATGCTATAAGAAATGATGAACTCAGTGATTTTAGAAAAAAAATGGAAAGACTTGCATAAAGTGATGAAGAATGAAATGAGAAGAACCAAGAGAACATTGTTCTCTTGTTCAGCATTGCATTGTTTTAAAAATCATTTTGAGCAAATGACTTATTTTGAATATTATAAATACCCAAATTAACTACGAAGGACCTATAAAGAAAGATACTACATGCATCCAGAAAAAGAACTGATAAGTAGAAATATGTATAGCAGAATTTTCAAGTTGTAGTATATGATTGTGGTGGAATACTACCATGCTATACGAAATGAAGAGCTGAGTGATTTTAGAAAAAAAATGGAAAAACTTGCATGAAGTGATGAAAAATTAAATGAGCAGAACCAAGAAAATATTGTATACAGCATTGTAATAGCAATATTGTTTTAAGAATGATTTTGAGCAAATAAATTATTTTGAATATTATAAATACCCAAATTAACTATGAAGGATATATAAAGATGTTATCTGTACCCAAATAGAAATATGTATAGAAGCATTTTACATACATGTACACACTCACAGACACCTATTTGTGTCTAATGGTAGCCATGTCTGGGGGAGAGAGGGAAAAAAAGTGGGGAAAATAAACTTACATGATAATTTTATTGTATATTTGAAAGGAATGGCAAGTTGTGTATAGTAGATTTGCAGTTTCATGTGCAATCATCTTTTTTATTGTACTCTCATGAAAATGCTTGTTTTATTCCACAAATTAAAAAAAAGAAAAAGAAATGACAAACAGTGTGCTTTCAGAAAACCCTGGAAAGATTTACATTAACTGATGCAAAGTGAAGTGAGCAGAACCAAGAGAACATTGCACATGGTAACAGCAATATTGTATGATGATCAACTGGGAATGGCTTAGCTATTTTCAACAATATAATGATCCATGGAAATTCTGAAGGACGTATGATGAAAAATGCTATCCACCTCTAGACAAAGAACTGATGAAGTCTGAATACAAATCAAAGTATATATATGTTTTTAAACTATTTTTCTTTGATCTGTATTTTTGGTCTGTTTTCTTTTACAACATTACTAATGTGGAAATATGTTTTACATAACTGCACATGTATAGCTTATATCAAATTGCTTGCCTTCTCAATGAGTGGAGAGGGGAGGAGGGGAGAGAATTTGAAACTCAAAAATTTTTTAAAAAGAATAAAAAATTGTTTTTTACATGTAATTGAAAGAAGTATTTTTTAAAAGGTGTGTGGAAAAGTAGATAAATAACTGAACAAGAAGAGATAAAAGAGTTAGAGGATGAAGCAAGGAAGCCAAGTGCTGAGGTTGACATGGAGGAATTAAAAAAAGGAAAAAAAAGGTATGAAGAGAGAGGCAGAGGAGGTAGTGGAGATATTGAATGATAGAGTCTCATTATGGTAACACTTCCTGGTAGAGTAGGCTGTTTTCTATTCTGGGACCTTATATGAAAAGGCAGGGGAAGAAGTATAATCTGATCACACTGAGATATTCCTTGCAGGAATTGCCAGAGAAATGGAACAACATAAAGAAGATGGCAGTCATTGTGAAACAGCACGTAGCTCCCCTGCAGGAAGATGAAGTAACAGCTCTCCGTCAAAAATGTGCAGCTTTTGGTATCGAACAGTATACATTCCGAGAGCAGTTCCACAAAGAAGCTCCCTTCAGGTACTGAAAGAACCTATCTAAGCTGTCCCTTGCTGCCTGCCTTCCCAATTTCAATTAAAAGAAAAACTGTCATTGGTAATTGCAGTTATTGTGAATTGGTGACCTTTCTACTGTATAATCTATTTTAGATTAAAGATTAATCTGTCATAACCAGCAATTCAACAAATACGTATGAAGTGTCCGCTCTAGGCCTGGCACTGTTCAAGTCCCTGGAGATAAAAATATCAAAATGATGTAGTTGCTATTCTCAAGTACCAGCCACCTTGCAGTCTAAAAGTGAGGATGAATGAAGGCTGTGTGGTACAAGAAAAAGAGCACTCTTTGTATTGAGAGGACTTGCGAATTCTGGGAAGAAAGCTATGTACTTGGATGTTGTCAGGGTCTGTGTGTTCTAGAACAAACCACTTGACCTCACAGGGCCTTGGTTTCTTCATCTGTAAAATGAGGGGATTGAGCTAGATGGCCTCTGAGGTCCCATCATTTTTATTCATGTACCACTATTTGTTTAGCCATTCCCTAATCAATTGGCATCTAATTTTGTTTCCAATTCTTTGCTATCATGAAAAGTGCTGCTATAAATATTTTGCTGTATATGAGGACTTTCTTTTTATCAGTAGCCTCTTTGGGGTGTAAGCAAAGCAGTGGAATCTCTGGGGCAAAGTGTATGCATATTTTAGTCACTTTAGTTGCATTATTCCAAATTGCTTTCCAAAATGGTTATATCAATTCACAGTTCCACCAACAATGAATTAGTACAAAAACATGAAATCTTAAACCTATGCTATACTCTGCTTTTCTATTTAAGAGAACATAGTGGCTAGGTGGCACAGTGGAAAGAGGGCTGAGTGTGGAGTCAGAGAGACTTTAGTTCAAATCCAGCCTTAGACATTTACTAACTGTATGACCCTGGGCAAGTCACTTACCTCCTGTTTGCCTCAGTTTCCTCACTTTAAAATGAGGATAGTAATAGCCCCTGTCTCCCAGGGTTGTTGTAAGTATCAAATGAGATAATAATTGTAAAGTACTTACCACAGTGCCTGGCACATAGTATCTCCTTCCTCTTCTTCCCCTTTTGGTAGATAGCCTTCTAATCAAGATTAAGGCAATTAGTATAGTTAATATACTTTCTACTGACAACTCCCCCATTAGCCTTTTGTATTTCTTGAAATTTTAAGATATCAGCTCCACCCTAAAATATATTATGCTCAAGAGGTCCCTATCCTATCCTAATTATCTCCATACTAGCCAGTTACTAGCTATTCTCTGATTTTGTCCTTGTATTCTTCTTTCTCCAGTCACACGGACTATTTTTCATACTTAGAACACACTCCTTTTACATCTCTGCCTTTTGAAGTTCAGCTCAGGTGCTATGTCATCTGTGAAACTTTGCTCAGCTCTCCAACTGATATTGAACTCTTGTTCCTCAAATTTCTTATTAGTCTTTGGATATCTCTTTTTTTAAAATTTAATTTATTTTTAATTTATGGAATTAAACAAACATTTCCATAACATAGTATAACAAAAAAAGATGATTACGCATGAAACTGCAAATCTACTGTTTACAACTCACTATTCCTGTTAAATGTACAACAAAGTTATCATGTAAATTTTTTCCCTTCTCTCCCCCAGCTGTACCCCAGAGATGGCCACCATTAACCTTGTATCATCTTTAATTTTGTACATGTTTTATCCTCTGTAATTAAATTGTAAGTTTGTTGATGGTTAAGTCTATAATTCTTCATCTTTGCATACCCAGTATCTAAAACAGTGTCTTGAAGTTAATAAGTATTTAATAAATGTTCATTTAATTGCTGGGAAATTTTTAGAAGAAAAAAAAGAAATTAGGTACTCTTTGAGAGTGGTTCAATAAAATAAGCTAGACATGTATACATATTGTTTTGAGAATTTACTTTCATGCAGGACAAATGTGATCTATCTCTGTCATTTAAAAAGCCATGATAACCTGAGTAGGAGCAGGAGTAGAGTTGGTGGATATCAATAAGTGCCACTTCTCCCACTTAATAGCTTCCACACCATTCACTTGGCAGGTGCTTTTATCATCTATCTCCTGAAGTGTATAAATGTGTTTATATCAAGTCAGCTTATGGAAGCAAAAGGATAAAGGGAAAAATCTGGGAAGAGGATAAATGAAGGCTTTTGTATCTGGCTTCTGCTCTCCTGAGTGTGAGGAAAAATATGAAGGACAGTGTTCCTCTTGAATTAGCTCTACTCCTACCCCAGCTTCTCACCCATTTTTACTATAATTTCTCCCCATGATTCAAAATATTATGAAATCCCTGTTGCTTTTCGGTTTTTAGAGGGAGCAGCTTGAGTTTCAGACTAATATTACAGGGGAGACTCTGGGAATTTTTCCATTTTAAACTAAACTAGTTGCTTTTTTACCTAAGAAGAAAATAAATTATGTTTTCTAGGTATGATAGCATTATGCCTCACCAAGTGTTGGATGCCAAAAACATTCAGATCCAACAGATGGAATCTTTCATGTCCTCCATTTCTGACTCTACAAGTTTGTTTGAAGTCAACATTCCTGATTACAAACATTTAAAGCAGTGCAGGAGGGAGATCTGCCTGTTGAAGGAACTTTGGGATATGATTTACCTGGTGAATTCTAGCATCAGTAACTGGAAGGTAACCAAATGGAGGAATATTAATGTGGAGAATATGGACTTAGAATGCAAAAATTTTGCTAAACAAATCAGGAAACTTGACAAGGAGATGAGGGCCTGGGATGCTTTCATGGGACTGGACAACACTGTGAAGAACACCCTAACATCCTTGAGGGCTGTGGCTGAACTGCAGAATCCAGCCATCAGAGAGAGGCACTGGAACCAGTTGATGCAGGCTACAGGTGTGAAGTTCATTATGAATGATGACACCACCCTTGAAGATTTACTTAAGCTTGAGCTACACAACTTTGAGGAGGAGATTCGGGGCATTGTGGACAAAGCTGTCAAAGAGATGGACATGGAGAAAGTTCTAAAGGAACTAAAAACCACTTGGACAGGTATGGAATTTCAATATGAGCCCCACTCACGAACAACTGTCCCACTGCTGAGGTCTGATGAAAACCTTATTGAGACACTTGAAGATAACCAAGTTCAGCTGCAGAACCTGATGACATCCAAGTACATAGCCTTCTTCCTGGAAGAAGTGTCTGACTGGCAGAAGAAGCTTTCCACTGCTGATGCTGTCATTTCAGTGTGGTTTGAAGTTCAGTGCACGTGGTCTCATCTGGAAAGCATCTTCATTGGGTCTGGAGATATACGAGCACAGCTTCCTGAGGTACATGGTGATGGAGACAAATTATCTTTCAATGTGTGCCACTGAGGTTATGATCAAATTATCCCATTTTTAGATTCCCATTCCTCTTTTCTTTTCCTTCCCCTTGGCTCAGCTCAGAAATATCTCCACCAAAGGTTGACACCATCAAAAAATAAATAAGGGAAATAGGGGAGGTATAATTCATGGTAGATAATTTTATTCACTGAATAACAACTGGAAAAATTTTAGTAGAAAAGGAAGTTGGAAATATAATCTAATTATATTTTGGAATTGGTGGCTGTTGGAATGCCCTGTGCCAGTAATTGAGATAATAATAATAATAGCATTGATATAGCATGTACTTTGTACCAGGCACTATGCCAAGCACTTTACAAATATTCTTTTTTTTATCTCACTAAATAGGTGTTATTATTGTCATTTTTACAGCTGAGGAAACTGAGGGAAAAAAGAGGTTAAGCTATTTGCTCAAGGTTATACAGCTTGCAGGTGTCTGAGACCAGATATGAACTAAGGTCTTCCTGACTCTAGACCCAGCTCTCTAACCATGATCCTAATTCAAAGTGAAACTCGTGGCCAGCTAAATACAAGTTCCTTCATAATTAGGTACTTCTATAAAGTACTGGGGTTTACAAAATGAACTAAATGCTAAATTGCATACTATACACAGCCAAGACAACAAGTACATATTCTCTGCTAATTATTATCTATTGTCTCCCCTTCCTTGAGTTTCCACCTTTATCCTTATCTTTAATTATCCTTTTAATTTATTCTAATTACTATATCATTACTCTTTCCTTATCTCAGCTGGACATTAGGGCACTTGTGCAGCTACTTTTTTTTTTATAGACTGTTGCTATGTATGTCATTCATTGATTAATTCAGTTCAAAAGACCCCATCTTGCAAATGGTTATGTTCTAAAACATCATTCAGTTGCTTAGAGCTTAAAGTACATTTTCCCATAGAAACAAGATCATACATGGTGTTTAGGTACCTGGGCTAGCCCACAGAATGCCATTTAACCAGTAATTTTCTTGAAAGACTGTATATGTACAATGAAAAAATAATGGAAAGCAATAGAGTTGCAACACTAATGATACAGTAACCTAACCTAGTGACAAATGGGTCGCGATTAGCAATGTTAGGTGACTTGGTTGATGGAAAGGAAAACAAAACAGCTGCTGAAGATTCCATGCCAGCCTGCAGAGTCTGAGAGTATGTCTGCAGATTTGAGAGCTGCCCTGCGACTATGAGGGAGGTGTGGGAGACAAATTATTTTTCAATTTATGCTTTCAAGGTCAAGATCAAATTATCCCATTTAAAATCATCCTTCCTCTTTTCTTCTCCTTTCCCTTACTCAGAAACATCAAAAGTTGACACATTCCATGAAGTTAGGGAGAGCAGAGAGGTCTAGATTGGTGTATGTATGTAATATACTCATCCTTAGTGTATCTCACTTCTTACAGTGTGAGAGGAGAGACAACATAACCTTGACTGAAAGACTTTTTAACTAGGAAATCCCAGCTCCAATAGAAAAAGAATGTGTGGACATACTCCTTGCACCAGAATATGTATTTTAGACCTAGAAGGGACCTTAGATATCATCTAATCTAATGCCTCCATTTTATCGAGGAAAAAACTGAAGCCTAGGAGGTTAAGTGCCCATGGTCACTCATCTAGTAAGTGATAAAGTTAGCACTAGTACTCAGGTCTTCTAATTTTAATTGCAACATCCTTTCCTCTCTACCTTACTGTTTCTCTTAGCTACTAGGTGCCACCAAAATCTGCCTCTTGTAGGCAAGATGAAAGCCCCCATTCCAACCACTCACACACAGAACAAGCAATCTCTGGACCTCTTGGCTTCGTTGTCTCTATCTTCACTCTCTTTTCTGTCTCCTCTGTGATTTGCTTCAGTCATCATGTGAATAGTAGAGATGGGGATATGAAGGGAGAAGAAGACATTTTACATAAGAGTTTTTGAAGTGGCAAATACAATCACCTATTATTAAACTATTGACACTTCTGTCAAATTCATGGTCTGTTTATTTAATAAAGGGTCTTTTTTTTTTCATTAAGTGCCCTTAATGCACTTAAACTGGAAAAAGAAATGGCAAACCACTTCAGTATCTTTGCCAAGAAAATACCATGTACAGTATGGTCCATGGGGTCACAAAGAATTGGGTACCATTGGACAATGAAGCACACTTAAATAATGTTTAGGAACCAACAATTAGACCTGAGACTTATGGCTTAGAGTTATTGCTAAGCTAATTATTTTCTCTTGGGTACTTTGCAGTTAAAGTAGAGAGAAGGGTGAGAGGTGAGAGATGGGGAAAAACTGCCTCATGAAAATCTTTGGCAAATTTGGTTTCAGCTTTGAGGTCCAGACATTTAGGGTCTGCATAGGTATGGTTTTAAAGAATGATTAACCTTTATGCTCAGTTGCTGCATGTGTGTGTGTGTGTGTGTGTGTGTGTGTGTATGTGTGTGTGTGTGTGTGTGCGTGTGCGTGTGCGTGCATGTGTGTGTGTAGTTCTTTATGTGTTTAAACATCTAAGCATAGAAATTGAAGAGTAAATAGTTATAAAGAGTTAAATATAATGAATTAAAATATGTAGGTATAATTTAATATTTTTCTCATCAATTTTTAATTGTTCAATTACTGCTTAGTATAAACTTGTTATTCTTCCTGGACCTGATAAGAATGCTGTCATCTAGTTCATAAGCATTCAGTTTGGTAAAATAAATCTTGCCATAGAATATTTATGACTGTTGGTTCAGGCCAGTTTCATATTAAGATCTCTTACAATAATTTATCTTTGATCTTCCAATACCTGAGTCCTATGTAGGCATTTTTAAAAATTTGTTTGTTTTATCATGTTTGGATGGTAGGAGGGGCCTTAATTTGTCTTTCCAGCACCCCTGCAAACTCTCTTGCTTTGTTGCATACAGTTTTATCAAAAAGGTTACAAGTACTGAATTTTCACAATAATAGAATAAACTCCCATGATTGTCTTTAATACTCAGAAGCTTTTTCTCTCCCTTACTACCTCTCCATCCTTACCCTTTTTTCCTTTCAAGAGAAGTTTGCTTCTAGCTCCCTGTTTCCATTAGGTATTCACCTTATATCTACATGCATTAGTGTGCTTAGCAACCACCTCTTTCTTTCACTTATACAGGATCAGATATGAGCTCTTTTCTACTTATAACCACCTTCTGAAAGAGCTCAAAGTAACAACAGCAACAAAAACAACATGTCAATTTATGTCAGAATATTTCTGAAAGGGCTAGTATTGTTTCCAGAATAAACTTTTTAAAAGCATTTTTCAAAGACAAAAAAATTTTAAGAGAGAAATGAATGAAATAAGAAAAGCATATTTATTAAGTGCCTACTCTGTGTCAAAGCACTTTAAAAATATTATCTCATTTGGTCCTCAGTATTATCATTATCCAAATTTTACAGTTGAGGAAGCTGAGGCAAACAAAGGTTAAGTGATTTGATCTTGGTCACACAGCTAGTGTCTGAGGCTGGGTTTGAACTCAAGTCTTCCTCACCCCAGACCCAGTACTCTGTACCAGTCAACTACCTAATTGCCTAAATTAAGCATTTGCTTTGTGCCATGTACTGTGCTAAGCTCTTGGGATGCAAATAGGAAAGGCTAGACAGCCCCTGCTATTAAGGAGCTCACAATCTAATATGTGGAGACAATACATGAAAGAAAGTTCAGCTGCAAGGAATATAAAAAATGGAGTTCTGAGACATCCTAAGCATGCAGTGGTGGATTGAAGCACATGGAAAGGACCAGGAATCCTTGGATTACTTCATTAGGGATGATAGTAATACTGGACATCAATAGGGCATGGAGGGCAAATAGCATAAGTCCAGTGGCCTTCCATCTTATTGAAATAATGTAATTGGTGACTCATCTCATCCAAACCATGGGAGCACTCAAGCATCCAGATCCCAGGCTGAGAAGGGGAAAGGGGAGAGGATGCTCCTGGTGGTAGTTGGTCTTCTAGCTGACTGACTATCCTAGATGGGTTCTAGAATGGCCTAGATCCAGGGAAGGAGGTGAGGGGAGAAGGCAAAAATGACAATAATATATAAAATAAAAAGTGATTTGACCCCCAAAACAAATGAGTAAATAAAACAGTTTGTGAATTTGCCATGTTCAACCAGGAGCATTAAAGTCCTCAATGGAGTATTAATGAATAGTCTAAGTTTGTGTTGGTAACTTTATTTTTCTATCTGCTAATTTGATGATTGCTAATGAACAAGTTACCTAACTTTATAGTCAGGGTATGTATTACATATATGTATATATATATATATGCATATTTACATATCTATATTATATATAATTTATATGTAGTATATATACATCTATAAATATGTGCATATGACCAACAATGATACCTTTGCTCAAAGCAAACTTCTTTGGAATTGTTCTTTAGATTGCTGTCTAGTCATTTTTCAGTCATTTCTGACTCTTTGTGACCCCTTTTGGGGTTTTCTTGGCAAAAATACTGGAGTGGTTTGCCATTTTCTTCTCCAGTTCAGTTTCCAGAGGAAACTGAGGCAAACAGGGTTAAGTGACTTGTCCAGGGTCGTACAGCTAGTACGTTTCTGAGGCTGGATTTGACCTTAGGTCTTCCTGACTCCAAGCTTGGTGCTTACCCACCATGCCATCTAGTTGCCATGTTCATTAGGAATTTCTTTCAAAGCCTCACTGGTAGCAAATTTTCACTTTCAGGTGAATTTGACGATTTAAAAAATCATCAAAACTCATTCAGAGCTATATTCACTGTTGTGAATATAGTAGGTAATCAAAATAGGAAATGCATTTTTATTTTTTGCTTTTTTATGTATGTGACTTAGAAGCTATTTCTGAAGACTTGTGTATGACAAAATTGTTTAAAAATCTTATAGCTTCTGTATCTAGAATTCTGCAAGGCCATTGAGATAAGTTAATGTCTATCCACCTACCTCAAGAATTGACCTGAGATTATTTATCCTGCCTGACGTGATAATATGATTTAAACATTATTTGCTTTTGGTAAGGAAATACTTACATGGACTCTACAGACAACAGGGCCAGACAAATTCTCAGAAATAAGTATTATGCTTCTTATAGACATGATTCAATAAGAATTCATTGTCAGTTAGTTGAATTTTTAACACAGCTTTCTTTCCTGAGTGCTAAAGTTCTATGGAGAAGAACAGAGATGTTTTTTGATTCCTGCCAGGTATATTTTCATGTTCTTAAGTAATTCTCATGGAAAACAAAATAGAAATAATAATTTTCTCATACTTACATTTTATAGGATTCTAAACATTTTGAAGGCATTGATGCTGATTTTAAAGAGCTAGTTTATGATGCTCAGAAGACACCAAATGTGGTAGAAGCTACCAACAAACCAGGTGTTCATGAACAATTAGAAGATATTCAGAACAGGTAAGTTCCTTATTGCTATCTCTTTTGGACACAGGAAATTGAGGTTTTTTTCAACTGGCTACTTCTGGGCCCTGTGACTTTTATGACAGCATCAGTATGTTTGTATATATTTCTAGCAGTATTTGTCTTATGGTATTTGCTTTTCTCAAACATCTGAGTAATTACCATTCAAGTATGTGTCAGTGCCTGTGTTTGCATGTGTATTCCTTTCTATGCATATATAATTGTGTATTTATATATGTGTTTATGAATGTCTAAACTCTATTCTCAGGTTGTGCCAGTGTGAGAAAGCCTTGATTGAATATCTAGACACCAAGAGACTGGCCTTCCCCAGGTTTTACTTCTTGTCTTCTTCAGACCTTTTAGATGTCCTTTCCAACGGCATGAATCCACAAGAAGTAAGCTATTGGGTATCTCTGATAAAGCAACAAAGAACCTATAGAGAATGAATAAGCCATGTGGTTACCATTGGAATTGGCCCTTTCCCTCTCCCTCACTCAATCAAGTCACAGTCATAGAATCACATGATCTCAGAGTTGGCAAGAACATAAGGATCAATCTAGTCCAAAATATACTTTACTGAGAATCCTCTTAACACTGTCTCCAACAAGTGATTCTCTTGCTTCTGAGTAAAAGCCTCCAGTAAAAGAGATCCTTTTACATCCTGGTAGCCCATTCCACTTTGGGACAACTTTCATTGCTAGAAAATTTTTAGATTTGGTAACTGGAGCACACCAACTTTTTCTTCTTAGCTGGCCTTTTGCTCTTTCAAGATCTTTCCAGAGATGATGATGTCGTCTAGGTATATGAATATTTTCAGGTATTTCATAGCTTCTGCTATCTTCTCCATGAGCCAGTGAAATACCACAGTTGTCCCTGAAATTCCTTGTTCTCTACATGGTAGAATCCTGTCATATAGATGAAGTCTATTATCTCCTTGTCTTCCTTTGCCATATAAATATGATAATATCTACCATGTAAGTCCAGTATAAAAAATCAATGGCTGTCCATGAAATCTTGAACTTATGAAACACAGTACTACTATTTTTTCTATCCTTTCCAGTCCAAGGAAGCAAAACAAGAGTTCAATAATTTAGCCCTCTCACCATCATGACTCTTACAATCATCTCACAACAACCTCCCACATGCAGTCTTTTCCCTTTTGTAAAACCTCACTTGCTCCCAAATTAACTTTAAAAAACAACTGAAATTGAAATTCACATACATTAGCAGCTTCAGCTTTTTCTAGGCTGGATGCTCATGAGATAATTCTAATAGGACTGTACTTGAGCTATGTTTTTGTTTTTATTGTCAGTTACTTGCCTTTGCTTCCATTTTACGGACATGTCTTTATAAATCATAAATTGGATAATGATTCCTTTTGTATGTACATTGGTCTCCTTTGGATTGTTCTCTTTTTCCTTCTCATTGGAGTAATTTCTGCTTGATTTTTATTCTTGATTGATCCAATACTCCTTAAGCCAATTTTCTTTGTAAAATATTATTGAGTCATTGGATTCTGTGCTTTCTTCAGGGATTTTTTTGTTTTTTTAAATAAGTTTATTTATTTTTAGTTTTTAACATTCCCTTCCATAAGTTTTAAAATTTCTCTCCCACCCTCTTTTCCCCTTCCCCAAGACATAGGCTTTACATATACATTCCTGTTAGGCTTTACATATACATTCCTATTAAACATATTTTCACATTAGTCATGTTGTATAGAAGAACTAGAACAAATGGGAGTAACCATGTGTATCAGTAAAGCAAGTGTCACAATATTGATGGTGACCATGAATATGCCTATATAGTTCTGTGTTGCAGACTATGAGAGACTCTCCATATACAAGGCAGAAGGCATTTATTTATTTATAGAAGGCATTTATTCAGACACCAGAATATCAAATCCCAAAAGCAATAACTCCAATTCAACATAGCAGTAATTATATCCCCAAACCAGTAAGTCCACATTATCATAACAGCAAGGAATTTAAAACACAATATCACAACAGGGAGCCAAGCCATCCCATAACCTTCCCCTCTGCACTCACAAGCCCTAGCTGTCTGCTTATCTGCATCCTCTCTTCCCTCAGTACTGAGAGAGAGCTAAATGGCTACCCTCAGAGTATATATATACCCTTTTTTAGAGCCCAAGGGCTTCACTACCCTCCTGACCTAATTAGCAAATGGGTGTGGGCCTTTCTACAAACAAGCCTCCCCTAATCAAGCTTCCCTTAACTAGCTCCACCTGAGACTTGTTAATGGGATTAATGGGCAGGGAAAATCTTTAATCACATTAAGACCACACCATGAGAAAGAAAAACACAAAATAAAACAAATTAAAAAAAGAAAATAATCTGCTTTGATCTGCATTCAGACTCCACATTTCTTTTTCTGGATGTGGATGGTATTTTCCACCATGAGTCTTTTGCAATTGTTTCAGGTCCTTGCATTGCTAAGAAAAGCTAAGTCTATCAAAGTCTATCATTGCACACTGTGGCTGTTACTATGTACAATGTTCTCCTGGTTCTGCTCACTTCATTCAGCATCATTTCATATGTGTCTTTCCAGGTTTTTCTGAAATCTGCCTGTTCATCACTTCATGTAGCACAAACTTGTTCAGCCATTCCCCAATTGCTGGGCATCCCCTTAATTTCCAGTTCTTGGCCACCACAAAAAGAGCTGCTATGAATATTTTTGTACATGTGGGTTCTTTTCCCATTTTTATGATGTCTGGGATACAGCCCTAGAAGTGGTATTGCTGGGTCAAAGAGTATGCACATTTTTATAACCCTTTGGGCATAGTTCCAAATTGCTCTCCAGAATGGTTGGATCAATTCACAACTCTACCAATTTTCCCACATCCTCTCCAACATTTGTCATTTTCCTGTTTTGTCATGTTAGCCATTCTGATAGGTGTGATGTGGTACCTTTGAGATGTTTGGATTTGCATTCCTCTAATCAATACTGATTTAGAGAAATTTTTCGTATGACTATAGATAGCTTTAATTTCTTCCTCTGAAAACTACCTGTTCATATCCTTTGACTATTTATCAGTTGGGGAATGACTTGTATTCTTGTAAATTTGACTCAGTTCTCTATATATGTTAGAAATGAGGCCTTTATCAGAGACACTAGCTGTAAAAATTCTTTTCCAATTTTCTGCTTCCCCCCTAATCTTGGTGTCATTGGCTTTGTGCAAAAAAACTTTTCAATTTAATATAATCAAAATTATCCATTTTGCATTTCATAATGTTCTCTATCTCTTGTTTGGTCATAAATTCCTCCATTCTCTGTAAATCTGACAAATAAACTATTCCTTGCTACCCTAATTTGTTTACAGTATCAGCCTTTATATTATATTGTGTACCCATTTGGACTTTATTTTAGTGTATGGTGTCAGATATTGGTCTATGCCCAGTTTCTGCCATACTGTTTTCCACTTTTTCTAGCAGTTTTTATCAAATAGTAAATTCTTATCCCAGAAGCTGGGGTCTTTGGGTTTATCAAAGAGTAGATTGCTATAATCATTGGCTACTGTGTCTTGCGTACCTAACCTATTCCACTGATCTACCCTTCTATTTCTTAGCTAGTACCTAGTAGTTTTGATGATTGCTGCTTTATAATACAATTTAAGATCTGGTATGGCGAGGCCACCTGCCCTGGCATTTCTTTTCATTAATTCCTCTGATGTTCTAGACCTTTTGTTCTTCCAGATGAAATTGGTATTATTTTTTTCTAGGTCTACAAAATAATTTTTGGTAGTTTGATTGGTATGGCACTGAATAAGTAAATTAATTTAGGTAGAATTGTCACTTTTATTATATTAGCTCAGCCTGCCCATGAGAAACTCATATTTTTCTAATTATTTAGATCTGAATGTATTTGTGTGAAAAGTGTTTTGTAAATGTGTGCATATAGGTCCTGGGTTTGTCTTGGCAAGTAGACTCCCAAATAGTTTATAACGTCTACAATAGCTTTAAATGGAATTTCTCTTTCTATCTCTTGCTGTTGGGCTTTGTTAGTAATATATAGGAATGCCAAGGATTTATGTGGGTGTATTAGGAGGGCAGAATTTATAATTTCAAAGAGGATCATATATATGTCTGAAAGGTTCAGAACCGCGAGATATAAGGAATCTTCAAAGTAGGAGGCAGAAGAATCAAAGCATATATTTAGGCTCCACAGTAACCAACCCACAAACCAGCATCCCCATTTTGATATTTTGATCAAAAGCTTCCAGGCCCAATAAGTCCGCCTCACAAGAGTAACCAGGAGGCCACAGAGAAGCATGATGGTATAAAGCAAAATCATATACATGGTTCCCCTCTATGGTAGAAAGATTACCCACTGGCCTCAAGTCCTTGTTCAGCACTCCTCAATCCTCATGTAGGTCAGCTCTGCTGCTGGCAGCTCCTGCTTCAGCTTCGGCTGTAGCAGCCTCTGGCTCCAACAGAAGCTGTTTTTAACCATCTGGCTTCTGCGGGGGTGTAAGGTATGCTGGAGAAAGCACAGGTTCTTTCGATCTGCTTAAGCAAGGTGAAGGGGTTGAAGGGGAAAGCACAGGTTCTTTCAATCTGCTTAAGCAAGGGAAGCAAGGTGAAGGGGCCGACAAGCTTACTCCAATCTAACATACGAACAGCATTCAGTTAGTTCAGGGGAAAAAGCCAAACTAGTCAAGGGCACTTGTTGACTAAGTGCTAAGGAGCCCATTTTTGGTAACCAACACAGTGGGTTTATTTTATATCCTGCAACTTTTCTAAAGTTGTTTAGTATTTCAAGTAGTTTTTTACTAGATTCTCTAGGATTCTCTAAGTATATCATCATATCATCTGCAGAGAGTGATAATTTAGTTTCTTCTTTGCCTATTCTAATTCCTTCAATTTCTTTTTCTTCTCTTATTGCTAAAGCTAACATTTCTAGTTACCAAATTGAATAATAGGCATGATAATGGACATCCTTGTTTCACCCCCAGTCTTATTGGAAACGCATCTAGCTTATCCCCATTACATATAATGCTTGCTGATGGTTTTAGGTAGATGCTGCTTATGATTTTAGGGAAGACTCCATTTATTTCTGTGCTTTCTAGTGTTTTTAATAGGAGTGGGTGTTGTATTTTCCAAAACATTTTTCTGCATCTATTGAGATAATCGTATGGTATCTGCTAGTTTTGTGGTGGATACGATCAGTTATGCTGATAGTTTTCCTAATATTGAACCAGCCTTGCATTCCTGGAATAAATCATATCTGGTCATAGTGTATTATTCTTGTGATAAGTTGCTGTAATCTTTTTGCTAATATTTTAGGTAAAATTTTTGCATCAATATTCATTAGGGAAATTGGTCTATAATTTTCTTTCTCTGTTTTGACTCTACCTGGTTTGGGTATTAGTACCATATTTGTGTCATAAAAAGAATTTAGTAGGACTCCTTCACCTATTTTCCCAAATAGTCTACAAAGTATAGAAATTAGTTGTTCTTTAAACGTTTGATAGAATTAATATGTAAAACCATCTGTCCCTGGAGATTTTTTCCTAGGGAGTTCATTGATGGCTTGTTCAGTTTCTTTTTCTGAGATGAGGTTATTTAAGTATTTTACTTCCTCTTCTTCTAATCTGGGCAATTTATATTTTTGTAAATATTCGTTCATTTCCCTAAAATGATCAAATTTATGCGCAAAATAAATCCTAATTATTATTTTAATTTCTTCTTCATTGCAAGGGAATTCACCCTTTTCGTTTTTGATATTGGTAATTTGATTTTTTTCTTTCTTTTTTTTAAATCAAATTGACCAAAGGTTTATCAATTTTATTGTTTTTTTTTTCATAAAACCAGCTCTTGGTTTTATTTATTAATTTAATTGTTTTCTTGATTTCAATTTTATTAATCTCTCCTTTGATTTTCAGTATTTCTAATTTGTTATTTAATTGGGGATTTTCAATTTGTTCTTTTTCTAGCTTTTTCAGTTGCATGCCCAATTCATTGATCTTCTTTTTCTCTGTTTTATTCATGTAAGCATTCAGAAATATAAAACTTCCCCTAAAAACTGCTTTTGCTGCATCCCATAAGTTTTCATATGTTGTCTCGTTATTGTCATTTTCTTGAAGTTATTGATTGTTTCTAGGATTTGTTGTTTGACCCACTCATTCTTTAGGTTTATATTATTTAGTTTCCAATTAATTTTTGTCTATTTTTCCATGGTCCTTTGTTATATATAATTTTTATTGCATCATGATCTGAAAAGGATGTATTGACCATTTCTGCCTTTCTACACTGGATTGTGAGGTTTTTATGCCCTAGTACATCATCAATTTTTGTGTATGTGCCATGTACCACTGAGAAAAATGTATATTCCTTTCTATCCCCATTCAATTTTCCCCAGAGGTCTGCTATATCTATCTTTTCTAGAATTCTATTCACTTCCTTAACTTCTTTCTTATTTATTTTGAAGTTAGATTCATTAGATTCAGAGAGGGGGAGGTTGAGGTCCCTATTAGAATAGTTTTGCTGTCTATTTCTTCCTGTAACTCCATTAACTTCTCTTCTAAGAATTTGAATGCTATACCACTTGGTGTATATATGTTTAGTGATGATATTACTTCATTGTCTATGGTGCCTTTTTTCAGGATATAGTTTCCTTCCTTATCTCTTTTAATTAGATCTATTTTTCCTGTTGCTTTGTCTGACATTAAGATTGCTACCCCTGCTTCTTTTTTTTTTACTTCAGCTGAAGCATAATATATTCTAATCCAGCCTTTTACCTTTACCCTGTATGTACCCCCCTGTTTCAAATGTGCTTCTTGTAAACAACATATTGTGAGATTCTGGTTTTTAATCTATTTTGCTATCCACTTCCATTGTATGGTAGAGTTCATTTCATTCACATTAACAGTTATGATTATGATCTGTGACTTTCTCTCCATCTTATTTCCCCTGCCATTTATGCTTTTATTTCTCCCTTCTCCCTTTCCTTCCTCAAAAGAGTTTTTCTTTTGGCCACTGCCTCCTTCAATCTTCTCTCCCTTCTAAGCACCCCTCCCTTTTCTTTCCTCTTTCCCATCCTACTGCCTGAAGGGCAAGTTAGATTTCTGTACTTAATTGAGTATATTATTCCCTCCTTTAACCAAATCCAACGAGTATAAAGCTCAAGCAATGCTCATCTCCCTCCTTTTTTTCCCTCTACTATATGTTTTTGTGCCTCTTAATGTGATGTAATTTACCTTTTTCTGCCTCCTCCTTTCCTCTTCTCCCATTACAATCCCTTTTCACCCCTTAGTTAGGTTTTTTATCATCACATCAGTAGTTAATTTATACCCACACCCTCTGTCTATGTATATCCCTTTTAAATGTCATAATAAAGACACAGTTCTCAAGATTTCCAAGAATCATCTTCCCATGTAAGGATGTAAACAGTTTAACCTTATTGAATAATGTGTATTTTTACTAAACACATTTTACTAAATGGTTACTAAACATTACAACTTCTCTACAGGAAAATCAGTGGCTTTTGTGGGATGAAGTTGTAGAATTAAAGAACGCATAATTGGGGAGGAGGTCAGAGGAAGGAGGAAGCCAGAAGAGAATGTGTAATGTACCTTAATCAAGTCCATGGGTGAACAACAACAACAACAAATAGAGATAATTTCTCATTAAAAAGAGAAGCCACAGGAGAATGGGCCAGGTTGCAGAAGGGAGGGATTAAAATAGGAGGATTAAATTCAGGGCTGCAAAGCTAATAAGTGTCTGAGGTTGGATTGGAATTCAGGTCTTCCTCACTCCAGGCTCAGCTCATTTTCTTCATGAATTCATTCAAAAGAATGAGAGATAAAAGGGACAATGTGGCAAGAGCTACACAAGCAATAACAAAAATTGGTTAGAAGAAGGAAGCCGAAACAATATTTCAGAAGCGTTATCCATAAAGACCACAAAGAGGTTAAAGAATAAATAAAGAAGTATATATGCTATGAATGAAAAGTCCAAATTATACAGAAAGGGAAGAGAATTAATGAAGAGAACAGAATGAAGAAATCGTTCTTAGAAAAAGATGTAGAAAAAGAATACCATATTCCCTTATCACATCCTCTTGAATAAAAAATTCATCACTAAGGCAAGTAATAAATGTATCATTTGCTTGGCAGAAAGAGCCCCAGCAATCATCCAGGTAGTTGAAACCCTATGGTATCTGCTTTTATTCCAAGCTTGTGAGTTATTTCCCAAAGTAAGGGTTCTTACCCTTTTATCATGAATTTCTTTGGTAGTCCGGTGAAGCCTATGGATCCGTTCTCAGAATAGTATTTTTAAATGCATACACATATGCACACACAGATAAATATGATTACAAAGGAAACCAAATTTTAGTAAAAATGAAAATGTAGATAGAGGAGGAGCCAAGATTGTGGAGAAAAGGCAGGGACTCTCCTGAGCTCTCCCCCAAACCCCTCCAAATACCTTTGAATATGACTCTAAACAAATTCTAGAGAGGCAGAACTCACAAAAAGAGAGTGAAATAAATTTCCAGCCCAAGACAACTTGGAAGGTCAGCAGGAAAGGTCTCTTGCACCAAGATGACAGAGGAACATAGTCTAGCATGGGCCATGCTAGTGCAGGCAAACCAGCGGTAGACCTCAGAGCAACTGAATCAGTGGCAACAGTGGCAGTTTCTAGACCTCTCAGCCAATAGACTCCAAAGAAAACTTAGAAGGTGAGCAAGAAAGGTCTGTGGCACCTGGGTGAGAGTGGAGCACAGCACAAGCCCAGCCACAGCAAACCAGAAGCAGACCTTAGGAGTGATTGAGTTGGCAGTGGCTGTTTCAGAGCTCTCAGCCCACAGATAACAGGGGGGATCAACACAACTAGTCAGATGGAGATTACAGGGGACTTTTTTGCTAGCACTGAGGCAGGACTCTGTTGCTTTGCCCATACTCAGATCCAGTTCACAGTCCTGGGTGGCAGTCGAGAGCAAGAAGAATCACTATCACAGCAGAGCTTGTGACCACAGAAAAGGGGGGGACTGTCCTCACAATTCTAGAGCAGAAAAGAGTGCTTTCCGTCTCTCACAGACCAGAGCACAGGCCAGGAGAGGAGTAAACACTTCTCCTTAGATGATACCACCTTGGGAGAACTGAAAATTTATAGGTCCCTAGAATTATCTCTGAAATCAGCTGTACAAAACCCCTAAAGCTTGGAACAACGCGCCATATAACTTAGAAGCAGAACCCTACTTTAACAAAGAGTTAAAAGTCAAGTAATAAGCTGGGAAAGTGAACAAACAATGGAAAAAACTCTGACTATACAAATTTACTATGGTGACAAAGAAGATCACAACACACACTCCGAAGAAGACAACAAAATCAAAGCTCCTACATCCAAACTCTCCAAGAAAAATATGAATTGGTCTCAGGCATTTGAAGAGGTCAGAAAGGATTTTGAAAATCAAGTAAGAGAGGAAGAGGAAAAAATGGGAAGAGAAATGAGAGTGATGCAAGAAAATCTTGGAAGAACTGAGTCAAGAGCTTGGTAAAGGAGACACAAAAACATACAGAAGAAAATAACACCTTTAAAAACAAACTAGGCCAAATGGTAGAAGAGGTCCAAAAGCTCACTGAAGAAAATAATTGCTTAAAAATTAGAATGAAGCAAGTGAAAGCTAATGATTTTATGAGAAATTAAGAAACAATAAAATAAAAGCAAAAGAATGAAAAAATGGAAGACAATGTGAAATGTCTCGTAGGAAAAACAATGACCTAGAAAATAGATCCAGGAGAGAAAATGTAAAAATTACTGGACTACCTGAAAGCTATGATCAAAAAAAGAGTCTAGACATCATCTTTCAAGAAATTATGAGGAAAACTGCTCTTTATATTCTACAACCAGAGGGTAAAATGGAAAATGAAAGAATCTACCACTCACCTCCTGAAAGAGGTCCCAAAATGAAAACTGCCAGGAATATCATAGCCAAATTCCAGAATATTTGGGTCAAGGAGAAGATATTGAAAATGGCCAGAAAGAAATAATTCAAGTATGGTGGAGGCACAGTCAGCATAAGACAAGATTTAGCAGCTTCTACATTAAAGGATTGGAGTGCTTGGAATATGATATTCCACAGGGCAAAGGATGTAGGATTACAACCAAGAAATCACCTATCCAGCAAAACTGAGTACAATGCTTCAAGAGAAAAAAATGGATATTCAATGAGATAAAAGACTTTCAAGCATTCTTGATGAAAAGGACAGAGTTGAATAGAAAATGTTACTTTCAAATAAAAGACTCAAGAGAAGCATAAAAATGTACACAGGAAAAGGAAATGGTAAGAGATGTAATAAAGTTAAAATGTTTATGTTCCTACTTGGGAAGATGATATTTGTAACTCATAAGACCTTTCTTCTTATTAGGTTGGCTAAAAGAGGTATATATAGACAGAGGGCACAGGATGAGTTGAATATGAAGGAATGCTATCTAAGAAATAAAATTAAGCATGAGGGAGGAATGTAATATGAGAAAGAGAAGGGGAAAGGTAGAATGGGGTAAATTATGTCACATAAAAGAGACAAAAACCCAGAAAAACTGAGTGTAATCCTTCATGGGAAAAATGGATATTCAGTGAAATAGAGGACTTTCAAGCATTCTTGATGAAAAGATGAGAGCTGAGTAGAAAATGTGACTTTCAAATACAAGAATCAGAGAAACATGAAAAGGTAATCAGGAAAGAGAAATCATAAGGGATTTATTAAAGTTGAACTGTTTACATTCCTACATAGAAAGATGATATTTGTAACTCATGAGACCTTTCTCAATATTAAAGTGGTTGGAGGGAATATATACACGTACACAGACAGTACGTACACATACACAGACAGACAGATAGACAGACACACACACACACACACACAGAAGGAGAGACAGAGATAGAGACAGAGGGCACGGGGTGAGTTGAATATGAAGGGGCGATTTCTTAAAAAATAAAATTAAGAGTGAGAGAGGAATATATTGGGAGAAGGAGAAAGGGAGAGATTGAATGGAGTAAATTATCTCACATAAAAGAGGCAAGAAAAAGCTCTTACAATGGAGGGAGGAGGTGAGAGGGAATGAGTGAACCTTTCTCTTATCGGATTTGGGTTAAAGAGGGAATAACATACACACTTAATATCTTACCTACAGGAAAGTAGGGAGGAAGGGCATAAGAGGTGGGGAATGATAGAAGGGAAGGAAGATTAGGGGAAGGGATAGTCAGAAGCAAACAGTTTTGAAAAGAGACAGGGTCAAAGGAGAGAATAGAATAAATGAAGGGTGGGATAGGATGGAGGGAAATGTAGTTATTCTTTCACAACATGACTATTATGAAAATGTTTTATATAACTACACATGTATAACCTATATTGAATTGCTTGCTTCTCAATGAGGGTGGATGGGGAGGGAAGAAGGGAGAGAATCTGGAACTCAGAGTTTTAAAACCGAATGTTAAAAATTGTTTTTACCTGTAACTTGAAAATAAGATATACAGGCAGTGGGGTATAGAACTCTATCTTGCCTACAAGAAAGTAGGGGGGAAGGGGATAAGAGGCAGGGTAATAGAGGGGAGGGCAAACTGGGGGAAGGCGAAATCAGAATTCATGCCATCTTGAGGTGGGGGAAGGGGAGAGATAGGTAGAAAATTTGAAACTCAAAATCTTGAGGAAATGAATGTTGGAAACTAAAAATAAATTAATTTTAGAAAAGAATAACTGCTTTAGTACTAGGAAAAAACAAACAATAGACCAAATAAAGCTTTTACAATGGAGGGGAAGAGCGGGGAGGGGAGGGGAAGTGAGTGAACCTTACTCTCATCAGAATTGCCTCAAAAAGGAAATAACATACACACTCAATTGGGTATAGAAGTCTATCTTACTCTATAGGAAAGTAAAAGGGGAAAGGAATAAGAGAATGGAGGGCATATGAGGGAAGGGAGGGCAGATTGGGGGAGAGAGTAGTCAGAAGCAAAAAACTTTTGAAGAGGTACAGGGTGAAAGGAGTAAGAGAATAGAATAAATGGGGGAGATAGGATGGAGGGAAATGCGGGTAGCAACATTTACTGTGGAAACAATGTTGAAGCAAGTTTCCCTGTTAAAGGCCTCATTTCTCAAACACATAGAAAACTGAGTCAAATTTATAAAAATAAGAACCATTCCCCAATTAATAAATGATCAAAATATATGATCAGTTTTCATATGAAATAATCAAAGATCTCTTTAACCATATGAAAAATACTATCTATCTCATTATTGATTGGAGAAATGCAAATACCTGTTTGGCTAATAGGATAGAAAAGGTAAATGACAAATGATGGGGGGATTGTGGGAAAAAATGAGATATTAATACATTGTTGGTGGAATTGTGAACTGATTTAAACTTTCCATAGAGTAATTTGGAACCTATTCCCAAAGAGCTACAAAACCATGCATGCCCTTTGACCTAGCAATACCACTACTGGGTCTGTATCCCAAAAGAGATAAAAAACACAAAGGAAAAGGACCTATATGTACAAAAAATATTTATAGCAGCTTTTTCCTGGGGGAAAAGAATTAGAAATTGAGGGGATGCCCATCAATTGAGGAATGGCTGAACAAATTGTGTTATGTGATTATGATGGAATGCTATTGTACTATAAGAAATGATGGGCAGGATGCTATCAGAAAAACCTGGAAAAACTTGCATGGGCTGATGCAAAGTTAAATGTACTGTCTACAAAGTAACAGCAATATTGTAAGATAATCAGCTGGGAATGACTTAGCTATTCTCAGCAATTCAAGAATCTAAGACAATTCTGAAGGACTTATGATGAAAAATGTTATCCATCCCCGGAGAAAGAGCTGATGGTGTCTGAATACAAATGGAACCACACTTTTTTTTTACTATATTTTTCTTGGGGGTTTTTTGTATATATTTTATTTCACAATATGACTATTATAGATGTGTTTTACATGACTACACATATATAACCTATATCAAATTGTTTACCTTCTCAATGGTGGGGGTGGAGAGCAAGGAGGAGGCAGGAAGGGAGAGAATTTGGGACTCAAAGTTTTAAAAACAAATGTTTAAAATTGTTTTTACATATAATTGGGGAAAATAAAATGCTAAATATTATTTAAAACTAAATAAATAATAAAAATGTAAAGTTTTTTCCTATCCAAGTTCTTAGACCTCCCCACCCAAAAAAAATCTATCCATAAATAAGGAGTATCTTCCTTCTTTTCAGTATATCCTTGCTGTTTCCATTGTCCCACAATTAAAATTGTGATGGGGCGGAGCCAAGATGGCAGACTGAAAACAGAGACTTCCTTGAGCTCTTCCTCAAATACCTCCAAACACCTGTAAAAGTGACTCTAAACAAATTCTAGAGCTACAGAACCCATGAAATGACAGAGTGAAACAAGTCTCCAGCCCAAGATGGCCTGGATTGTCACGGGGAAGGGTCTGTCGCACCATGATGGTAGTGGAGGGCAGCCCAGCTTGGGCCTAAGCACAGACTGGGCCACAGCAGACTGGGTGGAGCAGGCCTCAGGGCCCTGCATCACTGAGCTGTGGCAGTTTCCAGGTTTTGCAATGCATAAACACCAAAGACAACTTAGCAGGTGAGTGGGAAAACTCTGTTGGACCTGAGTGAGAGAAGGGTATGGTCCAGCCCCAGCCCTGGGGTAGCAGAGGTGGCTGCAGCAGCAACAGCAGCTTCCGGAGCTCCAGGCCCACAGACGGTGGGGGGAATCAAGCAGCTGAACAGAGCAGGAGTGCAGGGAATCTCATTGCTGGCACTGAGGTAGAATTCTCTTGCTTTGTCCTGCTTGGATCTGGGTCACAGTTCTGGTTGGTGGTCCTGGGGTGATGAGGAACACTGGTGTGATAGAGCTTCTAGTGGCTGGGAAGAGGGAGTCCTCCTGGTAGTTGCGCAGCAGAAAGAGTGCTTGAGATCACTCGCAGACCAGAGCACAGGCCAGGAGAGGAGTAAACACCTCTCATTGCATCATACCACCTCGGAAGAACTGAAAATTTACAGGTGCCTAGGAGAAGCTCTGAAAAAAGCAGCAAAAAACCCCTGAAGCTTGGGACAGATCACTCTCCACTCTGGAAACAGAGTTCTACCTTGGCAAAGAGCTAAAAAGCCAAGTTATTGGCTGGGAAGATGAGGAGACAGCAATAAAAAAACTGAGTCTATAGAATCTGTCTTTGGTGACAAAGGAGATCAAAACATACAGCCAGAAGAAGAGAACAAAGTCAAAGATCCTACATCAAAAGCCTCCAAGAATACTATGAATTGGTTACAGGCCATGGAAGAGCTCAAAAAGGATTTTGAAAATCAAGTAAGGGAAGTAGAGGAAAAATTGGGAAAAGAAATGAGAGGGATGCAAGAAAATCATGAATAAATGAGTCAACAGCTTGCTAAAGGAGACCCAAAAACACCAGAAGAAAATAACACCTTAAAAATGGACTAACCCAAATGGCAAAAGAGGTCCAAAAGCCAAGGGGGAGGAGAGTGCCTTAAATAGCAGAAGTGGCCAAATGGAAAAGGAGGTTGAAAAGATCACTGAAGAAAATAATTCATTAAAAATTAGAATGAAGCAAATGGAAGCTAGTGACTTTATGAGAAATCGAGAAATTATAAAACAGCCAAAAGAATGAAAAAATGGAAGACAATGTGAAATATCTCATTGGAAAAACCACTGACCTGGAAAATAGATCCAGGAGAGAATTTAAAAATTATTGGACTACCTGAAAGCCGTGATCAAAAAAGAGCCTAGACATCATCTTTCAAGAAATTATCAAGGAAAACTGCCCTGATATTCTAGAACCAGAGTGTAAAATAGAAATTGAAAGAATCCACCAATTACCTCTTGAAAAAGATTCCAGAAGGAAAACTCCTTGGACTACTGTAGCCAAATTCCAGAGTTCCCAGGTCAAGGAGAAAATATTACAAGCAGCCAGAAAGAAACAATTCAAGTAGTGTGGAAACACAGTCAGTGTGACACAAGATTTAGCAGCTTCTACATTAAGAGATCAAAGGGCTTGAAATACGATATTTCAGAGGTCAAAGGAGGTAGGATTAAAACCAAGAATCACCTACCCAGCAAAACTGAGTATGATACTTCAAGGTAAAAGACGGATTTTCAATGAAATAGAGGACTTTCAAGCATTCTTGATGAAAATACCAGAGCTGAATTGAAAATTTGACTTTCATATGCAAGAATCAAGAGAAGCATGAAAAGGTAAACAGGAAAGAGAAATCATAAGGGACTAACTGAAGTTGAACTGTTTACATTCCTACATGGAAAGATGATATTTGTAACTCATGAGACCTTTCTCAGTATTTGGGTAGTTGAAGGGAATATACATGTATCTATATATATAGACATATATATGCATATATATACATATATATATGTATATGTCTATAGACAGAGGGCACAGGGTGAGTTTTATGTGAAGGAATGATATCTGAAAAAATAAAATTAAGGGATGAGAGAGGATTATATTAGGAGGAGAAAGGGAGAGATAGAATGAGGTAAATTAACTCACATAAAAGAGGCCAGAAAATGATGTTATAATGGAAGGGAAGAGGGGGTAGGTGAAAGGGAATGAGTGAACCTTAATCTCACCAGATTTGGCTTAAGGAGGGAATAACACACTTGCTCAATTGGGTGTCTTACCCTACAGAAAAGTAGGGGGAAAGGGAATAGGAGGGAGGAATGATAGAAAGGAGGACAGATTGGGGGAAGGGCTAGTTAAAAGCTTTTGAAAAGGGACAGAGTCAAAGGAGAAAGCTGAATAAATGGAGGATGGGCTAGGATAGAGGGAAATATAGTTAATCTTTCACAACATGACTATTATGGAAGTATTTTGCATAATGATACATGTATAACCTATATTGAATTGCTTACCTTATCAAGGAGGGCAGGTGGGGAGGGAAGAAGGCAGAGAATTTGGAACTCTGTGGCTGTGAAGTCCTGAAAACAAAAATATTCAAAATTGCTTTTATATGTAATTAGGAAATATGATATACAGGCATATAGAAATCTATCTGGCCATACAAAAAAGTAAGGGGAAAGGGGGGGGGGAGTAGGGTGATAGAAGGAAGGGCTCACTGGGGAAAGGGGCAATCAGAATAAATGCCTTCTTGTGGCAGGGGGAGGGTAGAGATGGAGAGAAAATTTGTAACTGAAAATCTTTTGGAAATGTATGTTGAAAACTAAAATTAAATATATTTAAAATTGTGATAGAACATGGCTTAGTGGAAAGACTTCTAGGGTAGGTCAGGAAGAACCAGCTTTTGATCTGTCTTTCACAGTTATTTAGCTATGAGCCAATAATTTCTGCTCTCTGAACATCAGATTTTTCATCTAGATGATACAGGTAATATCTATAGTCCCTACCCCACAATGTTTTGAGATTCAAATGATACAGTGTAAATAAAACACCTTGCAAAGTTTAATATTCTGTAAACATGTCACAATTATTATAGAAATATAAAAGAAATCTTGTTAAAATTTTAAAAATCTTTTGGTATTCATGATGACATCAACTTACCATTGAAGAGAGTGTTAAAAATTGTCACCTTATTCCCATTCTCCTTCATAGTTACTGATACTTTGGAGCTGTGTCCTTGGCTTTTCCCATTCTTGGGAATATAGTGGGTATCCATGCCCTTCTCCCCATTCATATGGCCACCATTCTAGTTCAGGCCCTTTCATCTGGGATAGTGCAATAGCTTATTAATTGGTCTACCTCTCTCCAAACTCTCCTCTGAGCAGCTGCTGAAGCATCTTCCAAATCAGGTCTGACCATATCACTCCCCTAAGGCAGATAAAGTGGATAGACTTCCTAGAGTCAGAAAGACCTAAATTTAAATCCAACTAAAGATAGAGTTGTGTGACCCTGGACTAGTCATATAACTTCTGTCTGCATCAGTTTCCTCAACTGTAAAATGGGGATAACAGTATTTACCTCCTAGAGCTGCTGTGAGAATCAAACAAGATAACATTTATAGAGCACTCAGCATAGTACCTGGCCATAGTTGGCACTAATAAATGATCCTTTCCATTTTCCCTTCCTTCTTTCCCTAACTGATTAACTCCAGTGACTACATATTCCGTCTGATAAAATACAAAAGTAATTTGCCTGCCCTTAAAAGCCCATTACAATTTTGCTTCAGCCTACCTTTCCTGGTTTATTATATAAGATATGCTATATCTTCACACACTGGGCATTCCAGACAAACTAACCTTCTTCTGACTCCTCATACATGACAATCCGTCTCCCATCTCTGTACCTTTTCAGTGATTGTTCCCCATGCGTGGAATATATTCCCTCTCCTTTTCCTCTTAGAATCTCTAGTTTCTTTCAAAGCTTAGGGCAAGACTTATCTTTTTCTTTTTTAAAAAAATTTGTCATTTATTCTACTAAATATTTCTCAATTGCATGTAAAATATTTTTAACATTCATTTTTAAAAATTTTGAATTCCAGATTTTCTCCTTCCCACTCACCCCTCCTCCACTGATTGAAAAGGCAAGCAATATGTCATTTATACATGTGAAGTCATGCAAAACATATTTCCATATTAGTCATGTTGCAAAAGAACATGCGTACATGCACACACACACACACACACACACACACACACACACACACCCTAGAAAAATAAAGTTAAAAAAATGCATACTTCAGTCTACACTCAAGAGTCTCTCTGGAGGTAGAAAGCATTTTTCATCATGAGTCCTTTGGAATTGTTTTGGTTCATTGTCTTAATCAGAATAGCTAAGTTTTTCACAGTTGCTCATCCTTACAATATTGCTGTTACTTTGTATAGTGTTCTCCTGGTTCTTTTCATTCCATGAAGCTTTTTTTGATTCCCCTAGATGGTATCTAGTGCTACCTCACACCCCACTTACACACCAAATACCTTGTGTTCATTTCATGAAAATTACTGCCACTCCAAGGCAAAATATGGACTTTCAATAAAATAGAGGACTTTCAAGCTTTCTCAGTGAAAAGACCAGAGCTGAATAGAAAATTTTACTTTCAAACACAAGAATCAAGAGAAGCATGAAAAGGTAATCAAGAAAAAGAACAAGAAAAAGAAATTGCAAGGGACTTACTAAAGGTGAACTGTTTTGTTTACATTCTTACATGGAAAGATGATGTGTATGATTCATGAGACCTCAGTATTAGGATAGCTGAAGGGAATATTCATATATATATGTACATATATATATATGGTTATGTATATATATGTACATATATATATGGTTATGTATATATATGTATATGTGAGTGTGTATGTATGTATGTATATATGTATATGTATATATATATAGAGAGAGAAAGAGAGAGAGAGAGGGCACAGGGTGAGGTGAAGATGAAGGGAAGATATCTAAAAGAAATAAAATTAAATTAAGGGATGAGAGAGGAATATATTGAGAGAGGGAGATAAAAGTGGCAAGAAAAAGCAGTTCTGTAGGAAGGGAAGAGAAGTCAGGTGAGGGGGAATGAGTGAATCTTGCTCTCATCAGATTTTATCTGAGGAGGGAATACCATACATACTCAATTGGGTAACTTACCCCACAGGAAAAAAGGAGGAAGAAGAAGATAAAAAAAGGGGGGATGATAGAAGGGAGGGAGCAATTCAACATAGGCCACATGCATATCATTATGTATAACCCTTCCACAATACTCATGTTGTGAAAGACTCACTATATTTTGCTCCTTCCTAACCCATCCCCCTTTATTGAATTTTCTCCCTTGACTCAGGATGATGAGTCTTCCTGACTCCAGGCTTGGTATTCTATCCACAGTGCCACCTACCTGCCCCAGAGTCAAAAGACTGGAGTTCAAATCTGGCCTCTGACACTCACTAGGTGTGTGACCTTGGGCAAGTCACTTAACCTATGTTTGCCTTAATTCACTGGAAAAGGAAATGGCAAACTACTCCAGTGTCTTTGCCAAGAAAACCCCGTACGGGGCCACAGTCAGATACGACTGAACAACTGAACAAGCAATGGGTCAAAGAGGACTAGGAAGGAATAAATGAAAGTGGGTCTTTTGACTCCCCTGTTCATACAGATACTGTTCTTGGCTAACAAGCTCTACTGAACTCATCAATGAATTAGGAGGATGTCTACCTGAAGCATGTGAAAACTTCCCCTAGCAGAATGAACAGATGAGAACAATTTGTTCCAATGGCCATGAAGATGGCTGAAGCTGGTGCTCTGGAGCACTTAGAGTTTTGTCATCCACTGCATCCCAAGTCATTAGTAGTCATCTTAATTTTTGTCTAGCCCCTGGACTGCAATGACTTTGGAAGAGAGGATGGGGCTGACAACTTTGAACAACACTGCTTCCCTTAAGTACAATTCACCTGCAAGTCATCACCCTGTGATGTCATTGATCCTCTAAAAACAAGTACAAACAACAATAATTTAAGGAAAGGTGCAGCAAAAGGACTTTTGTGTGAGAAACAAAGAGGAGAGCATCTTGAGGAGAAGTACAGTTGTAAGGAGATCTGAGTAAAAACAGCTCCTGTCTGAAACAAAGTCCTAACTGGGGCCTTGAGCTGTTTCACAGCAGCTAATTTATAATATATATAATTTATAATTTGGTGGGGTTGGAGTACAGAAGCTTTGAAATTCACTTCCAGGAAACTCAATCTAAGAATTGTTCAGGAGTGTGGGGAACTGATACATTATTTGTGTCATATCTGGCAGAAATGTGAAGTTCAGGTTTTTCATCATAAGATAGAGGTGGGTCACTACACATGAGGAGCCGATGATTTGAGGCAAGGGAGATGGTAGAAGGTAGAAGCTGACAAGAGAAACTACTTCCAGAAGCTGAGATAGCAGAAGCCAGAGGACAAAACACAGAAGCTGGTGGAGCGAAGGAGCTGACAGAAGCACAATGCAAAAGATTAGAGACAGGCAGGCTTTGTAAGTGATCTGATTGGAAGAAAGCTCTAAACCTGTGAGCTGACTGGAAAAAGCAGAATCACCTGCTACTTGAAGAGCTGACTAGGGAAGGTTTTATTTCCTCTTAATTACAACTACAGCTTCGGAGAGGGACAGCCCCTCGGAGACTGACTTACTTTTACCTTTACTGCCTTCTATGACTTGGAAGGGAAAAACTCCTCAAAGTCCATAGAGGAGGCATGATTAATTTTTAATTTTCCAAGCTTTAAGGGAACTGCATTTCACTGAAAGAGCATAACACAGCTTCAGTGCCCAGACAAGGGAGCAGACCTATAAGTAGCTTCACAGAATTCATGCTTAAGGTTGCTGTTTGCTAAGAGAGCTCAACATTGCTTCACAGTAGAGGAAAATAGCTTTGTCCATTAGGGGAGCAGGAAGGCTCAGAAGAGCAGCCCCACCAGAAGACAGCATTTGTGCTCACTGTTCTCTATTTTTTTAAATTTTATTTTAGACTCAAACACCAGAACACAAATACAGAATAGAGAAAAGAAACAAAAACATATCACAAACTTAAATATTGAAACAAATACAAAGTAAGAAAGCATACCATGTACATAGTAGAACATAAGGGAGCATTCAAAATATGTAACAATAAATTTTCATTTCAAGAAAGTCTGTAGGATAAATACTACATGTTGTATTGAGAACTGTCCATCTTTTCTTTGCTTCCTTGTAAGTTTTCTTTTGTTTTCTGCTCTGTACTTCATTTTGTTCTTTTTTTCCTCACCCTGACAGGCAACAATTAAGTACGGATATGTTTTCTGTAGCTGTAGATATATACGTACATACATATATGAACATATACTTTCTAAAACATATCCTACTCCTGATCTTTGTTTTGATGTTTATGTACGTCTCTTTTTTCTTATACCTCCTGCCTCCTCTACTCTACTTCTACCCACTACCTTGCTCTCCTATTACTTGCCTACCCCCTCCAAAGATCCCTCGTCTATCCTTCCATTCCCATAAACCTAAACACCCTTTTATAACCCCCTATAACCTAGTCCCTCACCCTCCCCTCTAGAGATCCCTCCCTTATCCTCCCATTCCTATTCATCTAAACACTGTTCTATATCCCCCCCACCTGTTCCCTCACCCTCCCCTCCAAAGATACCTCCCTTATCCTCTCCCTCCTCCCTATCACCCTTAACATTTTGTTTCCTCTGAATTTAGAAGACTCTTATAAATATGTATATATTGTTCCCTCTTAAACTCATTCCCAATGAAAGTCGTTTACCAGAACTACCCGCCCCCCTCTCTTACCTAATTCCTTTGTATCGATTGCACTTTATTTGTATAAAATAATTACTCTTTTTAGCTGTTCCTAAATGGTTTTACTTTTTAAATTCACATCATACTCAGGTTTATCCCAATCTTTCTTATGAGCTACCCAATTATTAATAAGAATCTTAGATATCATTTTACATATATAAAAAGTAAACAATCTCTCCTTATTGAATCCCTTGTAATCAGACTTTGGTATGTACCTATTTCTCTTGGTTCTTGTCAAATCTATTAAGTTCAAGGTTTTGTTTTTTTTTTTAAACAAAGTCTTGAAAGTCTGACAGTTGATCAAATGTCCATTTTTTTTTCATTCAGGATTATACTTAACTTTGTTGGTGTGTTGGTAAGCAAAATGGGCTCCTTAGCACTTAGTTCAACAAGTGTCCTTGAAGAGTTTGGCTTTGTCTCTTTTGAGTAATTCAGTGTATTTCATTGAGTCTTACTACGTGCTATGCCCCAGGCCCAAACCCCTATTAGGTGTAAAACCTTAGTGGGTTTGGATTGGCAACTAAGGTAGGGCCCAAGGTGGGGCTGGCTAAGGGGAGATGCTAACTCCAGAGCCATCCCCTATTAGGTGTTAACCTAACCTATGTGGATGTGAACTTCCCAGGGTCCTAAGGGAAGGGGATAACTCAAGAGCCAATCACCAGAGCCTAAGTTCTGGTCATTCAGACGACACTTGATGACGTCAAAAACTCTATAAGTGGAGAGAACACAGCTTGGAGATTGAGACTTGTTGGAGCCAGAGACAGGTACAGCTGAAGCTGAAGATAAAGCTGAAGCCAAAGGAGCTGAAGAGGCAGGAGCTGCTGGTAGCAGGGCTGACCCTCGGGGTGGACCAAGGAGTGCTGAGCAAGGGCTTGAGGCCAGTGGGTAATCTTCTTATTGGAGGGGCGAAGCACGAATATAATTCGTTTTAATGCCATCATGTTTTTCTGTAGCCTCCTGGTTACTCTTGTGAGGCAGACTTATTGGGCCTGGAAGCTTTTGACCAAGATATCAAAATGGGGACACTGGTTCATGGGTCTGCTACTTTGGAGCTTGAATAAATGCTTCAATTCTTCTGCCTTCTATTTAGAGAATTCCTTATATCCTGTGGTTCTGAACCATTCAGACATATATATGATTATCTTTGAAATCATAAATTCTGCCTTCATAATACAGTTGGGTATGGTATTTTCGGCCAGAGCCCCAGTTCTTTTGCTCTTCAATATATAGTGTTCCAAGACATGCAGTCCTTTAATCTCTCCGCTGCTAGTTTTTGTGTGATTCTAATTGTGGCACCATCATATTTAAATTGTTTTATTCTTATTGCTTTTAATATTTTATCCTTGAGCTGGGAGTTTTAGAATTTGATTATAATATTCCTATGAGTTTTCCTCATAGGATCTCTTTTAAGTGGTGATTGATGGATTTTTTTTCCTATTTCTGCCTTCCCCCCATGTTCTAATGCTTCAGGGAAATTTTGTTTAGTTATATCTTGTATTATTGTATCAATATTCTTTTTTTGATCATAGCTTTCAGTTAGTCCTATTATTTTTATGTTTTGTCTTCTTGATCTCTCCTCCAGATCTGTTGTTTCTCTTATAAGATGTTTCAATTTCTCTTCTATTTTTTCATTATTCATCTTTTGTTTAATTATTACTTGATGTCTTAAATTTTGCTGGCTTTGCCTTTCCCAGTTCTAATTTTCAAAGTGTCATTTTCTTCCTTAAGATTCTGGATCTCCTTTTCTAATTGGTTTACTTTCCTTTCATAATCTTGTTTTTCTTGGATTATTCTTATAGATATAGGTATAGATTTTAGTTTTTCCTCCATCTCTGTCACTTGATTTTTCAAGTCTTTTTTAGGATCTTCTATGAATTCTTTTGGGGCAGGTAACCATTTGACGTTACTCTCTAGGGTAGAAGGGGGTTTCTTTGTTTCAATACCTTCCTCTAAAGATGAACCCCAGTAGTTTATATAGAAAATACAGGGTGCAGTGGTTAATTATCCCTTGAAATTTACACGCCAGGTCACAGGGTGGTCTGGGGGTACAGGAACAAAGGTACTGACAGATCACAGATTCTGACTGGTTATCATTAAGTGGGATAATCTCACCTATTGACATTCTTTGGAGGAGTCCCAGGACATTTGCTAAACCAAAAAAGGTCTGAGTCCATTCTTTTTTATGCAAACTGGGGTTTTAGTTAGGGGCTGGGGGCAGGGTTCTCCTTAGCAATAACTGATTTTTCCAGTACCACAATAATAGCTTTCTATCATTGGATTCTTTCTTCTTTGCCTGTGCATTTTTTTTGTGGTAACAGCTTATTTTTGTAATCACCTCTAGCCCTGGGAGATGGGAAATGGTGCCTCTTGCCCTAGATCTTCAGTTCTCTTCTCTAGTCTGGAAACAAAGCCAAACCTCCAACCTCCTGTAATTGCCCACTGCCAGGAGCATTCTGCCCCACTGCTTCTGCACTCACCAGGTGTGCTGGTTCGTTCTCACCCCCACCACTCTTTGCTGCACGGCTGGATCTAGCATTCTTTGTCAGCAGAGGTTCCCTCAATAATCCGAGGCTCAGATGCACGACTTCCTTCACTATCCCAGGAGTAAAACTTCCTGTGGCTGGGGCTGAGACAACCTCCCAAACCAACTAACCCCAGGGCTTGCAGCTTGTTGTTTAAGTGGCTTGCCCTTGTTGTTAAAGGGGACCCTAGCCTGCAGGTGTTTACACTTAGATGACTCTGTTGTTTTGTTTTTTGTTTTTTTTTTCTTCAGGAGGGGGGGGAACCATTCTGACCTCTCAGTATGGATAAAGGAACCTTAGCTCCTGGTAAGAGCTAGTGGTGAGATCATGCCTAGGTTACATGTGTATACTTACATATGTCTATGTTATCTTCCCTAATAGAATGTAAGCTCCTTATGGTGGGAACTACTTAATTTTTGCCTTTGTATCCTTTAGCCAGAGTCTGGCCCATAGTAGGCTCTTTTTGGTTTTCCATCTAGACTCAACAATTGCCTGTTGATTGATTGATTGACCATTAATGGATGACATTTGACAATCCTTTCAGATCATTTGAACCCCAATATTATCCAAAGCATCCAAACTGCT